>NC_136263.1:189008453-189345453 GCF_964187855.1 Myxine glutinosa | reverse complement strand
ACATACATACATACATATATATATAAAATGTTTAGGACAGGTAAGTAACCATTCTTGTGCACTCAGATGCTCCCTTAATGGGCCAAAAGAGATTGGAATCACACTGACTACCTTAACTGTACACATTGTTAAGCACTTTCCCTTCCAACTGCCTTAATCAGTAGTGGGTTGAGCATGGGTATGTTCAGTAGCTTCGTCATAAACATTTGAGTGATCCATTGTCATCCTTCATGGAGCCATGGCTGTGAGATCCACTCCCTCAGAGCCTGTTTTCTGGTTTCAGGCCAATGTGATCACTTGCACTACGCTGATCAAACCCATGCTCTCCACCAACGTCAACTCCATCCGTGCGGATGAACCCTCCCTGCCTTGGGCTCGACCACCTCAGAAACCCCCACGGGCTTCAAGAGCTCACTGAGACCTTTCAGTGGAGAACTCTGTGGACCCTCACCCATGTCTTCAATCGAACGTTCAAGGCTGCGCACAAACTTTCTCCACTCTGGCCGCGCAGCACACCAATTGGGACGAGCATGAAACTGCCGCGCTGGGCGAATGTGGTGTGCCTTCCTCGCAGAATGTGGGATGAATGTCTTTCTTGAACATGGTGCATGTCCATGTTTTTCAAAACCAGTTCCATAGAAGATGATTGTGACTCGAGTGCAGCTCCATTGCAACTCACAGCCAAGATGATTTGACTTACTTATAACGAGAAGAGTAAAACTCCTCCTCGAGTTCATAAAGATCAATCGCAATGTCGTCACGCAGTGCGAGGAGCCTTCGGTCGCAATCTTCACGCACGGCATGGAGCTGTGCCGCTCGCAATGCCACTGCTTCGCATACCCAAGGAAAGTCGCTGAGCGTCAACGCTTGTTTCAGGTCTGACACGAGACGCGTCAGGGACTCACCTGCTCTTACCTATGTTATGAAAAGAAGGGGTGGAGGTATGCAAAGAAGGGTGAAATGTTGAGAATTATAACAACACGTTTGAAACAAATAAGTCATGAAATCATGGTGTAAAATAATACAATGTAAAGTGAACATTTTACCTCTGCAGGCATACTTTTAGCCTATACTCATGTACACCCAATTAATACAGGAAATGCAGATGCACAAGAGTTCTTATTTAACATCCACAATTACAACGTTCTTCTGGGGTTGGCTGTGGGAAGTTTTTGGACCAAATCTTTCATGAACCAGCTAGCCAGGCCTGACACTCGTCTAAGAAGGTAGGGCAGGAATTTATAATTTTGCCAGGGTGCCGACGATAACTCGCCTACTCTTCACGAAGGACACCATGGGATTTTAAACGTCCACCAATTAATTCCAGCAGACGGGACACCCAGTTAAACATTCATCCGAGACGGCACACAGATTGGCCATGATGACAGTTTATAGCTGGACCGAGATTCTAAACTCACGCTAGACAGTTTGTTTGTTGCTCTTTAACGGCCACTATTATCCCACCTTGTGGGGTCGGCCGGGGGAAGCTTGGTCCAAGTCTTTCACGAACCGGCCAGGCCTGACATTCGCCTAGTTAGGGCAGGAATTTGGAATTTGGCCATGGTGGTGGTGATACTCGTCTACTCTTTGCCAAGGACACCATGGGATCTTTACACCAAACCATGCTGGCAGACGGGACACCCGGTTTAACGTCCATCCGAGGGACGGCACACACATTGCTGAATCACCCTGCTTGCAAAACACCGGGATGACAGTTTATAGTCAGGTTGGGATTCAAACCCAGGTTAAATAATGTTTCGCATCAACTCCAAATGAGCATCAAAGCTTACAATGTTGGCAGCTCGGACATTCATCTCATAGAAATCCTGTTCCGACTGCGTGGACCTGGCAACCTGAGTGTCCTCTTCGATCTGGCAAAGGAAATGAGGCATTTAAGGGAAGGAAAGGACAAGAACAATAAGTGATGGATTTCACCATACATACAAATACAGTACAATGCAGTAATTAATGGTATGCATGTTGTAATTACTAAGCTCTTGATTGAAGATTCTGCAAATCACATTTAGAAGCAACTTTGGGAACATGTGAAAATTTTAAGATGAATCGTGCACTTTTTTTTTTCTCCAAGTACGAAACTCTATGACCCTGAAATGATTTCAGATATGGAGATGTCACTGATTCTTTTTGCTGACATTTTGGAGGCAAATTCAAAGATGGATGCCACGAGTGATTTTGCACCACTAATTAAATTCACACCTCGCAACCAGGTAGTTGTGGATTAGCTGTCGAAGATGTTTAAAGGATTTTTAATGTGGCATCTCTGCATCAGTGTCACTTGTCATCGAAAACATTATACTGGCTGATGCGTTCAGTTCCTCATTTATATAAATGATACATAGCAGTGCTCAATTATAACGTGTTTAAACTGTTTGTTACCTCCGCCACCAAAAGGTGGATGGAGGTTATGTTTTCACCACTGTCTGTCTATTTGTCTGTCTGTGAACAAGATGTCTCAAAACGTTGTAGACGGAATTTGGTGGAGAGGTCGGGTATGTGACAAGAACAAAATTATTCGGTATTGGTGAAGATCTGAATCTGGATCCGGATCAGAAAATATTTAAGTGATGCTTCACCATTGAGTGATGGGGCTAAAACTGAAACATAGCAGGATATCTCAAAAGGTTATTGACGGATTTGGACGAAACTTGTTGGACAGGTTGGGTGTGTGACAAAAACGAATCGATTCGATTTTGGTGAAGATCTGAATATGGATTCGGATACGGGAGTTATTTAATTTTGAAGTAATTCTTCACCATTGAGTGATAAGCCAAAAATGCTGTATCGTATGATATTTCCAAAAGTTATGGATGGACTATGACAAAACTAGGTGAACGAGTTGGTTAGATGACAATAACAAGTGATTAGATTTTGGTTCAGGTCCAATCCAAATTTGGCCCATCAGTGGGATACAAAGCAAACAAATGATCTGCAAAGAATGATATCTGCAAAGAATGATCCCGGTGTGTACCCCGGTTTAGAATAGGTACACCGTATCCCTGCGCATCGTAAGAGGCGACTAAGGGTTGGCGCCAGGAAGGGCATCCGGCCATAAAAACATTGCCTCAAACAGGGAACCATGATTGTCATGGGGCCCGCAAGGCTAACCCCTGCTCTAGCGGGGAAAATGGCCTTAAAACGATCATTCATTCATTTTTTCTTGAGCCTGGGGAAGGGGTGTGCTATACTGGGTGACGTTCTAGTATTTATGTTTTTATGCTTGCAGATGGCAGTACCACTCTTATCCCCAGTGGTGTTGGTTGTTAGATGTTATCCATGCTGGAGGACTCTAGCAATAGACCATATCACAGACATACCCGTGACATGCACAATGCAGCACAATGGACGGTCACTGCACTTCAAGCAGCTCAAAGCAGCCTGCTACATCAATAGAATGTCCAACACCACAGACTGGTCCTTATGCATCTTGTGCCAAGGAATTAAACAAGAGACACCCCAGTGGCCGGCAGAGCCGAAGCGCTCAGACTGTGGATGGAGGTCCATCACTCAGGCTGAAAACCTGGAGAGGTTCCACCAGATTGGCAGCATGCCAATGCAACTGAATACGTCAAGACTTGATGAAGGCAAGGGGGATTGAATAGACAGACTCAGGCTAAACATTGAATCTTGGCACAAATCATGCAGCCGAAAATTAAATTAAACAATGCCTAAAAAGAGTGGAGAAGAAAAGAAAACCATTGGAAGCGGACGTTTATACCAGGAGTAAACCAAGTGTACCAGAATAAAGGACATTCACATCAACTGCAGGTACATGGTTCTTCTGTGATATGGAAGGGCAATTAGGAGAACGTTGCATCGAATCGACATTCCAAATAGATTCCAGTGGAGGAAAGGGTACACTTCAACTACAGGACAGGAAACTTTTTACCAAACTCGATGCTGGCGATCTCATTGCACAAGAAGGAAAGAATCACCCTACCTGCCGAACAAAATTTTACAGGAAAGCAACGATTCAATGTGATAACAAGGAAACTACTGAAAAGGACAACAACAGCCACAGCCTAACATTTGCAGAGTACATGGAAGTGTGGTCTTGTATTGGTATTTGGTCTGATATTGGTGTGGTGCACGCATGATGGGCCAAATGGCCTCGTCCTGCTTCCTTGTTATTGTTATAATGGAGACAAACAGAACAATTACCGGTATGGTAATTAAACTATATGGTATTCATAGAATATTTACCCTGCACAGTTAGTCAACTTGGTGCGAGCCATCTTTTCCGTTTTTGAAGGTTTTTTTTCCTTTTTTTCTTTGATCCAATATGGCTGCCAGACGACATTAGCGACGATATCATAAATTTATATTCTCTAATATAATTGTGTAGATCACGCTCAATAAATTTCAAACTGATGAGACTAAGCGTTGTCCCTGTCAAATTACGGCATCATAATTAAGGCACCAATGACATCATTAACGACACTACAGATACAGAGTTCTTTAGAATGAGCTACATTTCATTTTTTTTTTTCCATGGAGTGGTTTCAGAGATATATAGGTGCTACGTTTTTCGGTTTTTCCAAGATGGTGCCTGTACCACGTCACCTATGACATCATCATTATCAATAAAAATTCTAGAGGTTGATACGCTCCTTTGGTGAAAATGTGTCCATTGGACTAAAAGTTGCAGAGTAAAGAAATATTTCATACTGATCGGATCAAGCGTTGCATTTGTCGAGTTATGACGTTATAATTAAGGCACCAATGACATCATTAACGACACTACAGATACAGAGTTCTTTACAATGAGCTACGTTTCATTTTTTTTTTCCATGGAGTGGTTTCAGAGATATATATAGGTGCTACGTTTTTCGGTTTTTACAAGATGGTGCCCGAACCACGTCACCTATGACGTCATCATTATCAATAAAAATTCTAGAAGTTGATATGCTCCTTTGGTGAAAATTTTGTGTCCATTGGACTAAAAGTTGCAGAGTAAAGAAATATTTCATACTGATCGGATCAAGCGTTGCACTTGTCGCGTTATGACGTCATAATGAAGGCACCTATGACATCAACATATCTTATTCCCCATGGGGAGTACTTGACAATGAGCCATGTTTCAATTTTTTCCATCGAGTGGTTTCAGAGATATAGAGGTGGAGCATTTTTCCAAGATGGCAACTGTACTACGTAAACTATGATGTCATAATTATGAATTAAAAAATTATACAGGCGGAGGTTCTCCAATGGTAACATTTTGTGTCAATCGGACCAACGTTTGGGGTCATTCCATGTCAAATCATCAAAGAATCTGCCGTCATCTCTCAGATTTTTGTAAAACTTTGGGAACCAATTGGGACCCATGAAAAACAGCTAGAACTCAAATATTTTTGCTAACAGCCTCTTAATTAGTGAGATACAGGTTAACGAACTTTGGACTAATTAACGCGATGTCGCGAATTCAAATGGCCATATCTCTAAAAGTATAACACCTGGAGAGCTGGTTTTGGTGTCATTTTAAAGGTATTTTCATGCCCTATAAATTTGTCTGGGCAACATTTTCCTACCTCCAATCACAAAAAAGTTATCACAAAATATAAACTTCAATCGTGAATCCAAAAAAAATGTATCCTTCAAATTTCCTCAAATTCATCCCAGATGTACCTTATGATGTCAAGAAGCTTCCACATAAGTTTTGTGATGGGCACTCCAATAGTTTCTGAGATATGAGCAATAATGTACATGTACGTATGGCATATAGGTTCGAAAATCAGCATTTGTAATGTATTATACAATCATTCTAACCTAGCCATGACAGGGAACACAGGGAACAACCATCAATTGCTTTGAAGTATCATATACTTTCATTTTCAACTGGGCCTGAGGGGAATTCTCATCTGGGGAATTCCAACTGGGATTTCCCATGTGGGTAAGTCGAGGTGATGCAACTTTCACAGTCTAAGATCCCCAGGGAAAGTCCAAGTTGGCTTAGTGTAATGCTTAGGCCTGCCACCAACAGAAATTGGCAGTTCACTTCTGAAGGAGCTGCAGAAAAATGACGACTGCCAAGGAAAAGTTCATCTTGAAGCAGAAATCCTGCTGCAATCCCTTTGGAGCTCATGAAAAACCAAAGTCGTCTGGCTTGAGAGCTGTTAGCCAAAAAGCCATAGCCGCTCATCCAAGCCTCAAACTGCAAAGTGCACAGAAAATCTGTACCCAGTGTCGTAAGAAACTGGCAAAAAGACAACCAGGTGTGGTAGAGACTCAGAGTGAAATACCATTACCAGTGACCAGCAGCGCTATTAGCAGTAGTGAGGACAATGATGGTGGAGGTGAATCACCAATACCAGGCAGTTCAGGGGAGTTTGAATTTCATTCTCCTGAAATGGAACTGAATACACTGAATGAGTCTTTGGGATTGATTGGAGAATCACCTATTCCAAAAAAGAGACTTGCTGCAGATAAATATGTGAAATCCAAAACCAAGAAAATCGGTGACACTGGTTAGTGAACCTAAGTCAGGTTAGTGAACACTGTGTACTTGAACTCACTTATTGATTGTATAATACATTACAAATGCTGATTTTCGAACCTATATGCCATACGTACATGTACATTATTGCTCATATCTCGGAAACTATTGGAGTGCCCATCACAAAATTTATGTGGAAGCTTCTTGACATCATAAGGTACCTCTGGGATGAATTTGAGGAAATTTGAAGGATACATTTTTTGGGGATTCACAATTGAAGTTTATATTTTGTGATAACTTTTTTTGTGGTTGGAGGTAGGAAAATGTTGCCCAGACAAATTCATAGGGCATGAAAATACCTTTACAATGACACCAAAACCAGCTCTCTAGGTGTTATACTTTTAGAGATATGGCCATTTGAATTCGCGACGTCGCGCTAATTAGTCCAAAGTTCGTTAGTCTGTATCTCACTAATTAAGAGGCTATTAGCAAAAATATTTGAGTTCTTGCCGTTTTTCATGGGTCCCAATTGGTTCCCAAAGTTTTACAAAAATCTGAGAGATGACGGCAGATTCTTTGATGATTTGACATGGAATGGCTGTTTGCCGAGAAAATAAATTGTGAAAATGTAGACACGTCACACATACGCCTGTACGCAACTGAATGCCCAACCCTGCTTTTCGCTTCGCGAGCACAAGGTAATTATCAGATTTGACCAAACTGTATGCAGATTGCTTACACCAACCAGCTTGGTATAAAAGTGATGGCCGAATCCACAGTACCGACTGAAGAATAGGCTCCTTGTTCATTTTCATGATTTACAGGTTCATCAAGAAGGAGACACGCTTCCTTGTATTTCATGAACACATCGGGAATGCACTGCATGATGCATCCACAGAGCGAGGATGATTCGGATATCCATCTCGCCAAAGCTGCCAAAAATTGTTTGCAGAGATCCACTTGATATTCTGTCAGATTCTTCAGTTGGGACTACAGTCTCTGGTTTTGACAATCCTCAAAGGGCCAAAACATCAAGTCACGTAACAGTGCAAAGTAGAGAATGTGACAATCAAAAGACAACACCAGTTTGATGAATGACGTCACCTCATCGTGCCGCATGTATTCTGCAAGGTATAGCTCGAGAATTTCACCAGGAGATATCTTATCTATCTATAATTCCAGCAATCTCTGTGTGTGTGTGTGTGTGTCTGTGTGTCTGTGTGTGTGTTTGTCTGTGACCGCTGTTTCTCGACAACCACGGGTCCGATATACTTTAAACTTGCCAGGTATATTGCTGGGGACCCGAGGATGTGCCTTTTCAAGGTTTCATATTAATCGGAGAAGCAGTTACCGAGCTATGTCCAAAAAACGATTCAACCAATCAGAGAGCAGCGAGCTATCACGTGTGCCGAACGTGGCGAACAGACTCTGCCTCGGATGGCACATTTGAGAGCGTATTCATTTATTTCCCGTCGGCAAACTATGTTGCCGTTAAACTATGTTTTAAAACTAATTAAAACTAATTTGCGATTCATCGTAACTGCGATTTGCGACCTTCCAGACAGTCAAATGAGGACGTCACTTCCGGACTTACGTAGCGGCTAGCGGGCGCCATTTGGAGGAGCTGGGAGGACTCAGTCGTGATAGAGTGAGCCTGAGTGAGTATATCAAGACAAGAACAAGATCTAGAAGGAGGTATGTACGGTGCGATTCATATAATATATTGTTTAGTTATCGTCGATGAGGAATTTGGGGGCCCGATTAACTGCAGCGCCATCCGAGCTGCGGCGTCGGGACGATACATTCATTGTACGGTAACATCACGCACTTACGGGCACGTCCTATATATATAGTACGGGCATGCCCTAGTAAATATAAATGCGCAACAACAACCGATATCGACTGTAAAGCAGGACATCGATGTTCAGGGTAGTCGTAGTCACACGTCGACTTGTTTTTTGGTAAATTGTTTTTTTGGGTAAATCGTACATGGATATGCAGTATGCACACTCATTTTTCAATACACACGTGTGTGTATATGTGGTAAAAACGATGCTATTCCGGTTAAAAAATTTCTTCTTATCCTTTTTGTTATCAGACTTGGTGACGTAATGGTCAGAGCATCCTCTCCGGGTGTGGGAGGTCAGTGGTTCAAACCCGGACCGAGTAACACCAAAGTCTTCAAAACATGATACGTGCTACTTCTTTGCTTGACGTTCAGCATTTAAAAGGATAAGAACACAGATTATCCCAATAGGTTGGCATCCATGGGGAGAAGGAAAGTCCTTGGGAAACGCCCCGCTGAGTGCGGTTGAAAAACGCAATGCCATTGATGTGATGTTTCTGGTACCTAGAGAGCCCCAGGAAGTGACGGCACTTTCCCACAGCTCAGTGGCTATATTTGTCTTGTCTGACAGCCCTGTGTCGGGTCTCGTGTATCCGTCTGTATGTCCATGTGTGCGAGATGTGTACGTGGCAGCTCCACTACAAATGAGCTTTTGATCCTGTAAATAACTAGAAAGACACTCGGTAGAGCACACACCTTCGCCAGGCTGAACAGTTTGTTTTGTGTCCCACTGATAGGCCGGATCTGGATTCGACCTGAACCAAAATCTAATCGACTTGTCTTGTCGCCGAACCAGCTCCTCCACCAAGTTTTGTCATAACTCGTCCACAACTTTTTAAAATATCATGTTATATATCGCTTTTCGCCGGATATCTCAATGGTGAAGGATCACTTACAAAATTAAATAATCCTCATATCCAAATACATATTCAGATCTGCACCAAAATAGAATCGACTCTTCCGTGTGACACACCCAACTGGTCCACCAAGTTTCGTCCAAACTGCCACAACTTTTTGAGATGTCATGCTATGTATCATTTTTGGACCTATCTCCCAATGCTGAAGAATCACATTAAAAAAAGAAAAATTCTCATATCCGAATCCATATTCAGATCTTCACCAAAATAGAATCTATTTGTCCTTGTCAGACACCCAACCGGTCCACCAAGTTTCGTCCAAATCCATCCATAACTTTTGGAGATATCCTGCTATGTATCATTTTTGGACCTATCTCCCAATGGTGAAGAATCACATAACAAATTAAATAATTCTCATATCCGAATCTATATTCAGATCTTCACCAAAATCGAATCTATTAGTCCTTGTCAGACACCCAACCGGTCCACCAAGTTTCGTCCAAATCCATCCACAACTTTTTGAGATATCCTGCTATGTATAGTTTTTGGCCCTATCTCCCAATGGTGAAGAATCACTTTAAAAATTCTAGTAGCTGAATCCGAATCCTGATCTTCACCAAAATCTAATAATTTCGTCCTTGTAACATACGCTACATCTCTGCCAACTTTCGTCTGAATCCATCCACAACTTTTTGAGATCTTTTGTTCACAAACAAACAGACAGACAAACAGATGAAAAATCGGTCAGAGACCGAGAACTTGCCGGAATATACTTTTTTTAAATCGGCCATTTTGGATAAAAATGGCGGGAAATCTATACATGTATATGCGCTAAGCAATGGAAGGTAACTGAGTAAGTGAATGCATATCTCTTGTCCTTTCAGAGTTATAGTGGTTTGAAATATATTTTCAATGAAAATTTGGCCCCCTGACCTTTGACCCAAAAAAATAATTAAAACTAAGCATTTTTGACCATTTTATGCATGTTCTTTTTCGGGAATTGAATAATGAACATTTTGGTGTTGGTTCGAAGGGAATCGGATCATGTTTGACAAAGTTATTAGTAAAAAAAACAGTTTTTGACCTTGAGTTTGACCTTTCAAGGTCACTCAAGGACAAAGGTCATGGTGCCAAATGAAATGTCGTATGTGACTTCCTATATGTCAGTAACAGTAAGTGTATGCATATCTCTTGTACTTTTAGAGTTATAGTGGTTTGAAATATATTTTAAATGACAACTCGATCCCCCTGATTTCACGTTTTGGGTGACCTTGAGCTTGACCTTGGGCCTAGAGAGTTAAAAATTGGGCACAGTCTATTCCAGGGCAAGGCAAATATGTGTGTAAAGTCTAGCGATGGTATGTGCAACGATGTAGATGTAGTACTGCGCACAAACAGACAGACAGACAAACAGACAGACAGACAGACAGACAGACAGACAAACCAACCAACCAACATACTTGCCGGAATCTATTCCGGCAAGTAACAAACACACAGGGGTGAAAACATCACCTCCATCCACCTTTGGTGGTGGAGGTAAAAAAAAGAATGGCTCTGGAACACACAGTTGCTTCATCATCTGATTGTATGCCTTTATCCAAACAATCTGGCAGCTTCGGTGAGCAGCACTAGAGTAACCATCTGATCAATACCCGACGGCCATTTTGAAAGATAGCTAATAATATTGTTAATCTTCCCCCTCCTCCCATATCTCTAAGAATGCAAGTACGGATCAAATTTCATGCTTGCAGCAAAAATGTGCACAATCTTTACACCAATCTGCTCAAAAAATGTGCACAATCTTTACACCAATCTGCTATACTAGAAAAGCAACTTAACAAATTGATGTCTAATTATATCTTTGCGGAATCAAACATTTCTACATCGCGGTTTTCTTTAAATGGCACAACCTTTCCAGTCAAATGAACCTGCCCCACGGTTCTGCGCGGAGCATCGCTCACCTTCCCAGTTTTAATGATCTCAGTGAAGTTATCGAGGATCGAGCGCATATCATCACGAAGCCGCTTGTTGTAAGATTGCAGCAGGGCCTCCTTGCTCTGAGGAAAGCCGCGCTGCGCCATCTACAGGAGGTCGAGCCGCTCACCTGTAGAGACGAGAACAAGGAACAACAAACGTATCATCCTTCTCATGATCATTTTCCTATATCCCGACTACACATCTCCAAAATAAGTCTTGGATCAGAGAGGAGTAGTGTGGAGATGCAAATGGTTTAAAATGTACAGGAAGACAAGCCGTCACGAGCGCAAAATGTCACGAGCGCAAAATGTCACGAGCGCAAAATGTCACGAGCTCAAAATGTCACGAGCTCAAAATGTCACGAGCTCAAAATGTCACGAGCTCAAAATGTCACGAGCTCAAAATGTCACCAGTTCAAAATGTCACCAGTTCAAAATGTCACCAGTTTAAAATGTCACCAGTTCAAAATGTCACCAGTTCAAAATGTCACCAGTCCAAAATGTCACCAGTCCAAAATGTCACCAGTTCAAAATGTCACCAGTTCAAAATGTCACCAGTTCAAAATGTCACCAGTTCAAAATGTCACCAGTTCAAAATGTCACCAGTTCAAAATGTCACGAGCTCAAAATGTCACCAGTTTAAAATGTCACGAGCGCAAAATGTCACCAGTTCAAAATGTCACCAGTTCAAAATGTCACCAGTTCAAAATGTCACGAGCTCAAAATGTCACCAGTTTAAAATGTCACCAGTTCAAAATGTCACCAGTTCAAAATGTCACCAGTTCAAAATGTCACCAGTTCAAAATGTCACGAGTACAAAATGTCACGAGTTTAAAATATCACGAGTTTAAAATGTCACGAGTTTAAAATGTCACGAGTTAAAAATGTCACGAGCGCAAAATGTCACGAGCGCAAAATGTCACGAGTGTAAAATGTCACGAGTGTAAAATGTCACGAGTGTAAAATGTCATGACTGTAAAATGTCGAGTGTAAAATGTCGAGTGTAAAATGTCATGAGTGCAAAATGTCATGAGTGCAAAATGTCATGAGTGCAAAATGTCATGAGTGCAAAATGTCATGAGTGCAAAATGTCATGAGTGCAAAATGTCATGAGTGCAAAATGTCATGAGTGACTCATCAGAATCAAAAAGTCTCCAATCAAATAAAAATAAAAGAAAACATTGTCACTTCAATGAGGGGAAATGTAGAGACAAAGTTTTTGTTGTTTTCTTGTCCAACGTCGACAGCAGCGGTTTCAATAAATCGATTTAGAACCGGCAGGTGGCCGAGATGTCCGCACACTCACCTCTAAGGTGTCTAGACTGGGTTTGAATCCCACCCCAGCTATAAACTCTCAACCCGCTGTTTCACAGGCAGAGTGATTCATCAATGTGTGTGTCGTCCCTCGGATGGACATTAAACAGGTGTCCCAGCTGCTGGCATTCCTTGTTGGACGTTAAAGATACCATGGTGACCTTCACGCAGGGTAGGCGAGCTATCACCGGCACTCTGAACAAATTACAAATTCCTGCTCTAACCTACAGGGGGCACTGCATTAAAACAATCCCAAATACAGTATCCCTTTTATCCCATTTCTCCTCTCTAATCCCGCCTTCTCAACCCACCTCGCCTTCTCAACCCACCTCGCCTTCTCAACCCACCTCGCCTTCTCAACCCACCTCGCCTCCTCAACCCATCTCACCTTTTCTAAAAAATAATAATTAAAAAACCACACTCCTCACCCTCCCTTTTGTACATATTATATAGGTTGAAATTTCTGACCTGCCCAACCCTCACCTACACCTTCCGTAATACTAATATGCATATGGAAATTCTCCCCCTCCCCCACCCCCTCTCTCTCCCTCCCTCCCTCCTCAACACAACTACATCCTCCCCGCCATTTCTCAACCCCCTTTCCTCTCAACACCTCCCCGTGTGTACGTAACGTGAAGCCGGCTCCTGGACAAACGTGCAGGTAACGAGTGGCGTGCTGTTACCTCGCCAAGATACGGAAAGGATACACATTACAATGAGATTGCTTAACTCGCCATAACAAACGTTAGGGATTTCACGAAATCACCAGTCCAAATATATCAAAAACTGTACACCATTCCTCTTTTACTTCCACAATCCCCACTATCTACACAGGAACACGTTTTCCTCAAAACGAGCTGCACTCACCGAACACCGATGAAAAAAACAAAACAAGAAAACTTCACGAAGTCGGAACGAAATATCGCGAGAACTACGAGATCTCGCGATACTATAGAAGACCGCTAGTATGGAATAATTTGTGGTGAAAAAATTACGTTTTATTTAATTTCGATGTATAGTATTGGGTTTTCCATAGAAGTAAAATCTAAAATACTTTATAAAGAAGGAAGAGGGGGCACATAGGGTTTTCGCAGCGGGTGTTAAATAATAAAAAATAAATCTGACGTAAAGGAATTAAAATTAAACTGTAGAGGAACTAAACGAGGCTTCATCAAGAATGTTGTGCATTGTTTTGGTCACCACACCTAAGGAAGGGCATAGGCCCATAACTGCGTCGAGAAGGTTCAGCGTTCAGCAGAGCAGAGAGAGGTTTCAGTACCCATGATGCAGTGCGCTGGCGCCATATTAGTTGGCAAGTGAGAAAAGATAAACAAGGCCAAATAATTAGCGCAATCTTCCATTGCATCAGGCATACCATGTCTACAAAAGATGGACGAGACGCACACACAACACACCTCGTCCATTTATTGTAGAAAGATAAAGCGCTGAAAAGCCTGTTATGACGACGAATAAGCGCCATTATGTTCTTCATGGAAATAAAATAAATAAAAAGTGCATTTCTGACGATCAGGTAGCACCTGAGTCGACATTTTGTGCTATTCAACCCTTATGTTTGGTTTATTTCATTTCGTGCGGTGTATAGAAGTCATGACGACATCGTTTGAAACGGTTACGGTATTTCGTCAATAGCGTTTAGTGATGCTCATTCCTCTTTACAAATCGTGACAAAAGTGTAGCATTCATTTCAGTTTGAGCGTATATATATATATATATGTATACGATCCTCTAGGATGTGAAAATTAGGGTAGGTGGGTGAAACGGAAGTGGCACGTGGGATCTCGCGATAACTCGGTGAGATTGGGCGAGAGTTCTCTTTCTCTCAGGTCCCATCATGGTACGCGCGTTGGTGATGGTGGTGGTCGGGGTTTTTTTTCCTACAATCCGGCTGCATCCTCCATAATTTTGTGCTTATAGGACCAGGATTTAGGCTCGATAGTCTTTGCTTGCTTCAAAGTATCAGGAATGGTTATTTTGTAGCTGATTGTGTTAATTTACTTTACCCACTTGGACTCGGCCTAACGTGTCGACGAACATGGCGTTTAGTACCTTCCTGTCTGAAGCTTGTCCGTTATCGTTTGTCTTTGGGTTCGTTTTGCACTTTTGTAATTTAGTATTTAATCCTGAAGTACCGGAATCGTATTGTTTTAGTGACGTTTTGGGCCTGCGTGTCGTACTTGAGACGAAAGTCGTTTGACATATGACATCAAAATGCGATGCTGTGTGCTCTTCTCGTAGCCGAAGGACAAGGATAAGGACAAGAGCAAGGCGAAGGATAAAGTTCAGGACAAAGGCAAAGGAAAGGACAAAGACAAGGATGCCAAGACGAAGCCTCAGGCGAAAAGCGCGGCGCCCCCCGCGTCTGCTACGGCCCCCGCCCATGCCAAACCGAAGGCCCGAGTAAAGCCCAAGATGAAGGGAACCATTAAAGGCCAAGGGAAGAAGGTCGCGCCGGCTCCATTTGCGACCAAGAAGCTTGAAGTGAAGAAGGTCGTTAATCCCCTCTTCGAGAAGAGGCCGAAGAACTTTGCCATTGGTGAGTTGGTGATACTTGTGTATTATTTGTCTTATTTTATTTATTTATTTTCTTTTTTAAATTTATTTATATATATATGTATATATTGGTGTATTTTTATTATTATTTGTGACTTTTTATTATTATTTCTTTCTTTTATTTTTTATAGGCATATATATATATATATATATATATATATATATATATATATATATATATATATATATATATATATTTGGTGTATTTTGATTATTTTTATTATTTGTGTGACTTTTTATTTATTTATTATTGTTGTATTTTGATTATCATTATTTGTGTGAGCTCCTTTTGGGGTGTATCCTATATCCGGCTGTTGCTGCAAATGATGATTTATATTTGCTATCAGAGCTGCTCGGCACTGACGACGACTTTTCCACCAAGATCGCTGATGTGGCACACCAGCCGGCTTAACATAACCTAGGTCTCCCATCCTGGGGTCTTGTACTGCGGTTTGGTTCCCCCCGTGGAGATGACGAGATGTCCTTGATTTGTATCTCGCGCAGGGCAAGACATCCAACCGAAGCGTGACCTCACCCGGTTCGTGAAATGGCCCCGGTACGTCCGTCTGCAGCGACAGCGTGCCATCCTGTACAAGAGGTTGAAGGTGCCACCTGCCATCAACCAGTTCACCCAGGCCCTCGACAAGCAAACTGGTGAGTGGAGAAATGGGAATAAAGGGGGGGGGGGGGGGGGGGACTTTCCGTCTTTAGCCTGGTGTTGGCTTAGCGGTTAGGGTGCCGGCTTGGGATCCTGGGTTCGAATCCCGGTTAATCGCTGAATTAACACCAGGGGGGTTGACTCAGCCTGTCATCCTTCCAAGGCCGGCAAATTGAGTACCAGCTTGCTGGGATGAATGATCCCGGTTTAGAATAGGTACACCTTATCCCTGCGCATCGTAAGAGCGTGACCATGGGTTGGCGTCAGGAAGGGCATCCGCCATCCGGCCATGAAAACATTGCCTCAAACAGGGAACCATGGTTGTCATGGGACCCGCAAGGCTAACCCCCGCTCTAGCGGGGGAAATGGCCTTAAAACGATCATTCATTCATATATTCTTTAGGAAGGCAACCTGGGCACAGGTGATGATGGACTGGAGATTTGGTTTGATAAGCTGCGATCCAATAGGCCGCTCCTGGTAGGCCACGTGTTTTTTTTTTTTTGGGGGGGGGGGGGTTGTATACAAGATGGAGGCTCGTGTAAGAGCTAACATTAATCACAAAAATACAAACTGACACATAAAACACAAAATAAAGGGAGCGGTAGACAAGATGGGGAGAGAGGGAAGCACACAAGTACAACATTTGAGAGCAGGGATATCGGGAGATCTGTGGGAGGGAGAGGAGGGATGGGAATGGGGGGTCGGGGGGATTACGAGAGGTATAAAACACAAGGACACTGACTGCTAGGACTTTCAGGAAAGAAGTTGGAATTTCAAAAAAGTGGAATCTGGGATGAAATTAGCGGGGGTAGATAAGATCAAGGTTTTGGATGGGGGAAGATAAGAGATGGTGGTGAACAGCTGTTTTAAAGACCTGGAGGGAGGAGTGGGATTGAAGAGAGTGAGGGAGTTTGTTCCAGAGGCGGGAGAAAAGGGGAATGAAAGAGTGAAGGTGAGCAGAGAGTCTTGATTTTGGCAGTTTCACCAGAAGAGGGTTGCTGGCAGATCTTGTGCGACCTGTAGGAATATTTGGGGGACAGAGCCCAGAGAGAGCTGGGGGTGCAAGGCCGGAGAGGAGTCGGTAGGAGACAGAAAGACCACCTACCTACCTGCCTGCGGTGAGTGAGTGAAAGGCCCTCGGAGTTAGCTTCATCGTGGGAGATTCCAACGATTAATCCGAACCCAGCTATAAAGTGTCGTCCCGCTGTTTAATGGGCAGGGTGATTCTTCAATGTGTGCCGCCTTCCCTAAGGTGGACGTTAAAACCACGCACCATCCGCCAGCATTAGTTGGTATACGTTAAAGATTCCATGAGGTCCTCGTTGAAGTGTAGGCGAGCTATCGCCAGCACCCTGAACAAATTACAAGTTCCTGCTCAAACCTACAGGGGGCACATCTACAGCACAGCCTGGGAAACGATGCTCGCCGCAGCCATATGTTGCATATGGAAGAAGAAGATTACTATGATGGTGCCGGATGGTGAAATCTGTGCTCTGAAAACGGTGTATTTTGAGCTTCCGGGTCTGTAAAGTTGTCATCTTTTCGCTCCTTTGTTATAGCAACACAACTTTTCAAGCTCGCCCACAAGTACCGACCCGAGACGAAGGTTGAACGCCGGCGCAGGCTCATGGCTCGTGCTGAGGAACGTGCTGCAGGCAAGCCAGATGCTCCCACTCGGCGTCCACCGGTGCTGCGCTCAGGTAATCTCTTTTGTGTAACTCATAAAAATGTATTGCCGCTTGACAACCCAACATCCCCAAAGTGTATTTTGCTTCCAGTGGTTCGGCCTAGACACTTGGGACGGCAAGGAATTTTCTCCATGATCATTTTCACAGTGGAAATTTTACCAATTTGTTGATCTGAGATCTTCGCCTTGGCTGGCCCACTGCGTACAACGGTTGCCACGTACAGTTTGAAAACTGATACTGTCCAGAAAGTCGGATAAAGTTTTAAAAAGTTTTCCAGATCGTCAAGACTGATGGTACATTCCACAGAAGGGCACAAAAGGTATGCTTTGCACCTGCAATACAGACTCTGAAATCACCCACCACCTTTTGGCCCAGTTTGGCTCCAAAGGAAGCTTTGGGAATGGAATAATGGTCTTGTGGAGCCTCTTCAGCCAGATACCTGTCACCACCTTGCATAAACCCAAAGAGCATCGTTGTATTATTCATGAAGGCTTTCTGGCGTACGGTTTCGCACACGTATTTAGCTGTTGGTTTTGGAGCCTCGCTACCTACCTCGTGATCGAATGCTCGTCTTCCTCTCTAGGGACAAACACCGTGACAACACTGGTCGAAAACAAGCGTGCCCTGCTGGTGATTATCGCCCACGATGTGGACCCCATAGAGGTGATGTCCCAGAGTTCTCTGCATATTACTTGCTAGCTCTCTTAGGTTGCAGTGCATCTGCGGTTTACCTGAGTGGGGCCCGAGCGCCAGTGCGGCGGCACGTTGGTGGGTTACGATGACGTGTGCTATGATGTCAACCATTTGTTTCTGAAACCTTGTGTGGAACAATTTGAGCTTTTTAACCCTGAGCACAGACTCGAGTCGAAAATGGTAACCACCTGACCTTCCCCTAGTTTCCGCACGCGTTCTGTCTGGAATAAACAAAATGGCCGCACCTTTGGTAGGAGATATGTTGAGCCGTGCAGCCATTATCGGTCGAGAGACATGAAGTCGATGCTTGTGCTTGTGAGTTCCCTTTTTGCGCACCCAGTCTCACTATTGTTCTCTTCTTCACATCCCAATCCCAAATCGACTGGAATGCGAAGCTCGTGATATTCCTCCCTGCACTGTGCCGTAAGATGGGCGTACCGTACTGCGTGGTGAAGGGGAAGGCTCGCCTGGGTCGTCTTGTCCATCGCAAAACCTGCACTAGCCTCGCCATTACCAGCGTGAACCCGTAATTATCTTCCTCGTCCATTTCTCCACACTGAATGTTCGCATAAATCCTCTCCTTCCTGCAATATGCTGATTTATTTTGTCGAGGATGCTGCCCCACTCCTTGTGGTTTTTTTGGTATACAAGATTGAGGCTCGTGTAGGAGCAAACATTAATCACATGAAAACAAACTGACAAATCATGTGATAAAGGGAGCGGGAGACGAGATGGGAGAGAGAGGGAAGCACACAAGCACTCAAGTACAACAGTAGAGAACAGGGACATCGGGAGATCTGTGGGCAGGAGGGGACTTGGGGGGCGGGGTGGGTGGGAGAGGTACGAGGTAGAAAAACACATTGACACTTCTCTGACTTGCAGGAAAAAAGTCGGCATTTCAAAAAAGTGGATCTGGGCCTGAATTAACGGGGGTAGAAAAGATCAAGGGCTTGGATGGGGGAAGATAAGAGATGGTGGTGAGTTGTTTTTCTAGTTAGTTGGGTGTAATATTGTGATTTGTGACTGCAGGTACGTTTCTTCCTGTGTGCTTCTAATAGGTTATCTTTTTCTTTTGCACAGTGAAGACAAACCTGCACTGGCAAAGCTGGCTGATGCCATACGTACAAACTACAACGAGCGATTTGAGGAGGTATATTGGGGGCGTGGTATATGTGCACTTTCTTTCTTTCTTCCTTTTTTGTTTCAGGTGTTTATGACGATGGAACAAGCAGAGGAGCTCAAAATGTAGTTTTTGTTTTGCCAGTCCAATTTTTTGTTTTTTTCTAAATCATAATAATCAGGCCTTTAAGTTACACGCTCGCTGCAGTGACGATCGCTGTGCCTGAAATAAATGTCCCCGGCAAATGTTTGGCAGAGGGAAATACATGTAGTTTGCCCCATATTAATGGTAATTTGAAGGCCTTCCTGATTCTGATGTCGCATGTGATCTGTTAGAGCGTCAGTTCTGCCGGAGCAGTTTCTCTGCAAGGGTTACTGGGTGGTTTGCCATTGCCTTCCTAGCAGTAGTGAGAGCAACAACAACATGCATTTTAAGGCCATTTTCCCTGCTGGAGTGGGGGTTTGCCTTGCGGTCCCCATGACAATCTTCTCCATTTTCCCCTATTTTCTGCATCTCTCCTTGTTAACCCCCTTGCCCGCATTTCTTCTTCCACCATCTTTAGTCAAGTCTTTCTCGGCCTTCCCCGTCCTCTACTTCCTTCTACAGTAGTTAGAGCAGGAATTTTAATTTGGCCAGGGTGCCGTGATGACTCGCCCACTCTTCACGAAGGACACTGTGGGATCTTTAACATCCACCAATTAATGCTGGCAGAGAGGACTCCCAGTTTAACGTCCATCTGAGGGACGACACACACATTGGTGAATCACCGTCTGCTCACTCCATGTGATTGAGAGAACAATTGGGAAAGCTGTCGATTTGTACTTTAATAAAGCAGAAAGTCCATTTGCAGAAACTGCTACCAACTGTGAGGGTTGATTTATTTATTTAGTTTAACTGCAGATGCAGCGAGGTTTCTTTTTCTTAATTTCGTTCCTTGTTGCAGATTCGTCGCCATTGGGGCGGAGGTGTCAACGGTGCCAAGTCTCTGGCCAGGATTGCCAAGCTGGAGAGGGTCAAGGCTAAAGAGCTTGCCAGCAAGTATGGCTAAGCAGAGCGTTGTGTGTTCATTGTCTGTTTTCTTTCTGGACTCCAATAAATGTGCACATCCTTTGCAATGTTTTCTTTTGTGCTTTGCTTCACACGTTACGAAGGAAGGGTACAAATGAAACCCGTGCTCGGCTTGTTTGGTCCAGTTTTAAATCCAAGCCTCGTGATTTGAGGATTGCCAGGTTCAAATCTTGTATTTGTGTACGAATTTCGGCTTATTAAATCAAATATTTGCTTCTGGAAGAGCGAGAAGATTGTTGCGGAGAGGCATTATCCTGGCAAGTAAAGCATGGATGGACTGGAGCAAGGAAATGAACAAACAGGAATTAATAGACAGTCAATCGACATCATTTTGTTTTTCTATCCGGATCTTGGAGCACTGCCGATTTGAAGCTCTGGTGGAAAATAAGAGTGGGATTGAACTTAGGAAGATGGTTCCACAAGGAGGATGTTGAGAGGAATAAGGGGGTGGAGGAGGGCTGTTGGGTTTGTATGGCTCAAAGTCGGGGAACGTTGGTGTGCGTAATGGAAAATAAGTCGTAAAATGGATATTTTGTTTTATTTATTTTGCAATAAAGGGAATCTGCCTTCACTTCCACCTGAATGGTGACCGACTTCGTCAGCGTCGGCATAAAAACCAAACGAACCATTGAATCGGAATTTTACCACCATTGATGCAGTAGGGATATGCCATCTTTTGCACGCATTGGTCAGCCAGCTGCCCAAACCCCACCCACATTTCTCACAACTCCATCCACCATGGCACCCATGGGATGGACCCCACCACATTTGTCGCTTGACTCCACCACCATGGCACTGACAAAATATTGCCGCCATCTTGCTTTTCTGGTGGCCCTAACACATCAGGCCTGTAGGCCTCTGCTTATACACTGCCCAGGTTTGTTGGGTCAGATTTCCATTGGCTTTGGTTTGTTGTTACCATGAGGGACCCTGAAAAACTCGTTTGAGGGATATAAATTGTTAGGTTTAATCAAGAGGAGTTAGTTAAGTGGACAGAGGAGGTGAAATATATATTTTGTGTAACAGGTTGTGACCACGGTGCAGTCATTCTTGTTTTTGACAATTGCGTTACCGCACTATGAGCATGTTCGCACGGGACGAGACGCTGTACAATATTTCCAATATGTACATGAACAACACAAAGCCAAAGTACAATTAAACTGCAGGTTTCTGGAAGGGCAACGAAGTCAATTCATGATCTCGTGTTCAAAATATGAAATTCAATTGAAAAAAATTAGTTCCTCGATCATGGAGAGACACGCAGAGTGAAAGACTACCCTTGCTACTCTATTGTATGCGCCTTCTCAAGATCTACAAACATACGGTACAACTTGTTTTTCTTTGCGAAGTACTTATCTTGAATCTGCGTCACTAAGGATCGCATCCGGCATTGACCTTCCACTCATAAAAGGTACGAAATGAGATCAACATTTTTATACCATTTTAATAAATAATGAACACTTGCTCAACAGCACACAAACAAACCACCATCATTATCTGTAGGCCATGAGCCCACTCGTCTCTCGTTCAGTTTTGTGGCAATGAAACCATCTCCTGGAACTAAGTACTCGGGTCTGTGTCCTGAATGAGTTTCATTCTGGAAAGAGTTGGAATTATGGAACAGATTCGCAAAAAATGGCAAAAACACGCTTTTTTTTTTTACCCCAATGACCATGTTCAAAATGGTCTGCAAAAATACTGCAGGATTGTCAAAGTTACAACACGTCAATACATATTCAGCTACAATATCCAAAATTTGAGTAGTTCCTTGATCATGGTCACAAAAATGGATTTCTCGCTGCATTTTGCCCTGTGGGTGCACGGCCTACTGAGTGTGGCTATGCTATTTGAATTGGTCAAGAGGTCATTCTCACCAGAAATCCAGCAAGTATACCAGCTGAAGCCAGTGTGGACCCCATAGAGGTGATATGCCAGTTCCAAAAGAAGCTGCACTCGCCATCTCTGACGTTGAAGGAAGCATTGCTGTGAGTGACCAAAAGTTTCATGAAAACATCTTGCATAAAGCCTGGCCCAGCTTCCTGGCCTCGGCTTTCTCCCGCTCCTGCACGAGAGCAAGCATCCGTTTCGTTGCGGAACAACACGGTTCCAGGACAAGCAACCTCTCCAAGTCTTCCCGAGCAGCTAGCAGGTCTCCTCTCTCGAGGCGTGCTCGTCCTCTACGATAAAGTGCTTTCAGGAGTTGAGGGCGCAGGGAAAGCGCCAGGTCGCAGCTTCTTTCAGCCAATCGGAAACACCCAAGTGACAAATGGCAGGCCGCAAGGTTAGCGTACAACGATGCAAGCTCTTCGTCGACCTCATCTTTCAACTGATCTTGTTCACTTTCTTCTGCCGATCTGATTTTTAATTCCTTAAGAGCCTGCACTTCACTTTCTCCTTTATTCTGATCTTCCTGCTCCTTGCCATCTGCACTATTTTCCTTCCGATCAACCTTCCTCTCCATTTCTTTACTTGCCTCCTGCTGCAACTCTGCCAATGCCTCACTCTTTGTCCCTATCCGTTTCCTTTCAATGTCAATTCCCATTCCCTTTTCATTGCTTTCTAGATCCTCACTCAAAATATCTACCTTTCCATACTCCCTTTTTGTTCCTTCACTCTTGTCCACCGCACTCTCTTCCTCTGTTTCATGCTCGCTGCTCTTTGCTTTCTGCTGCTTCTTTTTCGTCTCCTTAACTCGTATACAAACTAGCAGTCGAACGGCACGTCCGAACCTGCGTGCTGCGTCACGTGGTGCTCCAGCACCAAACAGTCTCACACCGTGACTCCTGTGCTTCCGTGCTCGTTCAAGACACTCTTTCATACTGGCTACCCAAGGCTCAACTGCTGGGAGGAACGTACGCAGCTCAAGAATGAAGAAAAGTTCTGCTTTTGGAATCTTTGACTGGATAACCTTCCCCTCTTCCTCTCCTATTATCTGTTGCACTACTTCCTCGTAATCATCATGTGTTCGCTGTTTTGTTTCTTTCTCCTCGATAACCACTTGTGCTGCTTCACCACCACTGCTACCTCTGCTTTTTTCACATTCCAATTCATCTCCGACCTGGATATTCACCTGCTGACCTTGCCAGCCGCCAGGATTCTTCATCAGACCTATTACACAGCGCTCTCCCTTCCGCATACTTTCTACACAGCTCTCCAACACCACTGCTACATCTGAATCCGCCTCACCGATGGTTGCCCAACGCCAGCCGCCCAACTGATAAGGTGGGCCAGGTACTGGACAGACATTCTCATCTACCTCCATGAACCACACCCGTAACTGGCACTTTGATCCCTCTCTTGGCCGTTCCAGCCCCCATCCAGGCAGCACAATCATTTTTGTGAACCGGGCGGCCGGGCAATGCCATAAGGAACCTCGTGCACCAAATGCATCACCATTGCCTCCATCATATCCATCATTCCTGATACTCCTTTGCATATCCTTCCCATGTGACGGATTATTGGTTTCCTCTTCTAAAGCCTCCGTATTCGTATTTTGTGGCTCAAAATCTGCCCTTTCCTGCTTCATTTCACCCACGTTCTTCCACATTTTCCACGTTGTCTCCTCTTCCACTGCATATTCATCACTTTCATCGTCTACCTTCTCCATTGGATTTTCCGATCGACTCACATTAAACTTTCTTCAAGCAAACATACAGCTGTTGCAATTATGTCTCAGAAGACCAAAATTTGATCTGCAGGGGAAAGAAAAAGAAAGTTACAATAATTCCTGTTTAAAAGAAAATTAAAGGAAGGAAAAGCTATTTATTCAACAATTAATTCAAATGACTGAAGGTGAAGTAGCTATTAGAGCGAAGTCGATGGCGTGCCATCGTATATACCCACGCTTCCCACCTTAAGCAAAGTTGAAAGATGGCAGAAAATCAACCAGGAATGACCCAATATCAAATTTTGAGTTTAAATTTTTTTCCCCCAATTTGACCCCTGTGAACAAGTTCCCACTCCGTGAGGAATGAACTGTGGTCAAATCAAAAAGAAAATCGTTATTTGTATTTCATGTGTCCCCAAATGTTGATTCCATATACAAATTTTCATGGAAAGAAATTTTTTGACGTGTGACCGTAATTGCATTTTTGGCTTTTGACCTTTTGACCCTGCCCGAAGGGGGCAAGGCCAAAATGATACTGCTCTCACCCCTTCTTGCCATGTGGTGATCGCAACTACTGTAATAAGTTTGGTGAACTTCTGCACAACCACATAATTTTTCAGAATGCGTGGGGGCAATGATTAAAAACACAATTTAGAAATGATTTGCATCAGACCGTACCTGCTTTTCAGGGTGATATTACCAAAAACAGCATCTTCACTGCTACGTTGGGGAAGTTGCTGGCTCTAAACCAATGCCGGACAGGTTGTCACCATAGGATGTTGCTTCAGGCAGCAAGTTTTTCGTTTCATCAGAGAGCAGGTGCACAATGGCCAACACCTGTGAAATATAGCATGGGATCTTCTATGTCCATGAGGTTATGCTCAGCAAATAGGACACCCAGCTTAAAATCCCTCTGAATGAAGAACTTCGTGATGGTGAACTCTGTCTGCAAAACACCAGGGTGACAATTATTAGAGAACAAAATGATGATTCAGCTATCCTGCGACTGCCAGCCCTCTACCACTACATACAACATATATGCCATTCTCGGATAAATTATACTTGTACTTATAGGGTGCATCCTGAACTCCTGAAAAAGTTTTTACAAAATTACTTAATGGGGCTGCTTAACTGATGAATTGTGCCTTTTCCCTTAAAAGCATGAAACTTGGCACATGGCTAGAATACCCCAAAAATAAAGATTTTTAGTCCAGGGGGTATCTCCAATTTCACCCCATATGGCGGCCATCTTGAAATTCAAGATGGCCGTCATACAAGACCTGTTTTGATGAATATCTCCATAATTAGAACAGATATCAAAATGGTTGAAGTGCCTATACCTACATTTTTAGGGTCTAGGAATCCAATGGCAACATAAAATATTCAATAGTATATGGCAGCCATCTTGAAATCCAAGATGGCCGCCATAACAGACCTGTTTTGATGAATATCTCCATAATTAGAACAGCTATCTAAATGGTTGCAGTGCCTACACCTACATTTTTAGGGTCTAGGAATCCAATGGTAACATAAAATATTAAGCAGTCCTATGAAAATATTAATTTTGCATAGTATCATGCATACTGGGAATGCATATAAATACTCTTAACAGGTTGGCATTCTTCAGTGGTTAAAAGTGTCTATGACATCGCAGACTGTAACTGTGCCATCTTGTGGTTTTCTAGTCTTTGCTGCATTCTCCATCACATGCGCAGAGAGAAGTACAGGGAAGTGCAGCTTTCTTACACCGGCAACGACCAGTACATCCTTTTTTGCACCCACACTTAAGTTCATTGCAGATCTTTGCAGCCTCTGGAAGTGTTGTCCATATTGGTTTGAACTGGCCAGCAGACGTTTTTTGCCAACCCCATTCAGTGGGGCTTGGTAGATCAGGCTTAGCATGCAATGCTTGTCCCCAGCATAGTGCGCCTTGGTATACTGCCCGCTTTACGTGCTGCACAAGGGCATCATGTGTTGGTGGAATTGATTCCACAGGTCTGCCCTTCTTTGCAAACAGTTTCTTTCGTACAATGTTAATGTCAGTAGCAGTACTTGTGCGATCATACAACAGAATAACAAATCTCTCAATGACGTTCATGCAGGTTTCAGTTATCTCTGTGCTCTGGTGGCAAATTTCTGCTAGTACCTCTGTGAGCTCAGGGAATGATTCCCACACATTCCATGCAGTTACCTTTCCACGCCCATTAAACGCTGAAGAAGCGTCACACCCTGTTAGTGCATGAAACATGGGGAGGGCTTTAGATTTCTCAGGGCCAAGAGCTGTGGCTATATCATGTGCAGAGATAAATCGCATGTTCTTGCCTGTCCCAAATTGTAACCATATCATCACTGAAAGCTTCTGGGATGCTGTAACTGCAAGCACGACAACATCTGTGTCCACAGTTTGTATGAGGACCTTACTATGCCCTCTCTGTGTTGCATCAGCAGCATGTAGGAACATCCGACCATCTGCCTCTTCCTGAGTGCACGGGGAGAGTGATTCTAGATCAATGCGTGGTGGAGCAGTAAGAACCTCTGTATCAAGTGTGACAACTAGCTCCTTGCGCTGGTCTTCAAATGATTTAATTGTTTCATTGGAAAGGAAGCTGAAGAGTTCACGCTTGTTTTCATCAACTCGAAGAAAGTTCTGCCACTGTCCAGGAATTGCAACTGAGGTATCTACTCGTCGGCGAACCCCCTTGCCACGCTTTTCACGGGTCATGCTCTTAAGGCTGTCGGGTAGGTAACGGTCCCACACCAGATCAAGTCGGGTTGCAGATTTGTACTGTGAGAAAACAAATGGGATGAAGACCTTTTTGGCATATTCGCCAAATGTTTTGACTGTGCCAACATCGGGCTTTAGCTTTTGAACAATTACTGCCCCGTCAAGTATGACACATGTCACCTCTGGCATCTGTGTGCTTGATGGTGAAAGTTCCTCAAAGCAGTCCAAAAGGTCGCTCTTTGTACCAGGTCGAAGCTTCCCATCCTTGGACAGAGATGGAGGGAAAGATTGATTTTCATGACGGAAAAATTCATCCAGGTTTCCCTCGCGGGTTTGACAGGCAATATAGAGGCGAGAAAACAGTTGAACATCACTCTTCAATGAGGCTACCTTGTGTTTATCTGTCAGCTGGTCTGTTACTGATGAGCTGCCAAACAGAGGTAACTTTTTGCGCGGGACGACATCATTCAAAGGCTTTGAGCATTCAATCAAAGGCTTTGAGCACGGGACGACATCATTCAAAGGCTTTGAGCATTCAATCAGCCTCTCTTGCACAAATGACTCCATAGCCTCCTTTCCCACTTTCTGCACGTCTTTCACTTTGTACGACTGATGCACTTGCTATATCCTTTGTGTCAAGGACCAAAAGGTCAGCGGTTTCTTCAAGAAATGGATTACCTAGCTCCTCGATAACTGATACAAGTGATCTGCCATGTTTGTCAAAGGTCATCTGGGTGCTTTTATTCTGATCATGATGCAGTGATGGCGCTTTGCTTTCATGTTGCTCCTGTGCAGTCTCAAACTCATCAATCACCCTTGAGACCTCTGGACCTGCAACCATCCATCTTTGCAGAGCATGGGCATTGTCCAGCAGACCCACAGCTCCTCCATCTCCCTTGATACGTGCATTGTTCTGTTCATGTGCATGATCTGTAGCAATTGAAGAAAATTTGCGTTGGGTCTTTTGTACCGTGAACATGCCAGCTCGGAAATTATCCAGAACTTTAGGGTGTGTCTTGTGCAAGTCCATCATATCACGCAAATGGACTGTAACCCATCTTGCATAGTGCGTATGGTCAAGAGCAAAGAACCACGGAAGAAGCTCCCATAAAGCATCTAAGTACATTTCAAAGTCAGCCTCCCTCAATGAGCGCACAAAGGTCAGGATGCTGTTCTCCAATGCCATCGTGAGACTCCAGTATTGGAACTGTGGGTGTTCCTTAGTCATTTTGCCACACCAATCAGTAAATGAAAGTTTCGTCTCAGCTTCTATTGCATAGTCATTGTATGCCCGATGCTGCAGTATGTGCAAGGCTGCAGCTGTCACCTGATGGGCATTGCGCGAGCGTGAAACATGTGCAGCTCGCAGGAAAGAATCTGCACTTCCCGCTGAGGCAATATTGGCTTGCACCAATGCTTCTACCCAGCCGCTTCCAGATAACCAGTCACCCGATGTCTTCAGTGCAGTCATTTCAAAGTGCAATCCTCCGAATAGCAGAACAAATCTGTCCTCTCCATATTGCTCATGCCATTTCCATTGAATCTGTTTTGCAATTGCAAATAATGGTTGATCAAGGGCAATGACAGGAGTCTGTCCTGGATTTAGATGTTGCACGGCACTCCCAATGACATCCATGGAGTGTTTTATCATGGCCACAGTGTGTGCACTTTCATGAAACGGCGGCATTAGAGCCGTTACAGATGTTGGTCGAGTTGACTGAGACAGGTTGTGAGCATGGTATGCAGGTATGCCAGGTATGCAGGTATGCAGGCATGGTATGCCATATACTATTGAATATTTTATGTTGCCATTGGATTCCTAGACCCTAAAAATGTAGGTATAGGCACTTCAACCATTTTGATATAAAACCACCGTTTAGAGGCCATTTTTCCCTGCAAAGCGGGGGTTGGCCTTTTCGGGGACCGTGGTAGTTGTTGTTTTTTGGTCCCCTTTTTGAAGCAATGTTTTACGGCCGGATGCCCTTCCTGACGCCAACCCTTTTTGCCGCCTTCAACGACAAACAGGGAATTACCAGTGAACTGGTACTCAAACCATTCTCTGGTAAAGTGAACCATTTTGATATCTGTTCTAATTATGGAGATATTCATCAAAATAGGTCTTGTATGACGGCCATCTTTGATTTCAAGATGGCCGCCATATGGGGTGAAATTGGGGATGCCTCCTGGACTAAAAATCTTTCTTTTCGGGTATTCTAGCCATGTGCCAAGTTTCATGCTTTTAAGGGAAAAGGCACAATCGATCCGAATTTTTTAGCTAAGCCGCCCAGCTATAAGAGTACATGTATATATGTACACACATATACACAAATATATATATATATATATAAACATTCATACACAAATATATACATCTATATATATATATATATATATATATATATATATAAGTTTTTGTTTGTTTGTTTGTCTGCATGTGCTAATCTACACAGTGAAAGATAGGAGGAAACCTCTGAAACCAAAAATGTCGGGACGGGCCCCGGGAAGGTTATAGGCTAGGACGCTAGGTGGTGAGGCCGGTTGAGGCCGCCCCGGCCGGGCTGGGCCCATTTCGCAATGAAAAGCTGAGCTGAATTATATTAGGCAATCTTCTACGGCCGCGAGTAAAAGCTGAATTATTGTATCGATTCATTCAAAAAGAACCCGGGCAACGCCGGGTGCTTTTGGCTCGTATAGAAAAAAAACACAACACACAACACACAACACACAACACACACACACACACACACACACACACACACACACACACACACACACACACACACACACACACACAACACACACACACACACACACACACACACACACACACACACACACGCGGATCTCCCGAAGCCCGTTCCCGTTACAAGGGGGATTAAACCCCTTTTTCCCCCTGGGTCTTCGGGTCCG
The DNA here is from genome assembly GCF_964187855.1 of Myxine glutinosa. Classification (NCBI taxonomy): domain Eukaryota; kingdom Metazoa; phylum Chordata; class Myxini; order Myxiniformes; family Myxinidae; genus Myxine; species Myxine glutinosa. Next base: position 189,315,968 of record NC_136263.1, on the reverse strand, counting down.
CGAGACCGAATCGCCACTCCCGGGCAAACGTGAAAAAGGGTATCGGGGCAAATTCGCACGTACCTTTAACCCACGCTGCCATGAAAGCGGGGATCGAGCCTTGCACGAGCCACGCTTAATCGAGTACACCCGAGCGGAATGCGTATCACGTGACTCGTGCTGTTACTTTTATTGGAACCCGATTCGAGCGGTTTTATTCGTACCATGCGAAGCCAATGGATGGAAGGGACAGGACGGTCAAATCAGAGGAAGAACACAATTTATTTACACTATTATGTACATTGTACAATGATAATTATGAAGGAAAGGGGGACACAGAGCAGAAGCTTAACCAGTTTAACTTATTACCCAGACACGGGCCCAATCACTCACACGGGGAAATGGAAGAAGAGCAGGTTCGCGCGCCAAACGCGCCTTGCTGCCGGTCGCTCCCGGACAGCTCGCTCGTGGTGTAGCCCTCTGGCGGTCACGGCACGTATGCAGGAGAAATGCAGGCAGGAGGAGATTGCGCGTCTGTGGCCCGGCACGGGTCGTCCTCTCGAGCGCGCGATTAAAACAGCGGCAGAGCGCAGGGTACAGGGCACGGGGCAAGTTCGTGTACAACGAGGCTATTACAACAGTCAATTCAAGCACTTCGACTTGTTCAGGGCTGGGCGACTTTCACTCCTCGTCTCTCGTTCTTGATCTCACCCGTTCTGCCACCCACGAACTCTCACAGCTCTCTCCTCTCGTGCGTTCTTCATTCTGACTCACGCGCGTTCTGCTTAATGGGCTCGGGGCAGGACCTTATATGGCACCTCCTCGATCTTACCCGAATGTTCCAAGCCCCGCCTCCTGCCACAGTGGTAAGCCAAACCCCTCGAGCCCTGATTGGCGGCTCGTTGCTTACCGGCCACTCCCCCTGCAGCTCGTCCCTTCGGCCTTGCCAGACTTGCCCAGGCCTGCCGCGTGGCATCCCAGCGCCAAACCAAAAGCACGAAAGCAAAGCGCCAAAAGAACACAAAACTAAACACAGGAAAGGACTAACTTACATTCACTAAGAAATAACTGAACTATTGTGAGGCTTCATGTTGTGGTGCGTCTACCTATGAGAGGGAATTAACCTTTATTCCAAAACCGCAACAATATGTATATATATATATATATATACAGGGGGCTGCAAAAGTAGGCAAAAATGAAGGGGTTGAAGGGGGCCTGTCTTATTTGTTTTGATGCAACGCAAGATCAACTAGTGGAGACACAGCCTTAAGGGTGTAGTACTTAAAGGTGAACAGGTGATTTTTTTTTTTTGATTTTTTTTTTTAGCTGAACAGTTTCCTTCTAGTCTTATAAACAAGAATCATGCTATTATTCCCTATTGATTCTTCTTTTTTTGCAATTGTTTTTATGTTTTGCTATGCATTATGTTTTGCACTCTGTCAAAGCGTCTTTGGGCTTCCTGAAAAGCGCTATATAAAATAAATGCATTATTATTATTATTATTATTATTAGAGGTCATAGAGTGCGGTCATAGAAGTACCCCTAATTATTGAAAAATTCAAATTTCAATTCAATTCAATATAATATTTTGCATGAAATTTGTTACAACTTTAATTTGCATCATTCTTTTGGGCTGAAATTTGGACAGGATATTCAGAATATCACTTCCTTTAAAATGATGAAGGCTTTTGTTTATAGGAGTAGCCATTGTGGATTTATTGAAGGACAACCAAGTTTTATCTGGTAATTGGCATAATTAGCTACTTAGTGAACATTTGACATAATTTCACAAAATCCTCTCATCAGGTAGTAGAGTAACACATGTATAATACATGTACCAAGTTTTGTGTGAAAAGAATGACAGGTGACATAGAAGATAGAAGTAGAAATGTGTTCTTTGTTTTTCCTTGTTTTTTATTGACGGTCTAATTTATGCAAATTATATGCATGTAATATGACAAAGAAGCGTTGAAACTGGTCTGAGTTAAAGCCAAGATTATATCTTTCAAGAAAAACTGAAAATTACATATTAACTTGACTTTGTTTTTGTGTAAAGGCCTCTCAAAGGTACCTATGTAGTTTTCTCAATTTTTCACCAGTACTACACCCTTAAACTGAAACACATAATAATGAAATAACTATTGAGAAGGTCCGATGGTTTTCTACGTGTGCGCGATGGACTAACTAAAGGACGACCTTTGACCTTTAGTCCTTTACAACAACGAATGGAGCTATTTACACGAATCATTACATTACACAAAGGGGGTATATTTACAATAAATTACACACAGTGCACGGTTTCCCAAATCCGTTACAATATATTATATTATATTGTATATATATATATGTGTGTGTGTGTGTGTGTGTGTGTGTGTGTGTGTGTGTGTGTGTGTGTGTGTGTGTGTGTGTGTGTGTGTGTGTGTGTGTGTGTGTGTGTGTGTGTGTGTGTGTGTGTGTGTGTGTGTGTCAATCAGTCAGTCAGTCACTAGAAAGTGACTGCAGATCAATGAATCTTGTTTCACCTCCTTATGCATTTGCCCAGAGAGTAGACATCCTCAACAAATAACAAGATCCGGTTAGATATGAAGAGGAAAGCATGCGTGTGTATGTATGTGTATTTTGTGTGTTTATATATATTATTAATATATATAAACACACACAAAATACACATTCATACGCACAAATGTATACATACATATATATATATATATATAAACACACGTACACATGCACACCTGCAAAAGCGATGAAGATAACAAGGAAAGTTGGACTTGGACGAGGCCTCAAAACAGCAACCAAATGGACCAACGTCACTGACAACCAATCAGAAAGCACCGCAAAACAAACAGCGAATCAAATATCCACACAGCACAAGCAGCCTATCAGAGCGTCGCAATAGTAGCCAATCAATTGAGTCGGCCAACCAGCCTCTCCTCCAATCAGTGCCTCCAATGCGAGGATATGCACCACGCCACCACGAACTCACGAGTCACGTGTTTCTTTTACTTCGCTTTTCAGTTTTCATGCGAACCTCAAATTCACGGAACTGAAGGGATTTGTTTGGGTTTGAATCAAATGGTAACGCGACGTGGTCTGTCCAGGCAGGTAGTGCGAGTACTCGGTAGTGAGGGTAGTTTGTACGAGACTGTAGGGAAAGAACCGGCACCTCCGGCTCCTCCCTCACCCTCACCTGTACCTGTTTGGGAGATTCCACACCGAGTCGAGTCTCACGTTATTAATACAACATCGACAGGGGGTTTTCATTCCGTTTCTCAACCTTCCACCGACACACACAAGACAAACACCGACAAACAAACCCAGTTATGCTGGAAGGTTGTGATGTGTGAGGATGAGAAGCAGAGGTGTGAGGAGGAGAAACAGGTGTGAGGAGAGGAAGCAGAGGTGTGAGGAGGGGAAGCAGAGGTGTGAGGAGGTGAAACAGAGGTGTGAGGTGAAGCAGAGGTGTGAGGAGGTGAAACGGAGGTGTGGGGTGAAGCAGAGGTGTGAGGAGGTGAAACGTGTGAGGTGGTGAAACTGCTGTAAGGAGGTGAGAGATGTGAGGTGAAGCAGTGTGAGAGGTTGAAACAGGTGTGAGGTGAAGCAGATGTGTGAGAAGGTGAAGCAGATGTGTGAGAAGGTGAAGTAGAGGTGTGAGGAGGTGAAACATGTGTGAGAAGGTGAAACGGAGGTGTGAGGAGGTGAAAGGGATGTGTGAGGAGGTGAAACAGAGGTGTGGGGAGGTGAAACATGTGTGAGGTGGTGAAACAGTGCTGTAAGAATGTGAGAGATGTGAGGTGAAGCAGTGTGAGAAGGTGGCCGATGCTGCGGCAATAGGATCGCAATGGCGGCCGAGCAGAATTGTCTTGTGATCTCGCACGCGGTCGAACGCCCGACCCCAAAAAGGTGGCCGATGCTTCGGTAACGTGCGTCGGTCGCCAGCTTCCAAACCACCAACGCGACCCTCTTCCTGACGGGCACACATGATCGATAATTCGTGTCGTTCCTCTGGAGTGGGAACGGTTAGGGTTAGGGTTAGGGCGTGAGTTGGTTACGGTTAGGGTTAGGGTTAGGGCGCAAGTTGGTTACGGTTAGGGTTAGGGTTAGGGCGCAAGTTGGTTCCGTTTAGGGTTAGGGTTAGGGCGCGAGTTGGTTACGGTTAGGGTTAGGGTTAGGGCGCGAGTTGGTTACGGTTAGGTTGCCGGCACGAGTTGGTTGCAAATGTAGTCGAATGTCTCTCGGGACATCCTGAAGTTGTGGATCCACTGGGTGGGTGTGAAGGTGTTAGAAAGTGTTAGAAGGTGGGTGTGAAGGTTAGCTTGCCGCTCGATCCCACCAATCACTTGATGCGATGCGTTTCCAGAGGAATGTGTTTGATGCTTGCATGAGAATCTGCAATGTAAAAACATACTGGGTGAAGAATGAAAACAACGATGCTGTGTTGAATTTATAAAACGATTAAATAAATGAACAAGAAGACGTCGTGCAGAGCACGATACTTGCAAAATCCACTCCTCCCCCCAAAAAAGGTTGCACATCAAATTGTCTATTTCATTAAGATTAAAATTGACGATCTTAATCGAAGCCCAAGTCAATCGGAATAAAATGATGATTTTTCAGATGAAAATTGATATTAGAAGTTTGACCTTGAGTTGACCTTTGACCTTTAAAATAGTTGGTTTCCCAATTTAGTGACTGTGTGCAAATGCTGTTCAATTTTCAAGTCAATCGGATGAAAAAATGACAATTTTAGAAATTATGCCTCAAAGTGACGTTCGACCTCAAAATCAATAGGCTTCTTCCTTATGACCAACTCTACCATCTGATGAAGTTTCCTGAAGATCAGTTTAATATTGTTGTGGATATGAGAATTGTGTTTTTTTTATTGTGTAATGTGTTGTAAAATATCACCCTCCTTCCTCCAGTTGTTGTGTATAAAGGTCAAAGGGCGTCCCTTAGTTAGGTCATATGCAATCACGTAGCCAAATCATAGATCTCCCTGTTCAGTAGTTATCTCCTTATTGTGTGTATTAGATTAAGGCTGTGTCTTCCATTAATTGACACTCCATTGCACCGAATTCAGACAAGGTAGATTCCCTGCACATTCCCCTTTTGTCATGCCAACTGCATCGGGCGGTTCGCTGCATTCTGCTGCAGCTGTGGGTTGTGGTTGTTTTCGCTGCAAGACTCCATTAGCCACGAGGTCATCTCGGAGCCGAAGGTGGGAGGAGTCGGCCCAGCGCCGGGAACAAGGCGTGGCCTTGCCAACGCCTCCTCTAAGGGCGGGATCGGTGAGCCCTCGCGACCAATCAGGGCCGAGGCGACCTCACCGATGGGCGTGTCCTGGAGGCCGGCGGCTTGATCGCCGGAGGAAGATATAAGCGCCCGCGCAAGCATTTTGGATATACAGCAGATGCGTGACCCAGCTGAGTTCTGCAGAGAGCCGCTTCAACCAGCCCCGTTTCAACCAGCCGCGTGAAGCCCTGACGGGGCAGCGAGTGACCCTGCCGGTGTGCGGTGTAAAGCCGAATACAAGGAGCTGCCGGCTCCTCGCTTCCCGCCCGGAGTGTACCTGCTCGCTGTGCCCTGTGATTCCACCTGCTCATCCCTCCAAACCATTCCTGCCATTCCATCCTCTTGTGTACGTGAGTTTGTTTTGTTTGTCTTGTCCCTGGGTGTAAGTAAGACTGCCATAGGTAAGCTAGAGTTTCACTGTGTCCTTCTGGTCCGTCCCTCTTTCTGCATTATTTTATTATCCTTCCTTCTTCCTTGGTTTCTTTTGGTTGTAAATCATAGTAATAAATTATATTCGTATTTCCAACTTCTGTCTTCCTCTTCTTCCCATCTGTCGTCTTTGTCTTTTCCAAATTGAATACCTGTGGCACGATTTGGCCAACGTTCAGGAATCGGGTCTAGTCATTGTTAATAGTTCATGCCGCGGTTGCTTAAAACCGCTCGGCAATTAACATCTGTCCGCGGTACGAACGGGGCTGTGCCACCGGCCTTTCCGGAGGTCGCTGTACAGCCACAGGGACCACGTCGGTCAGTCATAAGCGAGGGGATTAATCCCCCCTTTGTAAGTGGGGAAGGCCGACGTTGGATTCCGTAACAATATTGTGACCTGTAGGAAATAGACAGACAAATGAAAAATCACTCATGGAGTTACACTTGGCAAAACAGAACAAAGTAGAATGGCACTGAGTAGAGCATCCTTTTAACCTCAAAAATAGTTGGTGGTTGAATTCAGTGATCTGATATGAAAATCCTATTAAAATTTCAAGTCGATTGGATGAAAATTGAGGCTTTTAGAAATGTGAAAAAAGTGGTTGACCTTGGGCCTATGTTAACCGTTTGGCCAAAGCTAATCTCAAAAATAGTTGGTGGTTGAATTCAGTTTGTCGATATGTAAATCCTATTCAAATTTCAAGTCAATCGGATGAAAATTGAGGATTTTAGATATTTGAAATGGTTGTTGACCTTTGGCCTATGTTGACCTTTTGGCCTATGTTGATCTCAAAAATAGTTGGTGGTTGAATTCAGTTAGGCGATATGTAAATCCTATTCAAATTTCAAGTCAATCGGATGAAAATTGAGGATTTTAGAAATTTGAAAAACGTGGTTTACCTTTGGCCTATGTTGACCTTTTGACCCTAAAACTATATAGGATTTTGTCGGACCACGAACTCTACCATTTGGTGAAGTTTCGTGAAGATCGGTTTAAAATTGCGACCCGTGGGCAAGGAAAAGTGAGCGGACAGACAAACTCACAAGACCAACCAATATACTTGAAAAAACTTCGATGTTGCAAGTAATAAAGGTATACATGAACATCAACCATCAATACCACCAAGCAGTAACACCCAGGAGTTGAATAAACCATGAATTCAAATTTAACATTTCATCAAGCGGCAAAATGATGAACCGATAACAAAGCAATTTCCTTTTTGAAATATTCGTTTGGGTCTCAGTTGCCATGGAAGTTATTCAAGGATTTATGGGATCTGATGACAAATGTTCAAATCATAATATCATTCCATCCCGGTCCTGAGTTGCTCCACGTGCAGGTCGGTTCAGCAGCTCCAACTCCTCCAACTTCAACCAAAGATACGTTTTCTGAACCGGATTTTTGTCACACTTCCGTCCCTGTGCTGCTGTTTGTGTTTTCGTCCATTTTCATCTCCCTTTTCTCAATATCTCCAAACTGTATCGTCATTGAACAAAAGACTTCTTCCTTTAAAATGTTTTAAAAACATATTTCAAATGCTTCAACTGCCCTTATTTCTCTGTCATGAGTGCACCACATGTTCTTCTTCATCATGATCTATTCCTCTTCTTCTTCTTCTTCTTCACAGGCATATTTTGCAAACCTCTCTCTCACCTAACCACTTAGTCCGTCAACCTTTCTCCCGTTCTAACAGCACAACCTTTCTCCGCGCCTTTAACAAAACTTCATTCCACCCATCCGATGATCTTTAGGTCAGAATTTGAAGAAGAATCTTAGAAGTCCAGTTTGAAGAGGTTGTCTGCACACAACAATCTAATCCACTTCACATTATTTTCGTGTCAAACCCCTACCTGTCATCTCCTACACCTACAGGCATGTGTCCGACCAACTCCATCCCTTCTACGTGTCCTCCCCTCACACCACCCTCTCCAAGCATCCCCTCAAAGCTTGCCCATTGCCCCAACTCCTAAAAAGTTTCCCCTCACCTCATCCCCTCAAATTCCGCCCCCCCCCCCAACCCAGTCCTCGATGCTTCGTTTAACTGACTGAATGACTGACTGATTGATTGGCTGATTGATTGACTGACTGATTGATTGACTGACTGACTGCTTGGCTGATTGCTTGGTTGACTGATTATGGCTGATTGACTGACTGATCGCCTGACTGATTGACTGACTGCTTGGCTGACTGATTTTGGCTGATTGGTTGACTGACTGCTTGGCTGATTGACTGACTGATTGGCTGACGGATTATGGATGATTGACTGATTATGGCTGATTGATTGACTGACTACTTGGCTGACTGATTATGGCTGATTGACTGACTGATTGGTTGACTGACTGATTGCCCGACTGATTGGTTGACTGACTGATTGCCTGACTGATTGTCTGACTGATTGGTTGACTGACCGATTGCCAACTGATTGCCTGACTGACTGATTGCCCGACTGATTGGTTGACTGACTGATTGCCCGACTAATTGGTTGACTGACTGATTGCCCGACTAATTGGTTGACTGACCGATTGCCCGACTGATTGGTTGACTGACTGCTTTCCCGACTGATTGGTTGACTGACTGATTGCCTGACTGACTGACTGATTGTCCGACTAATTGGTTGACTGAGTGATTGCCTGACTGATTGGTTGACTGACTGATTGGTTGACTGACTGATTGCCCGACTGATTGCCCGACTGATTGGTTGACTGATTGGTTGACTGACTGATTGACTGACTGATTGATTGCCCGACTGATTGGTTGACTGACTGATTGCCCGACTGATTGGTTGACTGACTGATTGCCCGACTGATTGGTTGACTGATTGGTTGACTGACTGATTGACCGACTGATTGGTTGACTGACTGATTGCCCGACTGATTGGTTGACTGACTGATTGCTCGACTGATTACCTGACTGATTGGTTGACTGACTGATTGCCCGACTGATTACCTGGCTGATTGGTTGACTGACTGATTGCCCGACTGATTGGTTGACTGACTGACTGATTGCCCGACTAATTGGTTGACTGAGTGATTGCCTGACTGATTGGTTGACTGACTGATTGCCCGACTGATTGGTTGACTGACTGATTGCCCGACTGATTGCCTGACTGATTGGTTGACTGACTGATTGCCCGACTGATTGGTTGACTGATTGGTTGACTGACTGATTGATTGCCCGACTGATTAGTTGACTGACTGATTGCCCGACTGATTGGTTGACTGACTGATTGCCCGACTGATTGACTGACTGATTGCCTGACTGACTGAATGACCTACGGGCACTGCTCGTTCGTATGAGCTCACCGGAACAGTCTTTCAAATATGTTGAGTTACATTACACAATGTGGAACCATTGTCAATCCACACGTGTCATGACGTCATCACGCCAGCAAATAGGTGTGTGGTGGAAACCTCGAGAAAACTACTATATTAATTCCTGATCACGGCAATATAATGCAGTATCGGCACACGCCGTATGACGACACAGCAGGTACGAGCAGGATGATGACACGGCAGGTACGAGCCGACATTTACATGCTCTTCTACCGCCAGACAGAGCATATATCCCCTTGGGTGGGCCGAAAGTTTGCCTTCTTCTTCTTCCTTTTCATTAGAATGTTTTCAGCCTCCATGATAGCTTTGCAAGCGGACGAGCATTGTGGGACAAGCCAGTTCCTGTGTTAAACGCTTTCTGTTCTCTACCTACTTATTACGTACGTTAAAATGAGTAAGGACATGCACAAACGTGTTATTTATTGATATTTAGACGCATAACGACAGGATAAACGAATGAGCGAAGAAAATCTGATCTGGACCTGATCGCGCCTTCTTTTGCGTCTTTGCACCCGAAGCCATCGCTGCTTCAGCCGGAGACGTTGCTCTTTAAGACGCATTTCGTGTAACTTCAGCATCTTATCTTTCTCTTGAAGTTTCCCCATTAAAGTCATTCTCCACACGTTGAGCAGCACGAAAACTGACACTGTAGCGGTTGCCGCTGAACATACACAATCGCCTTACACCTGCCGAGGACGCAACCACGGAGCGATAGCTGTGCCGGGCTCGCCTCGACCGCCCGGAGACGCTCAGTGTCGCCTTTCCCAGGCATGTCCGGACTCGCCTTTCCCGGGCTCGCCCGGCCCGTCCGGCGACACCCAGTCTCGCCTTTTAAGGGCAAATGCTCCGGCATGAGATATTCGAGTGCTTGTATATAATGCTGCCCGATAAACGGGCTTTTGAGTTTACCCGAGTTGATTTGATGCAATAAAGAAACTCGGCCGAATTCCAGCTTTTTGTCGCGTCCATTCTTTCGATTCGAGTGGGAGCACAGCTCCTTCAACACCATGGCAAGAATATCAATCGCCATCTTGTGGGCCTGGGCGTATGAAATGACGATGGCATTTGCGTCTTGCGTTTGGCCAACGTAATGGCGTCAGCGCAACTCCTGAGGTCATTACGTACTTTCATTTCGTCAAATTACGTCTCGGAACGCAAGGATCGCCTCAGAACGCCCCTGGCGTACACAGGACATTGTACAAAGAGGGTCCAGATTTCCAGGAACCTTACACCGCCCACAGTACCCGGAAGAGCATCACCCTATCCCATAGAAATATGTAAACCTTTCTAGTTTATGCCCCCATGCCCGTTCTGGAAACGCTTCCTTTGCCCCCACTCGACTCCTCATTCCCTCCCATTTTCCTTTCGCTCGAATTATTCGTTTGTGATCGTGGCGCAATTCTAACGTTTTATTTTAACTTCCCGTCTCGTATATCTTTTTGTACAATGTATCGGGCCATGTCGAAGTAGTTAGTGCCAATGCTTAAGGTATTTTGTTGACCCTCCCGTCGTGCCAACAAAATAAATTTTACTCTTCATTATTTAACCGAGCGTTGTTTTATTTTATAAAGTTCCAAGGAAACAGCTGAATTTGTTCTAATTCAAAGAAAGGAAACGTTATGAGAAGAAGGAAGTAGTGATAGGGTGTGGTAGGTTTTTACTGCCGTTCGATACATGATTTGAGTAATTGAAACCGTTTTATTTTCCGCTCTCTTCGGCTGCATACAGTGTGTTGGGGGTCTTCACGTCACGATAGTCGTGCTTATATATTCTGGTTCTGCGCCACAGAGACCATGGCCAAAAACACTTCTGGAAGCCGCTTCCGTAAAGTGGACGTGGATGAGTTGGACGAGAACCGATTCCAAGACGAGTTTGACGAGAGCCCAGAACAGCACGGTCCGGATGCAGCGGAGGTGGACGGTCTCATTCGGCAGTATCCTGTGTCCGGTTCCATTCGGCTCGGAGCTTTTCTTTCTCCGTGTGATATTGTCAGTAAGATTATTTGATGACGTAAGGGTTGATGGGTGACGTCACACTCTACTCGTAAGCTTCACATCGTGATTTTTCAGCTGGAACGTGGTTCCGGGGTGCTCATGCGATGGCGCGTCGACTTCTCTGAAACCGCTGATGGGATTTTGACCAAACTTGGCACAAATGATATTTCTTGTGTTGTGACTAAAGTTAGTTCACGGCATTAAAAAAAAAATCGGTATAAGGGGGGTTTACCGAGGTCAAAGTAGATCCAGGTTTGACCTCACCCTGCCCCCTTACCCCCCAAAATAGGAATTTCCTTTCTTCTCAGAAACTACACACAGTTTCGATTAAACTTGACCACAACCTTCAATAGGGGGTGGGGGTGGGGGGGTTGTTTGTTTAAAGTCTTACGATTATGTTAGTATGATTCTACATGCTGCCCTGCAAAAGCAGTAAACTAGAGCAATGCGACTATGTCGCCAATATGCCTCCGCAAAGTCCCACAACAGGTAGATGCCCTCGTTCACTGTCCTAAAAATAAACAAGTTTGATTTAAATCCCTTCAGCTGTTTTCAAGTATCACATTTTCACCAGCCATGACAGGTTTCACATTGATCGGCTGGTATACCATTTCACCTATGACGTCACCATTATCATGATTTTGTTCCCTATTTGGAGTACTTCACAATGTGCCAAGTTTCAAATTTTTCCATTCAGCGGTTTCTGAGAAACAATTTATTAATTATTTGCATTTAATCCAAGATGGCTGCCATACCACCTTACTTATGACATCACAATTATCATAAAAGCATTCTGCAGGGGTGTCACTCCTATCCTGAACGTTTCGTCTCAATCAGACATGTGGTTGCTGAGATAAACAAGGTTTAGCCCGTACAGACGGACGGACGACCCGAAAATATAATTCCTCTGGCCACCTTTGGGAACGGAGGCATAAAAGAAAAATCTCTGAATTGTTATCGGCTATCTTAAGGAACAGTACTAAACCAAAGTGGTTGACTTCTCTGGGCCTTAGATCACTTTATCACACAAAGATTCCTCAGATTTGGAACAAGCACAGTCTTTGCAATGCGCTTGTTTTTTTTTTTGTTGTTGGATCTTAATGTCATCTCCAGGGGTGACCTGCAAGGTGCTCTAAAGGCAGTGTTGAAGAATCCTCCACTAAACACGAAGAGCCAAGCAGAGAAGGTGAGCACGGTTATTTGAAGGGTTTGGGGGCAAGGTTGATGCAACCTGTGGTGGTGATGGTTCATGTGCAGCCCTTGGCTGCTGGTTGCATCAGTTCCTGGGGGTGTGGCTTCCGCTGATGCAACGCCTCTCTTTAACCAGTCACCTGGTACTCATTTTGTCAACCTTGGAAGAATGACTGGCCGGGTCGACCCACCTGGTGTTCATTCAGTGGAATGACTGGCTCAAACTCAGGACCCTAAAATCTCATGCGAGCCACTTTAACCGGAAAGGAAAAGGGATCTTTTCTAACACGTAGCTGTTGTTGCTGTCACCATTGTTGTTTGTATGCGATATATTTTTCTATTGCCTCAAAAAGTATTACTGTTATATAATATTGTGTGCTCCTTCAGTATCCTTCTAAAGAGTTCCTGCTGTCGTACAATAATGTTACCGTTGGAACCGCTGCATGAAACTCCCGTTCCTGCTTCTTCAATCCTGGAAAGACGGACTTTTAAAAGAGGCATCTTTGCCTCTAATTTTTGGACACTAACTTTTGTTCCAAATTGATCGATTATTAACTTTCCAACCAAGTAAATCGATAATATATCAACTTAAAACAGTATCATTATTACTCTATGACTACAGGAACCACTACATAAAAATATGAAGGCCTGCTTCAGAAAATAAAATGGCATTTGGAAATGGCATCAGAAAATAAAAATAAATGGCATTGACAAAACTATTGACAACCTCGACTTGATATTTGGTAGCACAGACTTTGGACAAAATAACTGCAGTCAAGCACTTCCTATAGCCTTCCGATATTGCTGTTTCTGCTGTCTCAACAATGGATGGAGGTCCTCAATGCCAAACAGGAAATCAAAGCTGTCTCCCTTGACATATCACATGCCTTCGATACGGTCTGGCACCCAGCTCTGCTCACCAAACTCTCCTCCTTTGGTTTTTTTTTTTTTTTTTGTATACAAGATCGAGGCTCGTGAAAGAGCGAACATTAATCACACAGAAAGACAAACAGACACATAAAACAAATAACATCGGGAGCGGTAGACAAGATGGGGAAGGACACAAACACAACATTTGAGAGCAGGGACCGAGAGACGTGGAGACATCGAGAGAACTGTGGGAGGGAGAGGGCTTTGGCGGGGGAGGCATGGGAAGGGGGGGGGGGGGGGTGGGAGAGGTATAAAACATATGGACACTGCCAGGACTTCCAGGAAAGAAGTTGGAATTTCAAACAAGGTGGATCTGGGGTGAATTAGTGGGGGTAGAAAAGATCAAGGTTTTGGATGGGGGAAGATAAGAGATGGTGGTGAACAGCTGTTTTAAAGACCTGGAGGGAGGAGTGTGATTGAAGTGAGTGTGGGAGTTTGTTCCAGAGGCGGGAGAAAAGAGGAATGAAAGAGTGAAGGTGAGCAGAGAGCCGAGATTTCGGCAGTTTAACCATCAGAGGGTGGCTGGCAGATCTTGTGCGACCTGTAGGAATATTTGGGGGACAGAGCACAGAGAGAGCTGGGGGAGCAAGGCCGGAGAGGAGTCGGTAGAAGACAGAAAGACCACCTACATGCCTGCGGTGAGTGAGTGAAAGGCCCTCAGAGATAGCTTCATCGCGGGAGATTCCAATGATTCTGAAAGCTTTGGATTCAACAGCGTGAAGCCGAGCCAGGTGTGAGGCAGGAGCACCAGCCCATAGGGGAGAACAGTATTCCATTGAGCTGCGGATGAAAGCCTTGTATGTGGTGAGGAGCTCAGGTGTGCCTATGAAGGACTTCGCACGACGGAGGATGCCCAGTCGGCGACTGGCTTTGGAGGCCAGCTTGGAAATGTGGTTTTCCCAAGAAAGATCATGGCAGATAGTGAGACCCAAAAGCTTGAGCGACAGAACTTCTTGGAGAGGATTGTTGAGAAAGTAGATGGGAGGGTTGTCCAGTCGATCTTTTCGGAGCGACATAGTAAGAGTGAGAGATTTGTCAGGATTGAAAGACATGTTCCACTTGTTTGACCAGTCTGATTTTGTCCAGGTCTTCAGAGAGTGAGGAGGCTGCAGACTGCCGATCTGAGGGAAGAGGAATGGAGCAGCAGAGAGTGGAGTCATCAGCAAAGAGATAGAGAGGATTTTCCAGAGAGTCGGAGAGATCATTGATAAAGACCAGAAAAAGCACAGGGCCCAGCACACTGCCTTGGGGAACTCCAGCCTGAACAGGAAGGGGAGATGAGAGAAATCCATTCAGGGCCACACATTGACTACGACCAGAGAGGAAGTCCGCAAGCCATGCATGGAGATTTCCATGGATACCATAGGAGGAGAGTTTGGTGAGCAGAGCTGCGTGCCAGACCGTATCGAAGGCACGTGATATGTCAAGGAGTTGGACTGGACACGAGGCGGAACGGACGCCATTTGGAAGAGCTGAGAGGACTCAGGCGCGATAGAGTGAGCCTGAGTGAGTATATCAAGACAAGATCAAGATCTAGAAGGAGGTATGTACGGTGCGATTCATATAATATATTGTTTGGTTGTCGTCGATGGGGAATTTGGGGTCGGAGTGGGTGGTAGGCCGGGATGACTTGGTCTCGGCTGGATGCTAGGCCGCGCCTCATTTTGTTGAATAAAGTGGTCACAGAATATTTTTTGATGGTTCTTATGCTCACCGTTAGATGCATGGCATAGATAGCTATGGGGAACATGATGGATTGTCAATGGATGTTAAGGGATGGAGATTTAAGAGCTCCGTACATTCTTGCAGAAGAAAAATAATCCTAGTTCTTTTTGAATCCTTCCAGGGCCAACGATAGGTCGGATTTTAATTCTGTTTCCAGATTTCGCAGTCGCTAGATTAGCTTAACACTCGATAGAACTGGCCCCGCGAAATGTCGATGATCTTTGGTAAAATTACTTCAGGGTAAATTTACATAGGAAAACCCCATGCTAAATTTTCGTTGCCGAAGGACTTTATTTTTTGCGAAATTCATCCTGACTTCGCCTCTAGGAGGATACAGGGGTATCTGTGGATAACGGGAACCTTTATTTGGCGAAATTCGGACTGATATTGACCGAGTTATTCAAAATATTAACTTGTATCAAATAAATCTTTTGTGATTTTGTATTTTGCGCACCTGTATCGTTGGAGGTATTGACTTATATAGGGTTGGTTTTCTAAAGCTTATATCAGAATATTAACTTATATCAAATGGGTCTTTTGAGGGGAAAGTGTGATGACGTCACCACGTCACGCGGCACGAATGCGCGCCTGTGTCGTTGGAGATACTGACTTCTATAGGGAGGCCCCATCACCCTCCCCCATCACCCTCCCCCATCACCCTGCCATCACCCTGCCATCACCCTCCCCCATCACCCTGCCATCACCCTCCCATCACTCTCCCCCGTCACCCTCTGCCATCACCCTCTGCCATCACCCTCCCATCACCCTCCCCCATCACCCTCCCCCATCACCCTCCCCCATCTCCCTCCCATCACCCTGCCATCACCCTCCCATCACCCTGCCATCACCCTCCCACCACCCTCTCGTTGGAGGTATTGACTGATATAGGATTAGTTTTCTAAGGCTGTAGGCCGCACCTCATTTTGTCAAATAAAGTGGTACTCGGGTGGTTCCGGTATTTGGGACCGCAGGGACGGAAAGTGCAGGTACGGGGTGCTTGGCACTCCCCAGCCGGCCCGCTCTGAAGGTTCGGATCGGGACACCGGGATTCATTCCGGTCGCCCGGTCGGCCCTGAGGTGGGGGTGCGGGGCCTGTCACGGAACGTCAAAACAAACGGCCTGCCGGGGCCGCCCAAAAGTCGGGCGTGAGGGGCGCGTCCACTAATGGAACGCCTCTCGCTTCCCAGATCGAGGGCCACGTGGTCAGGAGAACCTCGTCCCTTCTGGTTGCCCTGCCGTCCCACCGGGAGCGCTGGCAGGGTGTACTTCAAACTAAGCTTAAGTGTCAAGTGTTAAGTTCCTCCTTGCCCTCGCAAGGGAAAGGCTAGGGTCAAGCTCTTCCAAATTTCCAAACACTAGAAATCGGACGTCTCAAATTAATTAATTATTTGTTAAAACATCTCAGTCGCCCGCGCCCCCTCTAGCGCGGGCGTCGAACCAGTTCATTTCCGGTGCGACCGGGCCGAGTATCGGCCCGGCCGTGGCCGAAGCCGTTGATTCCGCCGTAGCACGCTAACGCGTAGGCTCGCGCGCCCCTGGTCCGCCGGGGCTCCGCGGATGTCCTACCGTGCCTGGCTTGCCGGTGCCCGGGGACGGATATCGCTGTCTAAACATGGTAGCGCTAGGCCAGTGGGACCGCCGGGACCCACGTGCGCTCACATGGTGTTCTGCGCGTGGGCGGCAGTATCAGACCGGGGCGCCCAAAGGCGCCACGCACCCAAACGCTCCCCGGCTAAAGTTCATCCTGAAAGCGCTCTTCGCTCTTTCACGAGCCTCGATCTTGTATACAAAAAAAAAAAAAAAAAGAAAAAAAAAAAAGGGAGACAGCTATGATTTCCTGTTTGGCATTGAGGACCTCCATCCATTGTTGAGACAGCAGAAAGCAGCATCCATGGAAATCTCCACGCAAGGCTTGCGGACTTCCTCTCTGGTCGTAGTCAACGTGTGGCCCTGAATGGGTTTCTCTCATCTCCTCTTCCTGTTCAGGCTGGAGTTCCCCAAGGCAGTGTTCTGGGCCCTGTGCTTTTTCTGGTCTTCATCAATGATCTCTCTGACTCTGGAAAATCCTCTCTATCTCTTTGCTGATGACTCCACTCTCTGCCGCTCCATTCCTCATCCCTCAGATCGGCAGTCTGCAGCCTCCTCACTCTCTGCAGACCTGGACAAAATCACAGACTGGTCAAACAAGTGGAACATGTCTTTCAATCCTGACAAATCTCTCACTCTTACGATGTCTCTCTGAAAAGACCGACTGGACAACCCTCCCATCCACTTTCTGAATAATCCTCTCCAAGAAGTTCTGTCACTAAAGTTTTTGGTCTCACTATCTGCCATGATCTTTCCTGGGAAAACCACATTTCCAAGCTGGCCTCCAAATGCAGTCGCCGAATGGGCATCCTCCGTCGTGCGAAGTCCTTCCTTGACACACCTGAGCTCCACCACATACAAGGCTTTCATCCGCAGCTCAATGGAATACTGGTCTCTCCTCTGGGCTGGTGCTCCTGCCTCACACCTCGCTCCGCTCCACGCTGTTGAAACCAAAGCTTTCAGAATCATTGGAATCTCCCGCGATGAAGCAGATTGTGAGGGCCTTTCACTCGCTCACCGCAGGCAAGTAGGTGGTCTGTCTTCTACCGATTCCTATCCGGCCTATTTCTCCCAGCTCTCTCTGGGCTTTGTCCCCCAAATATTCCTACAGGTCGCACAAGATCTGCCAGCAACCATCTTATGGTGAAACTGCCAAAATCAAGACTCTCTGCTCACCTTCACTCTTTCATTCCTCTTTTCTCCTGCCTTTGGAACAAACTCCCTCACTCTCTTCAATCCCACTCCTCCTTCCAGGTCTTTAAAACAGCTGTTCACCACCTTCTCTTATCCCCCATCCAAAACCTAGATCTTTTCTACCCCTGTTAATTCACCCCAGATCCACTTTTTTGAAATACCGACTTCTTTCCTGGAAGTCCTCGCGGTGTCCATGTGCTTTATACCTCTCCCACCCCCCCTCCCCCTTCCCACCCACCCTCCCCCTTCCCACCCACCCTCCCCCTTCCCACCCACCCTCCCCCTTCCCACACCCCCCCCCCTAAGCCCTCTCCCTCCCACAGATCTCCCAATGGCCTGTTCTATAATGTTGTACTTGTGTGCTTCCCCTCTCTCCCCATTTTGTCTCCCGCTTCCTTTATTATATGTCTTATGTGTCCGTTTGTTTTGTTTTTGTCATTAATATTAGCTCTTATACGAGCCTCGATCTTGTATACAAAAAAAAAGAAAAAAAGGTGCCAATATTTTTGGCCGTGACTGTATACATCTCGAGGTATTTCTCATTAATATTGCCTGTTAAGGCTGGATACTTGTGTTTCACTGTAACAATTATTTGCTGCAGGAACGTGCAGCGGAGCTGGTCCTGCGTGTGCTCATGGCTTACAAGGCAGGCGATATGGAACGGGGGATCAGCTCGCTTGATCAGCAGAGCCTGGAGCTACTCATGCAGTACGTGTACCGTGGTTTTGAGAGCCCAAGCGAAAATAGCAGCGCAGCTTTACTGCAATGGCACGACAAGGTATGGATAGGCGGAAGGTACGAGGATAGTGTTGGAATCCCAACTGGTACGGAAATATCATCCCGGTTCAGTGTGGCATGTTAGAAAGGTGAACTTCATTTGATTTGACAAATTTTAAACTCAACTCAGATTTCAAAATCAAACTTGTTATTAAATGTTGACTTTGCATCCTTGTATGGACAGAAAACTGCACCATTTTTTGGTGAATGATTAATAACTTGGATTTCCTTTTTGTTTCTGTGGAAGCGGATGAGTGTTGCCTTTGTGTGATTGATTGGTTGCAAAATTCAGGTGCCATCAAATAAATCTAAATCGGCATCGTTACGTCTTCCCCAGTACAGGTAAATGAATGAATTTCATGATTAACTAGAATATAAGACCCGTGGCTTCGCTGATGGGACTACCAATCTTATGGAGATAGTTTTACATATGCACGTAAGAGGAATTTTTGAGGTCATGTGCATGATGCGTTCTCCCCTCCGTGAAGCACCACGTCGCATCAATCCGCCACTACTCCCTTATGAAGAATACAGTGCAGAGAGGAAGAGGGAGATTCTGCCATTTTGGCTTACGTAATAAATATAGTATTTTGAATGACAGGTTAAGAGAAAATAAATAAAAATTAACTTTCACCTTTTAACAATCGTGTGGAATAAATTATTGAAATATCAGCTGCTTTTTGTTTGTATCCTTTCCTCACCTGTATTGCAAGTGGAGCTACGTGCTTTGTGATGCTTTAAAAGGTGGTGTATAATCAGAAATACTGTTTAATAGGGCGATATGTCTATACCTATAAAAGGCAAACACCTGTTTGTATGTGTTCTATGCACGGCCAAATATTTTAAGTTACAAACTCGGAGAACAAATTCAACTTTGTGTTGGGGAGTAACATAGGCTATGTGGCCATGGCCTCACGCAGGGGTGGGGAGAGCACGGGGGCCTAAATTCTCTATAAACGGGTACTGTGTAGGTGATAGAGGGTATTACAATTCCCTTCTTTCTTTTTTTACCTGGGCAACGCTGAGGTTAAAGCACTCTTCGCACAGGTGAATTAATTTTGGCAAACAGGATGATTAATTGGTCCATCAGCAAAGCAATGGGTACGCTCTGCAAGTTACTGTTGTATGAATAAAATGGAAATGTTGGAAAAAAAAGAAAAAAGTATTGAATATAGCAAGTGCTTTCTGAATCTAATCGATATGACAGAAGGGATTCAATGAGACTCGCCATTATCATATGTGAAGGCGATGAAGGAGGAAGAGTTTTTGTTTTAAACTGTAAATTTACACCGGCCCATCTATCCTCACATCCTATTCAGGCCACAAATTCCACCATATTCAAATATAGCATCCAAGTAGTTTCTGAAAATTTGCTTCCGAGTTAAGAGGAAGTGAAGGGAGGTGCAATGCTTAAGGTATTTTGCAACGAGCAAGTTCTATGCAGGTACTCGTGCTGTATTGGCAGAAACGGCTCCTTCACAGTGGTGAAAGTCATCTTTTTTTTTAAACCAAACTGTCTAATTTAGCAATTACCAATTTTCATCGACTTCCTCTTCCCTATATTCTGCTTGTAGTTGCTGGCCGTGGGTGGAGTGGGCTGCGTCGTCCGTGTGCTAACAACCCGCCGTACCGTCTGACCGTCACAGAGGAACCTCGTGGGCTGCCACGACCTGACCCCAGCTCAAAACAACGCCACGCACCCAAACCCACCAATAATTCCTCACCACGAAACCCTCCCGTGGAATGGAGTGGTGCTCCTCCAATAACAGCTGGTTCTAACATTTTTACTGATTTATTGTCTTGAGCTCGCACTTGAATTTGCAGGTCCGTATTTTCGACGTTAACCTCACAGTTGCTGCTTACACCCCCCAATGTTTTACTACTCTCTACACGCAGCCAACATGGTGTCTTACCTCTTGCACCTCTTGGCTGTTTATCTCATCCTGCCCAGATTCATTTCTGGAATTTTCCTTTTGACCTCCCACTGACTGCATGGTGGATGGACCATGTTTCCAGTTAAAAGAAAAATAGACGGTGGGCCAAATAAATGTTTTCCAATTGTTTTTTTCTTCCCAAACCATTTTTGTATTGCACACCTTGTTTAACCAATAAAAGCACAATTTAAAAACTGCTGCAAAAAGGTATCGAGCAATAATTTAACCATTTATCTTGAAAATGAAGTTACAGCAGTGTACGGGTGTAGTTCGGTTCAACTCAGTCCAGGCATAATAATTCAATCAAAGTAACACTGCTCCGAGCTTCTGACCTGCAGCCAACAGTCCAGGGGTGACAGTGTAGTTATCGCAGTAATTCATCGAAGGGAGGGCCGAGCTCAAGGCAGGGATTGCTGGAAGCTCCAAGGAATTTATTTCACCAAGACCCTGAATAACTTCGTAAAGAATGATGGGCTCCCATTGGTTGAGCCAACTTGCACCGTTGAAAAACGATAATAAAAAAATCGCCTCATTGTCAAGGTAGGCTCGGGCTAGTGATGGTGGGACGAGTGATCCCAGAAGGCAAGGGTCGCGTTCCGAACCACGATGCCTGCATCCCGTGGTGGGAGGTGTGGAGTAAAAACAAAGCAAGATGAGGAACTCATCGCTTCATTAAATGTACAGGTATAAAACTTGACGAAAAAAAATCCCTCCTGTGTTTTCGTTGGAATTCGAAAACGAAAGAAAAGACACCAACGATTGGGTGGAGAGGGGCAAGCAAAAGGAAGAAGAAGAACCTTGTATTCCAGCATTTCACGGAGTAATCGTTCCTCATCAGCGTCAAACTGCAGGAGTACACAAACGGCCTTCACGAGTTGGAAAGCCTGATAGGGTTAATGGGTTGGAATGAAAGGCTCATGTAAACCACAAAATAGGCATGCGTTTGTGACCCAATAATGACTCGATTAAAATATATTCTGGGCACGAGCCACACAAAAGGTTTCCAAACAAAATCCCTTCAAATAAACGCTATTTTATGGGAAAAATGCGAAGGCAAACGTACTCGAACCCAAACTCTTATAGAGTTTGGCTCCTCCATTTGAAAGCCAAACAAAATATTTTTTGAAGCACATCATCTTCCTCCTCTTATTATCATCGCCAAAGGAGAGGGTATTGCATTTGAGTCCGTTTGTTTGTCTGTCCGTCTGTCTGTTTGTCCGCACAGAACAAATATGATTTTCTCTGCAACCCTTGGTCCGACTGACAGGAAAATTTCACCATAGGTGCAACTTCACCTGTATAATGTTTTAATAATTATGAGGTCATAGGTCGTGTGGTCCGACCGCCATCTTGGAAAAACTGCAAAACTTTGCACCTCCATACTGTCACGTGAAAAAGTAAGCACACCCCATGTAAAGTTTTGACTTTTTCAACATATTTCAACATACAGCTATTTGATCTTCATTTCAACAATATTGATAGATAAAGGTGATATAATATAACAAATATCATGAAACATTTACATTTTGTAGTCCATTGTATAATTTAAATAAACATAAATGCAAATTTCGCATGTGGAAAAAGTAAGTACACCCCTACATTTATCATGACTTCAAATACCTAAAATTAGAATCAGGTGCACCAGCTCAGGTGCAAATGATTAGAACATCGTTAGAGAGGATCTTGGAGGAACCTGTCTTATTTAAAACTCAGATATTCAATTTGGTTTGCTCTTTGTTGTTGAAGTGTGCGGCGTCACCATGCCTAGATCAAAAGAGCTCTCTGAGGCCTTCAGAAAGAAGGTTATAGATGCCTACGAGTCTGGGAAGGGATTTAAAAAGATCTCCAAACAATTTGAAATCAATCATTCGACTGTCTGGAAGATCATCTACAAGTGGAGAAGATTCCAAACAACTGCCAACTTGTTCAGGCCAGGCCGCCCCAGCAAGTTCAGCCCGAGAGCAGACCGCAAGATGCTGAAAGAAGTCTCGAAGAACCCCAGAAAGTCATCACGGGACCTACAGGTAGCTCTTGCCACTGTTGATGTCAAAGTGCACGAGTCTACCATTAGAAAGAGGCTGCACAAATTTGATCTACATGGGAGGTGTGCTAGGAGGAAACCTTTGCTGTCCAGAAAGAACATCAGGGCAAGACTAAAGTTTGCGAATGAACACCTCGGCAAAGACCAGCACTTCAGGAGCAATGTGCTCTGGACAGATGAGTCAAAGGTAGAGCTATTTGGCCACAGTACCAGAAGACATGTTTGGCGAAAGCCAAAGACAGCATTTGAACACAAGAACCTGATACCAACTGTAAAGCATGGTGGTGGAAATATTATGGTTTGGGGCAGCTTTGCTGCGTCAGGGCCTGGGCAGCTCACCATCATAGAATCCACTATGAATTCTTCATTGTACAAGAGGGTGCTTGAGGATAATGTGAGGCCATCTGTCGGGAAGTTGAAGCTCAACCAAAGGTGGACCTTGCAACATGACAATGACCCTAAACGTACCAGTAAATCCACCAAGGAATGGCTGAAAAGAAAGAAATGGAGGGTTCTGGAATGGCCAAGTCAAAGCCCGGATCTAAATCCCTCCGAGATGTTGTGGGGGGATTTGAAACGAGCTGTGCATGCAAGAAACCTCTCAAACATCGCACAGCTGAAAGAATTCTGCATGGAGGAGTGGGCAAAAATTTTTCCCAGTCGATGTCAGAGACAGGTAGACAGTTATAAGAAACGCCTACTTCAGGTTGTTTCTGCCAAAGGGGGAAATACCACCGATTAGAGCCAAGGGTGTACTTGTTCCACAGAAGGAAATGGCATCTCTGCAAATTTTTTGTTGAATTAATTTTTGCAAAGTCAATTTCTCATTGTTTTTTGTTCAATTAGATCACCTTTTTCTATAGATACTGCTGGAATGAAGATCAAATATTGATATGTCCACATATGTTAAAAAGATTTAAAAAACATTTCATGGGGTGTACTTACTTTTTCCACATGCGAAATTTGCATTTATGTTTATTTAAATTATCCAATGGACTACAAAATGTAAACGTTTCATGATATTTGTTATATTATATCACCTTTATCTATCAATATTGTTGAAATGAAGATCAAATAGCCGCCATCTTGGAAAAAACCCCCCAAAAATTGCACCTCGATATCTGAAAGCGTTGCATCTAAAAAATTGAGCCATGGCTCATTGTAAAGAACTCTCCATGTGGAATAACATATGTTAATGATGATATCCTAGGTGCCTCCATTATGACATCATAATTCGACAAGTACAAAACGTCATCCGATCAAGATGAAATTTCTTGAGCATCATCTAGGGATGAGCCTGGTGTTGGCTTAGCGGTTAGGGTGCTGGCTTGGGATCCTAGGATCCTGAGTTCAAATCCTGGTTGATCGCTGAATTAGCACCAGGGGGGTTGACTCAGCCTGTCATCCCTCCGAGGTCGGCAAATTGAGCACCAGTTCATTGGTAATTCCCTGCATGTTGCAAGAGGCGACTAACAGGGTTGGCGGCAGGAAGGGCATCCGGCCATAAAACATTGCTTCAAAAAGGGGACCACGGTGACTGAAAAAGGCTAACCCCTGCTCTGCAGGGAAAAATGGTCTCTAAAGGTGGTTCTTCTTCTTCATCATCTAGGGATAAATTGGTGGAGAAAAAATAATAATGATGACGTCATTGGTCACGTGGTTCGGCCGCCATATTTGTTTTTACACAAAAGCCTTAAAAACCACTGAAAATACATCCTAACGAGGGTCTGCAATCTGTGATTGCTCTTTCTTGTTTCATATGCAGCAAATGGTTGTGAATAACATCATTTGCTGGGGGCACGGCTGTGCCGCTGATGCAGTGCCCCTGTGGGTTCGAGCACGAATTTGACATTTGCGCAGGATGCCTGTGCTAGCCCACCGACTCTTCGGTAAGGACATCGTGGGATGTTAGACAGGATGCCAGTTTAACGTCCATCCAAGGGACGGAACACAACAATGTTCAGCATGCCTGCGAAACACCACAATGACGGAATTTGAACACATGGTAGATGGCTCAGAGGTGAGTGTGTGCACATATCGGCTATCCTGCCAGCCCAACGCAATAATGTTTATGGAGAAAAGAAAAATCCTTCATTAACTTTCAATGTCAACACCTTACAATTTCTCATATGCTTTCTCAGGTTCCTCAAGTGCAATTTAAAGTTTTTCCCTGCGTCTGTAGTTCAAAGCACTTTTGAGCCCATTATATAGGGATAAGGATAAGCACAGTGAAGTAAGAATCACCTTTTGGAGGCCATTTTTCCTCACAGAGCGGGGGTCGGCCTTTTTGGGGCATGGTGGTCCCCTTTTTGAAGCAATGTTTTGTGGCCGGATGCCCTTCCTGCCGCCAACCCTGTTAGTCGCCTCTTTAGAGACACCGGCAAATCGAGTACCAGTTCACTGGTAATTCCCTACCTCAGAAGGATGACAGGCTGAGTCAACCCCCATTGCGTTAATTCAGCGATCAACCGGGATTCGAACCCAGGATCCGAGGATCCCAAGCCGGCACCCTAACCGCTAAGCCAACACCAGGCTTGATAAGCAGAGTGAAAACGAAATGAGAACGGCACTCTTCGACGTCACGACGTTGACCGATAGGCCTGCACCCACATTGTTACATCATTATGCATGTTTGTACCAAGTTTGATTTAAATCCCTTCAGCTAGTCTCAAGCATCGCATTTTTACCTGACATGACCTCTGACCTTTGAAGTCGAAATCGAATCAGTTCTTCTTTGCATTATAATATACTAGCAGACGTACCCGGCGTTGCCGGGAGGGGGAAGGAGGGGGGGATTGGGGGAGGGGGTCTGGTGAATGTTTTGTATTAATGCGAATGTGTACTTGTATATAACTGTCATTAATTTGAAAAGGCTTCGGCACTATCGAGCGATTAAAAAAAAAAAAAAAAACTCCAAAAAATCCGATCTTTTTTTTTTTCATTTTTTTTTTTTGCCTAGAACACTCCCAGGCACTCACTGATGAACCTCTGAAAGTTTGACGAAGATCCGTTCAGCCATCTCTGAGGAAAATGGCGACACAGACAGACAGACATCTCTCTTGTATAGTAGATACTTGTACCAAGTTTGGTCGAAATTCCATCACCGTTTCACAAGTTAGTGCGGTAACAGAATGTTTACCTAACGGGACCTCTGACCTTTCACCTCTTGACCGCATAATCTAATCGGTTCATCTTTGCATCATTACACATGATGTTTGACAAACGTACCAAGTTCGACTTGGATCCCTTCGGCCGTTCTTAAGTTATCGCGCTGACGGAAACCCATCACGGACGGACAACCCGCAAACATAATGCCAGCGGAGGCATAAATAGGTAAAGGTAAACCTCAGACTCGCGAGATGAGATGAATTTCAGGATGACGTGCTTGAGGTAAGCCAAGTTGATTTCCGTCGAGGCGTCCACTCGATGAGACTCTCGGGTACGTGGAGGTTCAGATCTCGCCTTCTGCACACGACAACAAAAGATCCCTCACCCACCATCACCTCCCATCCGATCCTGACACCCCTATCTGCCCCTTCTTCTCATCAATCTCCCACCTACCTTCTGTCTTCCCCTATTCTCTCATTACAATGACAGTTTTTTTTTTGTTTTTTTTTGTATACTGAATCGAGGCTCGTGAAAGAGCTAACATTTATTTCACAAACAAAATCGACAAAAAGAGGGAGCGGAAGACAAGATGGGGAGAGAAGGGGAAGCACACAACCACAACATTTGAGAGCAGGGAGAAGTGTGGGAGGGAGAGGGCTTGGGGGCAACTCTCTCTCAAGGGGACCGAAATTAGCGGGGGTAGAAAAGATCAAGTTTTTGGATGGGGGAGGATAAGAGATGGTGGTGAACAGCTGTTTTAAAGACCTGGAGGGTGGAGTGGGATTGAAGAGAGTGAGGGAGTTTGTTCCAGAGGCGGGAGAAAAGAGGAATGAAGGAGTGAAGGTGAGCAGAAAGTCTTGATTTTGGCAGTTTAACCATAAGAGGGTTGCAGGCAGATCTTGTGTGACCTGTAGGAATATTTGGGGGACAGAGCCCAGAGGGCTGGGGGGGCAAGGCCAGAGAGGAGTCGGTAGAAGACGGAAAGACCACCAACCTGCCTGCGGTGAGTGAGTGAAAGGCCCTTTGAGTTAGCTTCATCGCGGGAGATTCCATTGATTCTGAACGCTTTGGTTTCAACAGCGTGAAGACGGGCTAGATCTACTCTGCGGGCTAGATTTTACCTACTCAGATCTACTCTGCTCTACCAAAGTTAGCCACTGATTTGGATTGAACAGAATACCAAACACCTCTCCATAACCACATATCGTCTGGTGAAACTTCTGCAATCGACTCGCGACGGATGAACAGTCCTTTTTGAGTGGAAGTTCACGATACTTCCACAGTGCAGATCTTCCTCTCACTCACCAACTCTCGCTGCAGCATCCTCTTCATTTCAGCGAGCCTCTGCTGCAACTGCCGGATTGTCTGCAGGGGAAAACAGGTGGAGATTATGAGGTGCAATTAAAAACGTTCACAAGCCATGAGGAAATGTTTGGAAAGAAAACGTTTTTTCCAGTTTAAATTTAGACATTTCGCCTGACAGTAGGAATTCCTTTCCTCAACCAATGACGATTTTTTTTTTTTACATTAAAGAAACTCCTGTCACTCTCAATGGCAAACGACCAGCGAGTGCTTCTCATCAACCAAACATAACGCCAATGCAGAGGTCCAATAGAATGGCGAAGAAGCCACCACAATTTAATGACGGATACCGATGTGGTGGAAATACCGATATATACCGGAAATACGGATACCGATGTGGTGGAAATAATAATAATAATAATAATAATAATAATAATTCATTTATTTTGTATAGCGCTTTTCCAGAAGCCCAAAGGCGCTTTGACAGAGTGGAAAACATAATGCATAACAATACATGAAAACAACAATTGCAAAAAGACAAGAATCAAGAAAACAAACAGCAGCGATATACGGCATATATATAAGACAAGAATCAAAAAGACAAGACAAGAATCAATAGGGAAATATTTAAAGCAAAAGGAGGGAGAAGGAGAAGAGATAGTCAGGGGTTAAATGCTGTGGGTTGAATGTTGAATGCAGCGTTGAACAGGTGGGTCTTTAGTGATGTTTTGAATGTGGTGAGTGAGGAGGAGTCTCTGATGGTGTGAGGTAGTGAGTTCCAGAGGGTGGGAGCAGCGATGGAGAAGGCCCTGTCCCCCCAGGATCTGAATTTGGTCCGGATGGAGGGGGTCAGGAGGTTGGTACCAGCAGAGCGGAGGTTGCGGGTGGGAGTGTGTCTGGAGAGGAGGTCAGCCAGGTAGGATGGGGCCAGGTTATGGAGGGCTTTGTATGTCAAGAGGAGGATTTTGTACTGGATTCTCTGGGGGATGGGGAGCCAGTGAAGCTTGTAAAGGACGGGGGTGATGTGGTCACGGGTCCGGGAATGAGTGAGTAGACGGGCAGCGGAGTTCTGAATGTATTGGAGTTTATTGGTGATTTTTGAGGGTGAACCATAGAGGAGGCTATTGCAGTAGTCCAGACGGGAGGTGATGAAGGCGTGGATGAGGGTTTCTGCAGCCGTGGAGGAGAGGGATGAGCGGAGACGGGCGATGTTTTTCAGGTGAAAGAAGGCTGACTTTGTGATCTGTTTAGTGTATTTGTCGAAGGAAAGGGTTTGGTCAAAGATGACGCCAAGATTCCGGATGTGAGGGGAGGTGGATACTGGGATACCGTCGATGTTGAGGGCAAAGTTATGGGTGGATTTTGTGAGCGTTTTTGGGCCAATGATGATTATTTCAGATTTATCACAGTTAAGCTTGAGGAAGTTGATTTGAAGCCAGGATTTTATTTCAGTGATGCAGTTTGTCAGGATAGAGTGGGTGTCGGTGGAGACGGACTTGGTGGAGATGAAAAGCTGGATGTCATCAGCGAAGCAGTGGAATTGGAGACCATGACGGCGGATTAAGTGACCGAGCGGGGACAGGTAAAGGATGAAGAGGAGGGGGCCAAGAACTGAACCTTGGGGGACACCTTGGGGGAGGGGAGCAGTGGGGGATTTGCAGTTATTGATGGAGATGAACTGGCATCTGTCAGAGAGGTATGATTTAATCCAAGAGAGGGCAGTGCCGGTGACGTTAAAGGTGGATTCAAGTCGGGTGAGGAGGATAGTGTGATCGATGGTGTCAAAGGCAGCGCTGAGGTCGAGGAGGACGAGAATACCGATATATAATATTGTTGATTAAATATTCAAATACCGATATATACCGATATAACCGATATAAATATTCAAATACCGATATATACCGGAAATACGGATACCGATGTGGTGGAAATACCGATATATACCGGAAATACGGATACCGATGTGGTGGAAATACCGATATATACCGGAAATACGGATACCGATGTGGTGGAAATACCGATATATACCGGAAATACGGATACCGATGTGGTGGAAATACCGATATATACCGGAAATACGGATACCGATGTGGTGGAAATACCGATATATACCGGAAATACGGATACCGATGTGGTGGAAATACCGATATATACCGGAAATACGGATACCGATGTGGTGGAAATGTGACCGGATATGTTTCCTGGTACTATGTGCTAGATTAAACTACGAGCAATGATCCCGTCCTTATAGACTGGATAATTACCCCACTTTTACGATTTACAAGTTGTAATACAGACTACCACCAGGTGGCGCTGTACAATACATTTACGTGGAGAGAATTGGGCTGCTTCTCCCAACCCTGAGCCCCGAGGACTGAACATTTCACCACCTAAAACACTCCCGCGTACCCCCTAAGCACAACCACCGGTTTTCAACCTGTTCCGTCCAACGGTCTCAGAATGCATACAAGTCAAACAAACAAACACAAAAACACGTCAAAATATTATACAGCACAGTTTACTCTCTCTCTTTCATACAATCGGTGCACATAGATCCCTCAGAGATCAACCAACCATAGGAGAATGTGAGCGTTACCCAAGAACAAGAATCAGCATTTGTGGCGTTTGGTGCATCATAAAGCTACCCCCATGCCATTTGCTGCAGTACATCAGCACGATTCACGGGCCATGTTGTGTGTTTAACCTTCACAATTAAGAGTTGTGAAGCGTGCCGATCCATCGCTTGACGGATTCAATCCAAAGACAGCATCTTGTACTTCACACACATATTGCATGTCTATCTCCGAGTGTCAAAGAGGATGGAAAATGAAGAAAAACGCATGAAAAAGGATATTTACCTCTGCCACCAAGGGTGCACGGAGGTTATGTTTTTACCACTGTTTGTCTGTGAGCAGGATACCTCAAAAGGGACAAATTTAGGCAAAAATAGGTGGACAGGTTTGGTGTGTGACAAGGATGAACCGAATCTAAGGGCAGATCCAGATGTGAGAATTTTAAAGTGATTCTTCACCATTGCGTGATGGGGCCCAAAACTACATATAGCACAGTATTTTCAAAGGTTGTGGACAGATTCGGACGAAACTTGGTGGGTGAGCTTGGTACGTGACAATAGCAATCCGATCAGATTTTGGTTCAAGTCCTGATGCAGATCCGGCCTATCAGTGTAATACAAAAAAGTAAAATGTTCAGCAAGCCGGATGTATGCAAGTGCTCTTCTAGTTACCTCCTCCACAGGTGGGTGGAGGTTACGTTTTCACCCCTGTCTATTGGTTTGTCTGAGAGCAGCATATCTCAAAACTGTGGGATACAAAGCACAGACATCAGCCTGGCAATTGGATGTGCTCTTCCGAGTGCCTTTTAAAGTTTAAAACGTTGTCGTCATTGTTGTTGTTGTTTGTGGCCTCCTTCCATGTATTTGTCCCCCGTCGCACCGCGGAGCAAAAGGGGGACTATGGTTTTCCCCTCCGTCCGTGTGTCGGTCCGTCCGTCCGTGCGTGCGTGCGTGCGGGCGTAAGCGAAGGACCGCATTCGAATTTGGTGTGTGTGTGCAACCCACGTCAAAATCCAAGATGGCCGCCGCCATGTATGTCTGATGCCATCTATGTCTGAACCTTGTGAGCTGAATATCTTGAAAAATAAGCGAAGTACCAACTTCTAATCTGGTGTGTGGGTGTATCTCGGCATAACGAAGAACGCTTTTGAAAATTGGGTCGCCACGTCAAAATCCAAGATGGCCGCCACCATATATATGTCTGAACCTTGTGAGTGAAATATCTTGAAAAATAAGCGAAGTACCAACTTATAATCTGGTGTGTGGGTGTATATCGGCAAAAGGAAGAACGCTATTGAAAATTGGGTCTCCACGTCAAAATCCAAGATGGCCGCCACCATATATATGTCTGAACCTTGTGAGCGAAATATCTTGAAAAATAAGCTAAGTACCAACTTATCTGGTGTGTGGGTGTATCTCGGCAAAAGGAAGAACGCTATTGAAAATTGGATCGCCACGTCAAAATCGAAGATGGCCACCGCCATGTATGTTTGAATCTTGTGAGATGAATATCTTGAAAAATAAGAGAAGTACCAACTTCTAATTTGGTGTGTGGGTGTATCTCGGCATAAGGAAGAATGCTATTGAAAAATGGGTCGCCACGTCAAAATCCAAGATGGCCGCCTTGCGTCTTCCACTTTGTCAACTCGCATCACTTCACTGACGGGGGACCTAGGTGTAACGCTTGTTTTATACTGCTTCGAGAAGTATTACAAAATATAATTTTGTATGCTCTTTCCATGCACTTCTACGCCACGCCAGGGGGGTCCACGCCAGGGGGGTTGACTCAGCCTGTCATCCTTCCGAGGTCGGCTAATTTGAGTACCAGTTCACTGGTAATTCCCTGCTTGTCATTAAAGGCGGTAAAAAGGGTTGGCGTCAGGAAGGGCATCCGGCCGTAAAACATTGCTTCAAAAAGGGGACCGAAAAACAACAACAACCACGGTCCCCGAAAAAGGCCAACCCCCGCTTGCGGGGAAAAAATGGCCTCTAAAGGTGTTTTTTCTTTTTTTCTTTTTCCCCATGCACTTCTAAAGGGTTCCTGCTGTTGTCAAATAATAAATGTTATCGTTTGAACTGCTACGTGCAGCTACTATTCCCACATCTTCTTCAATCCAAGAAGAAGGGGCTTTAAAAACAGTCACCCTCCTGATTAAACCGACACTATTTTTGTTAAAAGTATAACACACACACACACACGCACGCACACACACACACACACACACACACACACACACGAAAGGGAAAGGCGGCATGCTTTGCCACTTTCCTCTCGCCTGGGATACAAAGGACCGAGGGCCCCGCCGAATAAAGCAATTTCTAAGGCAGCGAAGACCGAGCTGAAAACGGCAGCTTCGGAGGGAAATAGGACTGTGCACGAGGATCCCGGTATCACGCCGTTCGACATGTGTTTGCACCGCTGACTGGCCTTGCAGCTTGGTGAGATTTGTTGACCCTACTATCCTGCTGGGAAAGAAGGCCCAAGCTTTTTGGACTCCCTGTTATTGAATTCCACCCGCTGAGGTGGAGAGAGGCCGAGTTTTGGTGGGATCGAGGACTGCACCGAATGCAACGACTGATGGGAGCAAGAACCGAACTGAAGGAGGCAGCTTCAGTGAGGCCAAGGGCCGCGCATGTGGCGCCCAGTCGGGCCAATAGACATGCTTTTGGGAAGAGGCCTGGCCTTGTGGCTTCTTGGGTTTTGCTGAGTCCATCCCGCCGAGAAAGGACGAGACCGAGACCGAACTACAGTGGGACCGCGTGTCGAGATGATGACCAGTGGCAATGAGGCACCATGTCCGAGCAGGCAGTGGTGTCTCCGAGTGGAACAGGGCATGCCCACGCATACGCCAGAGGTCGTGTGGATCGACATCATTGCCACTTCGGGGACTGAGGTGGAAAGAGAGCACGGATAAGAAGGCGGCTTGGTCTGATTCCTTGCTAGGGTGAAGATGAATGCTTTGGGACCAGGGAAGGCTCCGTTCAGTCTTTGAGACTCACGAGTGGAGATGACGACGGGTAGCGGCAGAGCACGCACGCACTTAAAGCTCAAGGTCCCACTTCGTCCTCAATCCCAGAAACACAAGCATCTTTTGATTAAATGGACACGACTTTTTGTTCTAACTTTTGTTCAAGAAATATTACGGACAAGTTAATTGATTATTAGCTTTCCAACAGTACCATTTTTATTACTCTATGACAGTAGGAACCCTTTAGAATGAAGCTTGCCACACGGACAGACGCTTCTCCTTTTAGTAATAGACGTAGCCCATCTTTGCCATCAACCTCCACACCGACCGATATGCAATTTACTGCAAGCCATGATGTTTGAACTGCATTGTTTTCATTTTATTTTTCTGTATTCCAATAATTAGTGGGGACTTGTTCTTCTTTCTACAAGACCTTCGTTTTTGTCACATGGAAGAGTCAGGACAAGATATTTGGTTCACGAGTTATCAAGTGACCACTATATTCGTCATGTATGTGCATCTGTCTGTGTGTGTGTCTGTCTGTCTGCAGCATAACTACCCGATGATATCATCTGATCTTGATGAAACTTGGGTGGGAGGTTGATATCATGATCTAGTTGTGTCCTGCCGAGAGTGGGTGTATTGCGCCCATTGTGGGCGGAGCCACACCCGAAAAAGATGTCTTTTTAGGGGGTAATCAATTTCAAGCTACATCTTCTCCGAAGGGTTTGGTGGAATCTGACAGGGGTTTCGGTATTTGGTTAGGCCAATGTCATGTGTCTAGCCCCACGGAGATCGATTTTTCATTTTCGCCCCAAGGTCAAGGTCACAAGGTCACGAAATTTAGAAAAGTCGATTTTTGATGGTTTTATTACATTGTTCGCTTCCTGATAGGGGTGAAATGTCATACATCATCTTATATTATCACATACATCATGAAATACAAGTTTTCCAACAAATTTCAGAATCTTTGACCTTTGACCTTCGAAGGTCACAAAGGTCAAATTTTCAAAGTTGTCGGAATCGAACCAAATTTTCGGTATTGTGTAGCTAACTAACCTCATAACTGATAATTATACATTATTTTCTATCTCATTTCAAGGTCAGTAACCTTCGTTTTGACATTTCCGAGCCTGGCCTGTCCAGGCCCGTTTCGGTTATAGTCCGTCCTTTGTCATTGAATACCGCTCGCTCGTGAACCATCGTCGTCTACTGACTTGTTTTTTTAAATTGTGATAAAGTCATTGTCCCGTCTGTCAGCATTAGTTGTGGATGTTAAATATTCCACGGTGTCCTTTGCGAATAGTAAGCGAGCTATCGCCAGGACCTGACCAAATTACAAATTCCTGTTCTAACCTACAGAGGGCACTGCATTAGCCGCACAGCCACACCCTCAGCTATCGATGCCTTGTGCTGCATGCAAAACTAGAACGGCACTCGGTAGAGCACATACCTCCGTCAGGTTGAACAGTTTACATTTTGTATCCCACTGACCTTATGGTGGTGGAGGTAACAAGAAGAACTAGAACGGGCACTCGGTAGAGCGCATACCTTCGCCGCAGCTACTGTTCTGTACTTGGCATGGGAGTGTAGGGAACAGAACAACAAAAATACGATTTTGACCTTTTCGTGACCTTGACCTTGACCTTTGACCCGATTGCTCCCAAAATCTAATCAAATGTGTCCCGTATAATAACCAATCATCCCACCAAATTTCATGCAATTCGGTTGAATACTTTTTGAGTTATGCGAATAACATACACACACACACACAGACATACAAATAAATACACAGCGATCAAAACATAACCTTCCGCTTTTGCGAAGGTAATAAACACACAAACAATTACATCAACTACTTGTTTTGCAATTTACATCTAAAGCTTATTCATTCTCTCAGCAGAGTTGAGATAGCCAGAACAACGGTCCTCAAGCCCAATCTTGTGAAAAACACCACAAAATATTGTGACCTTGTGATGACAAATTGTATATAAACAAACATTTAACAACAACACGTCATGCAGAGCACGATAGTTACAAAATCCACCCTTCCCCCCAAAAAAGTTGTCATGGATGCATCAAATTGTCCAATTCATCAAGATTAAAATTGACGATCGAAATCAAAGCTCGGGTCAATCGGATTTTAAAAAGTTTTTTTTTTTTTTTTTTTTTGTATACTGAATCGAGGCTCGTGAAAGAGCTAACATTTATTTCACAAACAAATCAACCAGACAAACAAAATATACAAAAAGAGGGAGCGGAAGACAAGATGGGGAGAGAAGGGGAAGCACACAACCACAACATTTGAGAGCAGGGAGAAGTGTGGGAGGGAGAGGGCCTGGGGGCAGGAGGCGTGGGAAGGGGAGGGGGGGGGGGGGGAAGAGAGGTATAAAGCACAAGGGGACCGAAATTAGCGGGGGTAGAAAAGATCAAGGTTTTGGATGGGGGAGGATAAGAGATGGTGGTGAACAGCTGTTTTAAAGACCTGGAGGGTGGAGTGGGATTGAAGAGAGTGAGGGAGTTTGTTCCAGAGGCGGGAGAAAAGAGGAATGAAGGAGTGAAGGTGAGCAGAAAGTCTTGATTTTGGCAGTTTAACCATAAGAGGGTTGCAGGCAGATCTTGTGCGACCTGTAGGAATATTTGGGGGACAGAGCCCAGAGAGGGCTGGGGGGGCAAGGCCAGAGAGGAGTCGGTAGAAGACGGAAAGACCACCAACCTGCCTGCGGTGAGTGAGTGAAACGCCCTTGGAGTTAGCTTCATCGCGGGAGATTCCAATGATTCTGAACGCTTTGGTTTCAACAGCGTGAAGACGGGCTAGGTGTGAGGCAGGAGCACCAGACCAGAGGGGAGAGCAGTATTCCATAGAGCTGCGGATGAAAGCCTTGTATGTGGTGAGGAGCTCAGGTGTGCCAAGGAAGGACTTCGCACGACGGAGGATGCCCAGTCGGCGACTGGCTTTGGAGGCCAGATTTGAAATGTGGTTTTCCCAGGAAAGATCATGGCAAATAGTGAGACCCAAAAGCTTGAGTGACAGAACTTCTTGGAGAGGATTATTCAGAAAGTGGATGGGAGGGTTTTCCAGTCGGTCTTTTCGGAGAGACATCGTGAGAGT
Organism: Myxine glutinosa; assembly: GCF_964187855.1. Classification (NCBI taxonomy): domain Eukaryota; kingdom Metazoa; phylum Chordata; class Myxini; order Myxiniformes; family Myxinidae; genus Myxine; species Myxine glutinosa. The sequence goes on along the minus strand of NC_136263.1, from coordinate 189,280,499 downwards.
GTGAGATTTATCAGGATTGAAAGACATGTTCCATTTGTTTGCCCAGTCTGTGATTTTGTCCAGGTCTGCAGAGAGTGAGGAGGCTGCAGACTGCCAATCTGAGGGATGAGGAATGGAGCGACAGAGAGTAGAGTCGTCAGCAAAGAGATAGAGAGGATTTTCAAGAGAGTCAGAGAGATCATTGATGAAGACCAGAAAAAGCACAGGGCCCAGAACACTACCTTGGGGAACTCCAGCCTGAACAGGAAGAGGAGATGAGAGAAACCCATTCAGGGCCACACGTTGACTACGACCAGAGAGGAAGTCCGCCAGCCATGCGTGGAGATTTCCATGGATACCAAAGGAGGAGAGTTTGGTGAGCAGAGCAGGGTGCCAGACCGTATCTAAGGCACGTGAAATGTCAAGGGAGACAGCTCTAATTTCCTGTTTGGCGTTGAGGACCTCCATCCATTGTTGAGAAAGCAGAAGCAGCATGTCCAGAGTAGAGTGACCAGGTCTGAAACCAAATTGATGATCAGAGATCAAGCCATTGGAGAAGAGGAAAGATTTCATATCTGAAGCAATGATGGATTCCATGACTTTGTTGATAATTGGGAGAAGGCTGATTGGTCCTGTAGTTGCTGGGATCTGTTTTTGCACCTTTTTTGTGCAAAGCGGTGATGTTGGCTGATTTCCAAGCAGATGGCAGATGACCTTGAGCAAAAGAGAGGGTGAAGAGAACAGAAAGAGGGAGTGAAAGAGCGGAAGAACATGATTTTAGGACCCGTGGGCTGATGCCGTCAGGACCAGTTGCAGAATCAGAGTCGAGGGTTGACAGAAACTTTTCCACCTTGTCAGGAGGAAAGGACACAGAGTCTAGGAGCAGCTGGGTATGACTGGGTACGGTGGGTACAGAGAGGGATGGGTTTGGGACACAAGTTGCGGAGTCAGCCGTTAAGCCGTTTGAGGTGAGGGAGGGGATGGAGGGGGAACAAACACCAGAAACAGATTTGACAGATGAATTTGACCTTGATTTGACCGATGAATTTGACCTTGATTTGACCTTGAGAAAGATTTTTTTTTTTTTTTTTTTTTTTTTTGTATACTGAATCGAGGCTCGTGAAAGAGCTAACATTAACTTCACAAACAAATCGACCAGACAAACAAAATACACAAAAAGAGGGAGCGGAAGACAAGATGGGGAGAAAAGGGGAAGCACACACACACAACATCCGAGAGCAGGGAGATGTGTGGAAGGGAGAGGGCCCGGGGGGAGGAGGCGTGGGAAGGGGGGGGGGGGAGGGAGAAGTATAAAGCACAAGGACACCAAGGACTTCCAGGACAAAAGTTGGTATTTCAAAAAGTGGAATTGGGGTGAAATTAGCGGGGGTAGAAAAGATCAAGGTTTTGGATGGGGGAAGATAAGAGATGGTGGTGAACAGCTGTTTTAAAGACTTGGAGGGTGGAGTGGGATTGAAGAGAGTGAGGGAGTTTGTTCCAGAGGCGGGAGAAAAGAGGAATGAAGGAGGGAAGGTGAGCAGAGAGTCTTGATTTTGGCAGTTTAACTAAAAGAGGGTTGCAGGCAGATCTTGTGCGACCTGTAGGAATATTTGCGGGACAGAGCCCAGAGAGAGCTGGGGGGGCAAGGCCAGAGAGGAGTCGGTAGAAGACGGAAAGACCACCAACCTGCCTGTGGTGAGTGAGTGAGAGGCCCTTGGAGTTAGCTTCATCGCGGGAGATTCCAATGATTCTGAATGCTTTGGTTTCAACAGCGTGAAGGCGAGCTAGGTGTGAGGCAGGAGCACCAGCCCAGAGGGGAGAGCAGTATTCCATTGAGCTGCAGATGAAAGCCTTGTATGTGGTGAGGAGCTCAGGTGTGCCAAGGAAGGACTTCGCACGACGGAGGACGCCCAGTCGGCGACTGGCTTTGGAGGCCAGATTTGAAATGTGGTTTTTCCAGGAAAGATCATGGCAGATAGTGAGACCCAAAAGCTTGAGTGACAGAACTTCTTGGAGAGGATTATTCAGAAAGTGGATGGGAGGGTTGTCCAGTCGGTCTTTTCGGAGAGACATCGTAAGAGTGTGAGATTTGTCAGGATTGAAAGACATGTTCCACTTGTTTGCCCAGTCTGTGATTTTGTCAAGGTCTGCAGAGAGTGAGGAGGCTGCAGACTGCCGATCTGAGGGATGAAGAATGGAGCGACAGAGAGTAGAGTCGTCAGCAAAGAGATAGAGAGGATTTTCAAGAGAGTCAGAGAGATCATTGATGAAGACCAGAAAAAGCACAGGGCCCAGAAAAAGCACAGGGCCCAGAATTTGACAGATGAAACAGATTTGACAGATGACAGATGATCAAACAGATGAAAATTGATATTACAAGTTTGACCTTGAGAAGACCTTTGACCTTTTGCTCTTAAATAGTTGGTTTCCCAAATCGGTGATACACTATGTAATTGCTGTTTAATTTTCAAGTTAATAGGATGAAAATTGATGATTTTAGAAGTTTCACGTTGAGTTGCCTTTGACCTTTTGACCTTAAAAACAGTTGGTTTCCCAATTCAGTGAGGCACTATGCAAATGCTGTATAATTGTCAAGTCAATCGGATGAAAATTGACGGTTTTTCAGATGAAAATTGATGATTTTGGAAGTTTGACCTTGAGTTGCCTTTGACCTTTTGACCTCAAACATAGTTGGTTTACCAATTTAATTCCTCGATATACAAATGCTGTTCAATTTTCAAGTCAATCGGATGAAAAATGGCGATTTTAGAAAATTGACCTCCAGATGACCTTTAACCTCAAAATCAATATCTTCTCATCTCAATTGTGACGTGTGGACTTGTACACGGTCCAAAATCTTCTCGTTGTGACGACCTCTACAACTTGGTCACAAACAAACAGACAAACAAATCGCAATGCTTATGACTTGAAAAAAGAAGAAGATTTTTCAAGTAATAAGCATTGCGATTTGTTACCACACAGGAACGCTTTGCAACATATAGTAAGGGAAGCATATGAAAATCTGTTAACTAAATTGTTCCCAAAAAATTTCTTCACCAATGTTTGTAAAGGTGTGTAATAACATGTGTTAAAATGTTGAAGGTCAACTCCCGTGGGAAACCCAGTAAAAAAGAGCTGTTGAATTCAGGTACCGAAAAATTATTTTCGAGAATTTTTATTTTTTTAAATCGGCCCTTAAGTAACTTATGAGGGGTCAAATAAGGGTTTTTCATGATTCTGAGTTGATTGTTAACATTTATATTTCACCACAGACACTCCTTTGTGGAAAAATAATTTCTAAATATATCTCATTTTCTACTTTGCAGGACATGGAGTCTAGCAATATGGATGAAGACGTTACTCCACCTGTGCTCAATTGCTTCATCTGTGCACGCTCGGATACACCAGCTGAAAGGCTCATACAGGCAACTCCAAAGGGATACTCAACTTTATTGAAACAAGCAGAAACTGTCGAAAATGTTACTGTTGTGGAACGTATGAAGGAGGCTCAAAAGGAAGGAAAACTGAGGTACCACCAGAAGTGTAAAAATGATCTGTACAACAACTTTGTTGCAACCACCAAGAAGTCAGCTCAAGCATCAAAGGCAGAGAAAGAGTCATCAAAGTTGAAGAGAAGACGCACTACTTGTGAGTTCAGTTCATCAACTGGCTGCAGTTCTAGAAGATCACAGTCAGTTGACCTCCTGTATAAGGATGTATGCATTCTTTGCAACCAACCAGCCCAGCTCTACAAAAATAATCCAGCACAAGCTAGAAAGAAATACAGAGTGCCAGATAATTTGACTGCAGATACACTGAAGGCAAGCTTGCTGAAGACAGCACGGAGTCGCGGGGATGACTGGGGCACTGAAGTCACTGGACGCCTGGAAGGGATCAACGACTTGGTAGCAGAAGAAACACTGTACCATTTGCGATGCAAACTTATGTTTGCGAGAGGTGACAGTTTGTCCAAGACTGATGAGGAAGGAAAAAGGAAGAGAGGACAGAGGAGTATTGATGAGGAGCGAGAGGCAGTTTTTATTGAATTCTGCGAATGGTTAGACTCAGAATTAGAGCATGGGGTAATGAACATGGACCAAGTCCATGAAAAGCTGCAGGAGTTTGATCAGTCACCAGAGAAGAGCCTTTCTTATTCAAAGCATTGGCTAAAGATAAAACTTCTAGAGAAATACGAAGACACCTTGTATTTCACAACACAGGAAAGAAGGGCAGATGTACTCTGTCTCAAAGATGGCACCGACAATATTCTGCGAGCGCATCATGCTAATCTTGACCATGGAGATGAGAAGACTCAGATCACAAAGACGGCACTCAAGTTCATATCCAATGATATTGCCTTGATTGATTTAGGTCCAAAGTCATACCCCACCATACACAGTATGACTGACATCGATAGTCAGCTGACACTTGTTCCTGCAAGCCTTCAGATGTTCTTGAGACCGATTGTCAAGACAGATGAAAGAGTTGCCGTTTGGGGGCAGAATTTTATTAAGGCCTGTCGACCTCGGTCTGGAGTATTGCCACACCAAATGGGGCTTGCCATACAACTTGATCATAGATTTGGGTCAAAATGGATGCTCAACAAGTTCCACCGGCTGGGATACACTGAGTCTTACACGGAGACACAAAACTACAAATACTGCTTCCTTAATAGTAGGAGTGGAGATGATGTTCCAGATACTTCTGGCACTCTTGACACCATTGTGGAGGAAACCGATGAACAGATCAATGATGAGGTTGCGGTTGATGCTGCGCTTGAGGATCAATCAGTGATGACAGCCAAAGTGCCAGCCAGTGAAAGTGAATTGTCAAGTAATGATCAGGTGGTCTTTATGGAGGTTGGGGAAACAAACAATGCAGTCACTCAGTTTGTTGGAGACAATATAGATTTAAACATTGTCTCTATTCACGGAAACACTCCCTTTCACTCAATGGGTTGGATCGAAGTCACCTCTCCGGCACCACCTTTGCCAGATCCACAGACAACAGCAGCTTTCCCCCGGGTGAAGTTGAAGGCACTCGACAAAGCTAAGATCCTGAGAGGAACTGAAGTAAAGATTATTCCATTTACGAACAGGAAACAGATAGGAACGAACGCGATCATGTTTCTCCCCCTCGCTGAGCTTTCCTCCTGAGGAGCATGTCTCTGAACCCCAGTGACTATGGATGGACAATAGGTGTGCATGGGTATGAGCCAGTTCCAACACTGGACCCCACGGCTCCTGAGGAGCTATTGCAGTTCACGAGCTGTAATTGTCATGGAGATTGCAGCAACTGGCGATGCAGCTGCAAGAAGAATGGGGTCACGTGCATCTCGGCCTGTGGAGTCTGTAATGGCATTACATGCAGAAACTGCAGTCATGATGTTGTTGAGTCTGAAGAAGACATAGACAATGACTGTTGAAACTTCTGACATTGTGAATGAGAAATAACTCTTGAGTATTATATATGTATGTGAAATAAAAGCTACTTTGTGTGTAAATGTAAAAGTGAAAATATAAATGTTAACAATCAACTCAGAATCATGAAAAACCCTTATTTGACCCCTCATAAGTTACTTAAGGGCCGATTAAAAAAAATAAAAATTCTCGAAAATAATTTTTCGGTACCCGAATTCAACAGCTTTTTTTCTGGGTTTCCCACGGGAGTTGAACTTCAACATTTTAACACATGTTATTACACACCTTCACAAACATATTGGCGAAGAAATTTTTTGGTAACAATTTAGTTAACAGATTTGTGAAATATCTCATAAAATGCCCTTACTAATACCGAACCATCAGTTCTCAAGCTCAAATCCACAACAGTTTAAAATCCAGTTTCACAGCACAGTTCGAGCTGTTTGGGAAAACATACGCAACGCTACTTTTGTACAATCTGCCGAAGACACTTGGAAATGTATTCCGTCTGCCTTTTTTTTATCCCCGACCTTTCTCTTTTCCTTGAGCTCAGAATGCAAGGTAGGTTCCTCCGCACAGATGACATCGACTTCTCCATTCTCACCACCTGCCATCTGATCTCCACTCTGAAAAACATGGTATACTTGTTAAAGCACTGTCTGGGAGCCTGTACAGTCCACACATGGACAATGTCCCAAGTTATAATCTGCAGGTGTACAAGTTCAGCCACTGATTTGTCTGAAGCGTACAAGGTCAGTGTCCTGCAACTTCTCGCTGGCTCACTTATTCCAAGCTCATACATACCTGTGTTGTGTCCTCAGTTCCTGTAGCTTCCAACTGGCTCTGGACTTCAGCGAGTGAGATAGACAATGCAGACACCTCTACGGGAGGATTGGTTTCACTTGGAGTTATGAAATAGGCCGTCAACAAAATACTCCTTTACAATTATTGATCTCAGTTCGTCTATTTGCCTTTATTCTATCTCTTGTGTTATTCTTTCAATCCATGTATCTTGCAACGCCCTCCACCAAGACACTTTCTGCACCGCCCCCTGCGATACCTGTTCTGAGCTTATCCCGCTCTTCCTCAGCCAGGGATGCTTTCTCCTGCAGTTCTTTCACCTTCAGTAGACTTTGCTCTGCCGAAGCCTCCATCTTCTGATTCTGAGACAGAGAAAGGGTAAGAAATGGAAATGAGGGCAACAGATTAAAAAATAAAAACAAAAAGCAGGACTTTAGGAAGATGGATGGGGGAGGAGGAGGGATGCAAATAATGAACAAGGAAGGGGGGAGAAACGAGGAACAGAGATTCATTTCGGAATACAAGTGAAAAACCGAAGTTATGCAAGCAAGTACATGAGAAAAGGAGAGAGCAATCCGAGATAGCACACTCTCACCAGGACTTATTTTGTGTGGTGTGTACACTATGCATTGATGACGTAGGTATATATTCATACGGCGGACAAACGGATCTTTTCCACTTTATTGTATAGATTCACATTCCAATCGCATGTATTTTATAAACAATGCACGTATTTTATAGATACACGTAAGACGTATTTTTATAGATGCACTCACATTGTTAATCTATATATATATAAAACACAGTTTGTGTGTGTGTGTGTGTGTGTGTGTGTGTGTGTGTGTGTGTGTGTGTGTGTGTGTGTGTGTAATGTTACCGATAGACTCCTAAACGGAGAGGCTCACGTACTTGATATTTGGCACAGACATGGCCATTGAGCCTGGGACGAACATGGCCGACCTAAAATTTGATTTCATAATATTTTTTTTACCATATTTTTATCTCAGCGTGAAATATTATGACCGGAATCTGACCAGAAGCAGAGCAGCGCGCTGATTCGCTCAGAGCGATCACGTGATGTTCGTTGCCGCCATTAACTCAGTTACGCGTTCGCACGTATTTCAGAGCGAAAAGCAATTGCGTTTTTGCCGGGTACTTCTGCATGATTAGCATTTAGCATGATTTAGCATAGATAGTAGCATGTTTCACATAGATTTTTTTTCAGCGAGCAGAAGTACCCGGCATTGTACGAATAAAATATAGATAGTGCCGTGTCGGGCGGAGTGATGCCGCTGTGGGAGGGACCGAGCAAGGTCGCTGTGGGCGGGACCGAGCGAGGTTGCTGTGGGCGGGGCCGGGCGAGGTCGCTGTGGGCGGGACCGAGCGAGGTCGCTGTGGGCGGGACCGAGCGAGGCAGCTATGGGCGGGGCCGAGAGAGGTCGCTGTGGGCGGGGCCGAGCGAGGTCTGCGTTCGTGCGTTGCCGTTGCCGTTGCCTGGTATAAAAAGATGGTGCTTGATGCTCTCTGCGTCAAGATACGGACTTGATGTCCGTATCTTTACAACAGACATTCCAATGATGATGATGATAAATGTAATACCACTCAAGGAAGGCCCACAACTCAAGAGAGTGGAAAAAAACAATAAAATGAACAAAAATACGGGGAAGGAGAAGCAACCACTCAGAAGAATGACAGAAAATCATTTCCCTTAAATTTACCGTGTTCACCAACTAGCACGACCAGATACAGGACACCAAAATAATTTCCCTTACACATATCGTGTCCACCAACCAGCAAGACCATACCACTTACCTCTGGATCAAACTGTATTTCAAATATTCAAACGGTTTTTACATGCTGCCGTCTCCTAGCAACCAATGAAATTTTTCAAAAATATTGTAGTACATTTATTTTTTAATAATGTACCATATTTACGGCAGTATATTTATTTACGCCATGAGTAAGGAAGGAAAATTTCCAGCACCCTGATTCGCTCATTCGCGCTCATTGATGACGATCACGATCACGTGATGACGTGATCACGATCACGTGATGACGTGATCACAAATGATGTTCGTGACGCGATCACGTGATGTTCCTTGCCGCCATAAGCTCACAGCAAGTAGCATAGATTTTAGCATGATTAGCATTTAGCATGATTTAGCATGATTTAGCATGATTTAGCATAGATTGTAGCATGTTTCACATAGATTTTTTTTCAGCGAGGAATATTATACACGGATTCTCCCTCCCCCCCCTCCCCCCTCCCCCCCTCCGCCCCTCACCCCTCCCCCCTCTTCTCCACTCCCCCCCGTTCCCCTCCCCTCTCCCATCCCATCCCCTCCCTTCCGCCGCCCGGCAATGCCGGGTACTTCTGCTAGTAGTATATACTTTATAGATACACTCACATTTGAATAATTACCATATTTTTTGGCCTTCAAGTCGATGTGGAATACAAATCTAATTGGCTAATTTTCCCATTTTCCTTTCCTGCATTCATAAATAAGTCTATGTATTTTTTTTTTTTTTTTGTATACTGAATCGAGGCTTGTGAAAGAGCTAACATTTACTTCACAAACAAATCAACCAGACAAACAAAATATATAAAAAGAGGGAGCGGAAAACAAGATGGGGAGAGAAGGGGAAGCACACAAACACAACATTTGAGAGCAGGGAGATGTGTGGAAGGGAGAGGGCTTGGGGGGAGGAGGCATGAGAAGGGGGGGGGGAGGGAGAAGTATAAAACACAAGGACACCAAGGACTTCCAGGACAGAAGTTGGTATTTCAAAAAAGTGGAATTGGGGTGAAATTAGCGGGGGTAGAAAAGATCAAGGTTTTGGATGGGGGAAGATAAGAGATGGTGGTGAACAGCTGTTTTAAAGACCTGGAGGGTGGAGTGGGATTGAAGAGAGTGAGGGAGTTTGTTCCAGAGGCGGGAGAAAAGAGGAATGAAGGAGTGAAGGTGAGCAGAGAGTCTATGACAAAGCAAAATAAACTAGAGTAGTTAACAAAACTATCAGTCTGAACAATCGAGGTGTTAATTCCTTCCTGACACTCAACGCATCCATCTGGCTATGGTCATGAATATTAATGAGCTGATTTGTGCATATTAATTGTGGGATGACTTAATATATCATAATTATGTTATCATATTCGTGGGACAACTTAATATATCGTAATTATTTATCATATTATTTGTGGGACAACTTAATATATCATAAATATTTATCATATTGTTTGTGGGATGACTTAATATATCGTAATTATTTATCATATTTGTGGAACGACTTAATATATCATAATTATTTATCATATTATTTGTGGGATGATTTATATATTGTAGTTCTTTATCATATTATTTATCATATTATTTGTGGGACAACTTAATATGCCGTAATTATTTATCATATTATTTGTGGGACGACTCAATATATCCTAATTATTTATCATATTATTTGTGGGATGACTCAATATATCGTAATTATTTATCATATTTGTGGGATGACTTAATATATCGTAATTATTTATCATATTTGTGGGACGACTTAATATATCGTAATTATTTATCATATTTGTAGGACGACTTAATATATCGTAATTATTTATCATATTATTTGTGGGATGACTTCATATATTGTAGTTATCATATTATTTATCATATTATTTGTGGAATGACTTAATATATCGTAATTATTTATCATATTATTTGTGGGACGACTTAATATATTGTAATTATTTATCATATTATTTGTGGAACGACTTAATATATCGTAATTATTTATCATATTATTTGTGGGACAACTTAATATATCGGAATTATTTATCATATTATTTGTGGGACGCCTTAATATATCGTAATTATTTATCATATTATTTGTGCATATTATTTGTGAATGACTGTGGGAAGACCTTTTGGATAAATTAGGATGTAAATAGTTTTTCATTTGTTCGTTATCATTTTGAGATGACGGAGCAAGGATGGATACATAAGATTACGATTGAAAGGGATGATTCCGAAGAAAGATTTCTGTTTTGCGTTTTAAATTAACAATTACTGTATACAATTAATTTCAGAAAATATCACACTTTGCAATTTTTTATATTTATGCAATTCAATGTCTGAAACCACAGATAAGTCGATTTTGAGTACAAGTTCAGGCCCGGACTACCGGGGGGTGGGGTGGCGGGGGGAAGGGAGGGAAAATATGGTACGTACTTCATCATATACAGCACGCGCTCAGTCGGGGGGGGGGGGGGGGGGGGAGGGGCAGGTGGGGGGAAGATAACGTGTAATACTGGTGACCACGAGGCGTTTGTGGCCTACATAAGCACATTATGTGCGTAGACAGACCAACAGACCGACAGACAGACAGAGACAAACCCAAATGCAAGACCCTTTCCTCTGGCAAAGGTAATCAGAAGGCAGGCACGTGACAAACCTGAGCAGAGTAGTTTTCTATATCTGCTTGCAAGGCCTGGACTTGCTGTTCTATCTCCTCATTCAAAGTTCTTTGTTTTGCAAGCTCAGTCTGCATTGGGAGGAAGCAATCACGACTGGGTAGATAACAAAGTTACAAGGTTTACAGCCACTTGTTGCAAACTTTTTCACACATTGTCGTGATAAAAAAATTACTGCATTTAGTTTATACAAAAGGAATGTAAAAGCTGCGAAATAATATTTAACAAGTACAGCTTAGTACAGACAAACCTCAAAGGAGTCTCTCTCTCCTCGCAGAGCACCAAGTGCGTCCTTAGCCTCAGTGAGCCGCTCTGAGCTCTCCTCAAGATCTCGCTCCAGCTGAGACTGAAACAAAGGGTTCACAAGCTTCACACGCCTTTTGTGCTCAAAATATATGCGGTGCTCACCAATGTCTCCAAGCTGAGCATTTTCAAACCAGTGAGTGAGTGCCTTTTTGTGTGCGGAGTTTTTTTTTTTGTAATTAAATAACACGGAGGACAAAGATGGGGGGAGACGGAGATGTGCTTTTACAAGAATCGCAAAACTTCATCTTTTTAAAGTCCACAATTATTCCACGTTCTTGTGGGGATGGCTGGGGAAGGTTTTTCGCTGACACCTATGAAGAACCGGCTGACCAGCACCGACCTTCGACTGAGGTTAGGCCAGAAATTTGGCCAGGGTGCTGGCGATAACTCGCCTACTCTTCCCAAAGGACACCGTGGGATCTTTAACGTCCACCACCCAATGCCAGCAGATGGAACAGCCAGTTTAACGTCCATCCGAGGCACGCACGTTGATGAATCACTCCGCCTGTGAAACACCGGGAAGACAGTTTATAGCTGGGTCGGGATTCAAACCCAGACTAGACACCTTAGAGGCGAGTGTGCCTATCTCAAGGCCATCCTGCCAGCCAAATTGTGAAAATTTTTCGGATGTGTGAAAAACATCAGTTGACAACGGACAAATCAAGATTGTACAAGTAATTACCTCTGCCACCGATGGACGTTATGTTTTCACCCCTCTTTGTCTGTGAGCAGGATGTCGAAAAAATAGTTGTGGACAGATTCGGACAAAACTTGGCGGACAGGTTGGGTGTGGCACAAGGACGAATTGATTAGATTTTGGTGAGGATCTGGATACTAGAATTTTGAAAGTGATTCTTCACAATTGAAGGAGGGCCCAAAATGATATAACACGACATCTTAAAACGTTGTGGACAGATTACGACAAAACTTGGTGGTCGAGTTGTGTTGGTGACAAGAACAAGCCAATTAGGTTTTGCTTAAGATCCGAATCCATCGTGGGATACAAAACCAGTGGGAGCCCATCAGTGGGATATCAGTGGGATACAAAACAAACTGTACAGCCTGGCAGAGCTATCCACTCGACAGATGCCGTTCTAGTTACTTGCAAAATTGAAGATTTTTCAACTATATTGGTTGGTCTTCTGCGTTATTCTGTCTCTGTTTGTTTGTCTGATTATCTGTTTGTCTGTCAATCATCCACAAGTCACCATATTGATTTTTTAAGGTCAAAGGCCACCTCGAGGTCGAATTTCTAAAATTGCCATTTTTCATCCGATTGACTTGAAAATTTGACACCACCTGCACACCGAGTCAATAAATTGGGAAAACAGCTATTTTTTGAGGTCAAAAGGTCAAAGGTCAAACTTCCAAAATCATCCATTTTCATCTGAAAATTCAATTTTCATCCGATTGACTTGAAAATTAAACAGCAATTGCATAGTGCCTCACTGAACTGGGGAAAAAAAACTATTTTAAGATCAAAGGGTCAAAGGTTAACTCAAGGTCAAACTTCGAAAATCATCAATTTTCATTGGAAAAACCATCAATTGTCATCCAATTGACTTGAAAATTAAACGGCAATTGCATAGTGCATCACTGAATTGGGGAAAAAACTATTTTTAAGGACAAAAGGTCATACTTCTAAAATCATCAATGTAAATCTGAAAAATCATCACTTTTCATCCTATTAACTTGACAATTAAACAGCAATTACATATTTCATCACTGAAATGGGAAACCAACTATTTTTGAGGTCAAAGGTCAACTCGAGGTCAAACTTCTAATATTACCAATTTTCATTTGAAAAATCTTCAATTCTAATGTGATTGACCTGAGCTTTGGTCAAGATCATCAATTATAATCTTAATGAAATGGACAATTTGATGTATCCATGGCAACTTATTTTTTGGAGGGGTGGATTTTGCAAATATCATGCTCTGCATGTCTTCTTGTTTGTACTTTGATCCAGCTGCGAACAACAAACAGGCTACGGTAACCCAAAGGAAAGTGTAGTACCGTACTTCTTTCTTTCTGTCTTCTACCGACTCCTCTCCGGCCTTGCTCCCCCAGCTCTCTCTGGGCTCTGTCCCCCAAATATTCCTACAGGTCGCACAAGATCTGCCAGCAACCCTCTTATGGTTAAACTGACAAAATCAAGACTCTTTGCTCACCTTCACTCCTTCATTCCTCTTTTCTCCCACCTCTGGAACGAACTCCCTCACTCTCTTCAATCCCACTCCTCCCTCCAGGTCTTTAAAACAGCTGTTCACCACCATCTCTTATCTTCCCCCATCCAAAACCTTGATCTTTTCTACCCCCGCTAATTTCACTCCAGATCCACTTTTTTGAAATACCAACTTCTTTCCTGGAAGTCCTTGTAGTGTCCATGTGTTTTATACTTCTCCCCCTCCCCCCCCTTCCCACCCCTCCTCCACCCAAGCCCTCTCCCTCTCACAGATCTCCCGATGTCCCTGCTCTCAAATGTTGTGTTTGTGCTTCCCCTTCTCTCCCCATCTTGTCTACCGCTACCCTTATTATATGTTTTGTGCGGCTGTTTGATTTTTTTGTGTGATAAATGTTAGCTCCTTCACGAGCCTCGATCCTGCATACAAAAAAAAAAAAAACCACAGACGTGGTGCAGCAAATGGCAGGTATGCAAAAGGAACAAACAACACTCCTTGCCGAGCACTCACAATTGAGTTGTGCGCTGCGGTTCGTTCGAGCGCGCATGCCGTCTCCAATGCAGCCATCTGGGCTTTGAGGTGGGATGCGAGTTTCTCCTTCTCTAACCTCCACCGAGCTTCACTTTCAGTGCATTCAAGCTGGTGGGAGATTCAAGATGGAGGAAGAAGAGATTATTCTCTCAACTGTTGTGGGTAGCCAGATCTCTTCCTCGAGGATGTCGAGGTAACACAGTTTGCTCACCTGTCTTTGTAACTCCATGCGGAGCTGTCTTAAAGCTTCGTTTTTGTCATTTAGATCCTCTGACAATGCCTGCCGTGCCAGCATCTGGCAAGAAGCAAACAACTCGCATGAGGAATTAAAATGAACATTGTGGGTTTATAAAGTAAAGCCTGTATTCCCATTCTGATCAAAAAAACACCAACAGCAATTTCCTCACCTCCCGGTCTTGTAATTCCTGGGCCTCCCACAGCTTTTGCATTAGTCCTTCAAGCTCCCTTTGCTGCAGTTCCTGCTGAAAAAGAGTGCAAAGCAAATGCAAGCAAGAATCCAAACATCAACACAAGAGTTGTTCTTCAAGGGCATTTAAGCACCCCTGGGCTTTGAAATAAATAATGTTCAAAAACATTGACGAAACGAATTCTACCTCTTTGGCTCTCTCCGGTGCACCATCCACTCCATCATTTTCTAACTGCGCCTCCTCTTCCACATTGACAGTGTCACCCAAATTCGCCAATCTTTCCTTCAATCGAGTGATCTGTTCGTCTCGCTCCCGTCTTGCTGCTCCACCCTGCAGGAGAAGAAAGCTAATATCTGTGCTCTCTTTAGGACCTCCAGCTGCTGGAATTTGTTTCATAAAAGTCAGTTGAGCAAACAGCGAACAAAATATGAAAGACAACTCATACCTGCTGGACTTCTCTTTGCAAGGCCTGTTCCTCCAGGCGATGTTTCCGCACAATGTCCTCCAGCTCCAAATTCCTGGTGTCAGCTCTGCGCCGGGCTCCATCCACATCCGCCCTGCCATTTATATCCATAAAAATAAATCCCAACATTCATCACTACTAAATATTTATTGATAGTTTTCAAAGTAATTGATGATTTGTTCAGAAATGTTTTACAAAACAATTTTTTTAAAAGTTATTGGCAAAGTTATAACTAATAATAGCACAAGAACGTTTATTGTCCACAAACTAAAGTATTCTTTTAACAATTGGATAGCGTCTCAGGTTACCGACTTGGAATTTGTCACTTTGGAGCTCAGTTCGCCCAACATCGCACAGCTTCATGGACCCTTCACTAATATAATTCTTCAATTGGCTGCCAAGATGGCATAAGATTATGCGTACTTGCTTCCAAGCTGTCAAGCATCGAATCTCAGCCCAGGCATAAACTGTCACCCTGGTGTTTCACAGGTATGGTGATTCATCAATGTGTGTGCCGTCCCTCGGATGGACGTTAAACTGGGCATCCCATCTATCGGCATTCGTTGGAGGACGTTAAAGATCCCATGGTGTCCTTTGCAAAGAGTAGGCGAGCTATCACCAGCACCCTGAACAAATTACAGATCCCTTCCCTGACCGACAGAGGGCACTGCATCAGCGGCACAGCCACACCCTTGCCATTATTGCTACCCCGCAACCTTGTGCTGCATACGAAAGAAGAAGACGATTCTTCAACCATCCCGCAACAAGCAATTTTAACTTCATCCTCACAAGCAGTGCAACTCATCACACTCCCAACCAGTTATCTTCCTCAAGAAAGTGATATAGAGACAGCAGTGGGTGATGAGGAGCACCTTGTTGACAGCAGCAGCATGTTCTCCGATTTTAAACTCTCGGACGTTTGTTGCACTTTCTTCATCTCATTCGTCAACTCCTGCAACTCTTCTCTCAATCTCACCACCATCTGTCTCTCAGTTTGTGCCTCAACTCTCACACTCTCGGTCTCACTTTTGGACTGCTGCAAGGCCTCTTCACGCTGGAGAAGCTAATGGAATGACGGCAAGGAAGATAATTTGGGGGGAGGGAAGAGA
Organism: Myxine glutinosa; assembly: GCF_964187855.1. Taxonomy (NCBI): domain Eukaryota; kingdom Metazoa; phylum Chordata; class Myxini; order Myxiniformes; family Myxinidae; genus Myxine; species Myxine glutinosa. The sequence continues at coordinate 189,264,820 of NC_136263.1, read as the reverse complement.
AAGAAAGGAGGCAAGGAGATAATAGATGTTCCACAGGAATGCTCCTCATCAAAAACACCCATTATTTACAACCCACTGTTATAGCCAGAGAGAGGTCATTCATTGCTCCCTGCTGCCATACCATGTGTTTGACCTTGGCGACCTCCTGTATCTGCAGCCCACTCATCTCATCATGCTCGTCGCGTCGTGCAAAAGCCGTCAGCACTTCTGCTTCCGTCAGCCTCGCCATAAGCTCATGACGCTCCTGGTTTGCAAATACGTTTAACAGGTTATGAGCAAGCTAACAACGTTTACACACCACAATGAGAAATAATCAGAGAAAATGGCATGTGTTGGTTATAAGAGTTTTGTTGAGGGACATGGGACGTGGAATAAAACAATGCACTCCCTGCAGTGGTGCCTCCCACACTTACCTTTTCTAAAACTGAGACCCGCTCCCTCCATTCCTACAGGGAAGAGGAAACATTGGTGAAGCATGAGTGCTGTCAAATCAGGACAAAATTACATCCCTTACAAGAACACGAGCAGGAGTTAAAAATCGTTTCACAACCAGTTGTGAAAATTGAGATAAACAAATAAAATAAATATAGACTCGATTCGAGAGAGGTCGATGGCACGTCATCGCAAATCCCCACGTTTCCCACCTGAAGAAAAATTGAAAGATAGCAAAACGTTCCACCAGGAATGATCCAATGTCAAATTACAAGTTAAAAAAAAAACAATCTTCTGTTTTTACTCCTATGTGCCACAGTTCCCACCCTCTGGGGCATGAACTGGGGGTCAAATCCCAAAAAACATTTACACATTTCATGCGTCCCCCCCAATGTTGATTGCATATTCAAATCTTCATTAAAAATGTTTAAAAACGTGCCAGTAATTCAATTTTTTGGTATTTGACCTTTTGACCTGACCCCAGGGCCCCAGTGGGCAGGGCATAAAGTGATACTGCTCTCGCAGCTTTGTGTCATGTGATGATTATAACTACCAAGTCGTGGAGTTTCATGAGAGCTTAACGATCATGACCGTGACCATGATGTTTGTCCCTGACTTGTGTAAGGATTCCTGTTTTGGCTTGATGAGTTTAATACTCCCCTCAATCTCAGACAGCACTTATCTCATGATGTAGATTTTTATTTTTTTAAAGAGACAACTCTCACATTGTCTTTCTCCTGCAGTGCTAGTGAGGCACTTTCAGCAAGATGAGCTCGGTTCACTTGGTACGACTCATTTAACTCTTGTGCCTTTGCGACAGCAACTGGTGGGTTGTAAAGAAGGTTTGGGTGGGGGAAAGGTTGGAAAAGGTTCAACAAATGCACTGATGACAAAAAACCCCCAAAAACCCCCCGACTGATAGGCCGGATTTTTATCTGAGCCTGAAGCAAAATCTAATCCCGTGTCATTACCCATCCACAACGTTGAGATATCATGTTACAAATATATATATATATATATATATATATATATATATATACTAGCAGAAGTACCCGGCATTGCCGGGCGGGGGAGGGGAGGGGAGGGGGAAGGGGAGAGGAGGGGAACGGGGGGGAGGGGAGGAGAGGGGGGGGAGGGGAGAAGAGGGGGGGGAGGGGGAGAGGGGGAGGGGGAGGGGGAGGGGAGGGGGAGGGGGAGGGGGAGGGGTGGGGGAGGGGGTGAGTGGGAGGGGGGAGGGGGAGGGAGGGAGGGGGGGAAGGGGAAGGGGTAGGGGGGAGGGGAAGGGGGAGGGGGGAAAGGGAGGGGGAGGGGGAAAGAGAGGGGGAGGGGGAAAGAGAGGGGGAGGGGGAAAGAGAGGGGGAGGGGGAAAGAGAGGGGGAGGGGGAAAGAGAGGGGGAGGGGGAAAATGGAGTGGGAGGGAGAAGGGGAGGGGGTAGGGTGGAGGGGGAAGGGAGGGGGAGGAGAGGACGGAGGGGGGGAGGGGGAAGGGGAGGGCCAGTCAACAATGACGTTGCAGTTCTCATGGTCGGAGAGCAGCACAACAATCGCGACATCGTCCTGCATCTTCGCAAGAGCACGAAGCGGATTTTGGAGACTCACCGATCCTGTGACGCCCTCCAGTACCGGCGTTGCCAGGTGGGGGAAGGGAGACCCGTACATTCCCAACCCGTACATTCGCCCTCTCGACTCAAGCTCACTCGGACAAAAGCCTCGCACAAATTACACCGTGAAGGCCCAATGGCCATGTCTATGCCACAAATCAAGTACGTGAGCGAGTCGGGCACACTGAATTGAAAATATATAGAACGCTCATACTCCGTGAAAAGTGAAGCCGCCGTGTCGCCATCTTGGTTAGCACGACTCGACCAACTCGCTTCGTGGATCTCGTTTGTTTTGAAGGTGTGAATTACGTGCGAACGCGTAACTGTGAGTTTATGGCGGCAAGGAGCATCACGTGATCGCTCTGAGCGAATCAGCGCGCTGCTCTGCAACCTGATCAGATTCCGTGTATAATATTCCTTGCTGAAATGCGCTGAGGTAAATATGAATAAAAAATATGGATCTCGTAAAGATGAAAGAAAAAAAAACCTATGTGGTGTGAATGGCAATGTTCCTCGCTGAAATGTGAAAAAACGCAATCGCTTTTCGCTCTGAAATATGTGCGAACGAGTAACTGAGTTAATGGCGGCAAGGAACATCATGTGATCGCTCTGAGCGAATCAGCACGCTGCTCTGCCACCGGTCAGATTCCGTGCATAATATTCCTTGCTGAAATGCGCTGAGGTAAAAATATGGTAAAAAAATATTATGAAATATTTTTTTTTAGGTCGGCCATGTTCTTCCCAGGCTCAATGGCCATGTCTATGCCAAATATCAAGCACGTGAGCCTCTGCGTTTAGGAGTCTATCGGTAACATTACACACACACAAACTGTGTTTTATATATATAGATATACTAGCAGAAGTACCCGGCATTGCCGGGCGGGGGAGGGGAGGGGAGGGGGGAGGGGAACGGGGGGGAGGGGAGAAGAGGGGGAGGGGGAGGGGGAGAGGTGGAGAAGAGGGGGAGGGGGAGAGGGGAGAAGAGGGGGGATGGGGAGGGGGAGGGTGAGGATGGGAGGGGGAGGGGGGTGGGAAGGATGGGAGGGGGAGGGGGTGGGAGGGATGGGAGGGCGAGGAGGGATGGGAGGGCGAGGGGGGTGGGAGGGGGGGAGGGGAGAGGGGAGAGTGAGGGATGGGAGGGTGAGGGTGGTGGGAGGGGGATGGGAAGGGGGAGGGATGGGATGGGGAGGGGTGGGAGGGATGGGAGAGGGAGGGGGGTGGGAGGGATGGGAGGGGGGAGGGGAGGGGGGAGGGTGAGGGATGGGAGGGTGAGGGGGTGGGAGGGGAGGGTTAGGGGTTGGGAGGGGGGAGGGGGGAGGGGAGGGGGGAGGGGGGTGGAAGGGGAGGGGGGGTAGGGGAGGGGGAGGGGGGAGGGGGGAGGTGGAAAGGGGAGGGAGGGAGGGGGGAGGGGGAGGGGGAAAAGGGAGGGGGAGGGGGAAAAGAGAGGGGGAGGGGGAAAGGGAGGGGGAGGGGAGAAGGGGAGGGGGTAGGAGGGAGGGGGAGGAGAGGACGGAGGGGGGAGGGGGAAGGGGAGGGCCAGTCAACAATGACGTTGCAGTTCCCATGGTCGGAGAGCAGCACAACAATCGCGACATCGTCCTGCATCTTCGCAAGAGCACGAAGCGGATTTTGGAGACTCACCGATCCTGTGACGCCCTCCAGTACCGGCGTTGCCAGGTGGGGGAAGGGAGACCCGTACATTCCCAACCCGTACATTCGCCCTCTCGACTCAAGCTCACTCGGACAAAAGCCTCGCACAAATTACACCGTGAAGGCCCAATGGCCATGTCTATGCCACAAATCAAGTACGTGAGCGAGTCGGGCACACTGAATTGAAAATATATAGAACGCTCATACTCCGTGAAAAGTGAAGCCGCCGTGTCGCCATCTTGGTTAGCACGACTCTACCAACTCGCTTCGCGGATCTCATTTGTTTTGAACATGTGAATTACGTGCGAACGCATAACTGTGAGTTTATGGCGGCAAGGAGCATCACGTGATCCCTCTGAGCGAATCAGCGCGCTGCTCTGCCACCTAATCAGATTCCGTGTATAATATTCCTCGCTGAAATGCGCTGAGGTAAATATGAATAAAAAATATGGATCTCGTAAAGATGAAAGAAAAAAAAACCTCTGTGGTGTGAATGGCAATGTTCCTCGCTGAAATGTGAAAAAACGCAATCGCTTTTCGCTCTGAAATACGTGCGAACGCGTAACTGAGTTAATGGCGGCAAGGAACATCACGTGATCGCTCTGAGCGAATCAGCGCGCTGCTCTGCCACCGGTCAGATTCCGTGCATAATATTCCTCGCTGAAATGCGCTGAGGTAAAAATATGGTAAAAAAATATTATGAAATAATTTTTTTTAGGTCGGCCATGTTCTTCCCAGGCTCAATGGCCATGTCTATGCCAAATATCAAGCACGTGAGCCTCTCCGTTTAGGAGTCTATCGGTAACATTACACACACACAAACTGTGTTTTATACATATAGATATACTAGCAGAAGTACCCGGCATTGCCGGGCGGGGGAGGAGAGGGGGGAGGGGAGGGGAACGGGGGGGAGGGGAGAAGAAGGGGGGGAGGGGAGAAGAAGGGGGGGAGGGGAGAAGAGGGGGAGGGGGAGGGGGAGAGGTGGAGAAGAGGGGGAGGGGGAGAGGGGAGAGGAGGGGGGAGGGGGAGGGTGGAGGGGAGAAGGGAAAGGGGTAAGGTGGATGGGGGGAGGGAGGGGGAGGACGGAGGGGGAAGGGAGGGGGAGGACGGACGGGGGAGGGGAAAGGGGGAGGGAAGGGGAGGGCCAGTCAACAATGACGTTGCAGTTCTCATGGTCGGAGAGCAGCACAACAATCGCGACATCGTCCTGCATCTTCGCAAGAGCACGAAGCGGATTTTGGAGACTCACCGATCCTGTGACCCACGCCCTCCAGTACCGGCGTTGCCGGGCAGGGGAAGGGAGACCCGTACATTCCCAACCCGTACATTCGCCCTCTCGACTCAAGCTCGTATTCGATTCGTATTCAAAATCGAAAGGGGAAAGGGGAAATCCTTCGTATTCGAATTCGTAAACACGAAATATGAATTAAAATTTAATTCATATCGCACAAAATCGACACAAAACACGATCGCATAAAGGTGAAAAAACGCAATCGCTTTTCGCCCTGAATTACGTGCAAACGTGTGACGTGTGACGGGATGGAACATCACGTGATCGCTCTGAGCGATCGATTGCAACTCTGCGTCCTGTCGTGGGCATGGCCAACGTGGCCTCATGCTCCCAGGTGATTGGCTAACTCGAGCTCGAGAGAGCCATAATGCGCTACGTTATGGCAAAAAATATGGATCTAAAGATGAAAGGGAAAAAAACCTATGTGGTGTGAATGGCAATGTTCGTCGCTGAAATGTGAAAAAAGGCAATTGCTTTTCGCTCTGAAATACGTGCGAACGCGTAACTGAGTTAATGGCGGCAAGGAACATCACGTGATCGCTCTGAGCAAATCAGCGCGCTGCTCTGTGACCGGTCAGATTCCGTGCGTAATATTCCTCGCTGAAATGCGCTGAGGTAAAAATATTATGAAATAAATTTTTAGGTCAGCCATGTTCTTACCAGGCTCAATGGCCATGTCTGTGCCAAATATCAAGTACGTGAGCCTCTCCGTTTAGGAGTCTATCGGTAACATTACACACACACACACACACACACACACACACACACACACACACACACACACACACACACACACACACACACACACACACACACACACACACACACACACACACACACACACACACACACACACACACACACACACACACACACACACACACAGTGTTTTATATATATAGATATATAAGCCATAACCTTTTTACCATTGGAGCTTTTGTCATCAAATTTTCTACAAACCTTTATTGTGAGACTACAAGCAAGGTACCAGTGCTCCGCAGGGCGGGACACCAAAATTTCAAAAACAAAATGTTTTGAGAAATTATATGAAAGCTCCCACCCACTTTAGGACACGTGCAGGGGAGTAGTTCTGTGTAAAAATCTATGTATCTTTAATGCTGACGATGAAGCTGATAATGACGATGACAATGGTGTTGGCTGGGGAGAGGCGATTGGCTCTTATGTGCCATGACGAAGGAAATGGGTTATTACAGAAAAATAGCAAAACCGGCGAATGTTTCCACATGTGGTAAATGATGAAACTGTGAATGCCGAACCCGTGAATGAGCAATTTTGCAAGATTTTTGCAAGGAGCAAGAGAGAGAGCAATTTTGTATATGGGTGGAAACTCGATTATAATTGTATTGAGATATTTACAAAACCTTCCAACCACCTTAGGACCACCTTAGGACCCTTAGGACCACCTTCCAACCACCTTAGGACCCCAAAAGGTTTCACAGAAAGTTTGGTGGAGCCAGCCCCAAAACTGAGGGAGTAGTTCAGGATGCACGGACAGAGACAGAGTTCTGCGTTATTATATAGATTGAGAACATCAATTAACTAGAGGTTCCAGGGAACCTGAACTCAACTGGTCTATATCAATATGGTTAGAATATGCATAATAGAACCACAAACTATATAGTTTATATGTGCTAAAGAGGTACAGTAACGTTGAAGGTATCTCATGTTTAAACAGGAAACTAGAAAAAATTGAGTTTTAAGTGAGGCATGAAAAGTAAAACTACAATTACTTTTCTCAGATAGGTCATGACGAGGTCATTTTTCGGACACGTCAAAACCCGTAATATATGTGTTGAGGTTTGTTACATACTGTCTACACACCAAGTTTCAGCCTTCTAGCTCCATTAGGAAGTACCAGATTGACAAAAATTGATTTTTCAATTTGGCCGCCCTGCCGCGCCCATTTTTGGGCGTGCAACGCCCAAATGCAATCCCAAACTAGTTTATGTCTTAAAGATGCTGCATAACAAGTTTCATCAAATTTAACCAATATTTGTGACTTTTAGAGCGTAGACGTCGAATTGTTTACAGACGACAGACAGATAGACAGACAGACGGACGACGGACGACGGACACTGGGTGTCGACAAAAACTCAGCTGGACATAGTCCAGTTGAGTTAATAAATTGTACAATACCTGTTATTTTGGTCAACTTTAGTTCGAGTACAAAGCATGCTGCTCAAAGTGAAAATGCAAAGGCACGGAGGGCTTTGCATTTTCAAATGCTTTCTGGTTTATAGTTTCGAGAGTAGGTTGAAGCCGTTTTAGGCCAAATAGGTGTCGTTCACCGCTTAACCAGAGGATAAAATTTAAAAAGTGCGCATTCAGTGAGAGAAGCAATCATGAAATAAATTTCACAGGGAATCAGCTACGACACAGGTCAGTCGGACTTTCGCACCTACGCCTGGGTCATATGATCAATTTACACATTAGAAGCACCGTGTGCACCCACCACGATTTCCCTGGATTTATCCTGCCCAAGCATCGCTCATCATTTTCCGGGTATGAACAAATGTTCAATAATGCACATAAAGTTCAGTACAAACCGTCTTGCTGCTTTTCAAGAGCCAGCTCCAATTTCTCCTTGAGTCGCAGCACTGAGCGCAGCTGATCTCCATATTCTGCAAAGGGGAAAAAGAGGAGTAGGCGTTGAACGGATGCAACACTGGTAGAGATGTAACATTGCGTCCTTCAGACCCACTATCTTGTGTTCTCTGATCTGTATCAAATGACCCATTCTGCAACGAACAAGTCAAATTTACAATCAAGCCATTACATGGTCCATTTAGATTCTGCAGCTTCGAGTGTGGAAACCTTCGCTGCTTTACTGTACCTGGATTGCGTTTGAGTCACATGTCCGTTTCAACACTGGAACATTACAGTTGGATCTTTCCCAAGTGCAGGTCTTTAGACCGATACCACAGCCACACTCTACATATCATCCAGAGAATTGACAATCTCGACTTGACAGAGCCTTCCCAGTCTATACGCATCTAGGACACCCAGTGATGCATGCCAACCGCAGATTAAACAAGTATTCTGAGTATTGCGCTGCAATACATGTCCCCTACCGGCAGTCTGTCGTCCGGAAACCACCGGTAGGGTACTAATAAGCCCGCAAGGTCGCTCCGTGGAGCAGCCTGCACGTATTGCAGTGTGTGGATTATATAATTACCAACTCACGGTCTGAGGTAACTCGGCTAAAAATTATCCGATTTGCACCAAATAAAGTTTATGAATGGTTGCACAGACCCCTACTTCTCACTAAAAGAGGAAACAGAATGTAAATTGGAGTTAAAACAAGGAATATTAACAGCTTTGACTTACCGCACTCCAAATTATAGTCCGGAAAACTGTTGGGGAAATTATCAATGTTCAAAGTGCCATAACTTTGTCAAAAATGTTTTGTTTTTGTGTCCCAAACCCATCTCTCTCTGTTCCCACCTTTCCCAGTCGAACCCAACTGCTCCTGGACTCTGTGTCCGTCTCTCCGGACAAGGTGGAGAAGTTTCTGTCAAACCTCGACTCTGATTCTGCAACTGGACCAGACGGCATCAGCCCGCGGGTCCTAAAATCCTGCTCTGCCGCTCTATCTCACCCCCTCTCTGTTCTTTTCACCCTCTCTTTTGCTCAAGGTCATCTGCCAGCATCTTGGAAATCAGCAAACATTACCGCTTCACACAAAAAAGGTGCAAAAACAGATCCTTGCAACGACAGTCCAATCAGCCTGCTTTCAATTAATCAGCAAAGTCATGGAATCCATCATTGCTTCGGATATCAAATCCTTCCTCTTCTCCAATGGCTTGATCTCTGATCATCAATTTAGATTCAGACCAGGTCATTCTACTCTGGACATGTTGCTTCTGCTGTCTCAACAATGGATGGAGGTCCTCAATGCCAAACAGGAAATCAGAGCTGTCTCACTTGACATATCACGTGCCTTCGATACGGTCTGGCACCCCGCTCTGCTCACCAAACTCTCCTCCTATGGTATCCATGGAAATCTCCACTCATGGCTTGCGGACTTCCTCTCTGGTCGTAGGCAAGGTGTGGCCCTGAATGGATTTCTCTCATCTCCCCTTCCTGTTCTGGCTGGAGTTCCCCAAGGTAGTGTTCTGGGCCCTGTGCTATTTCTGGTCTTCATCAATGATCTCTCCGACTCTCTGGAAAATCCTCTCTATCTCTTTGCTGATGACTCCACTATCTGCCGCTCCATTCCTCATCCCTCAGATCGGCAGTCTGCAGCCTCCTCACTCTCTGCAGACCTGGACAAAATCACAGACTGGGCAAACAAGTGGAACATGTCTTTCAATCCTGACAAATCGCACACTCTTACAATGTCTCTCCGAAAGGACCGACTGGAAAACCCTCCCATCTACTTTCTCAACAATCCTCTCCAAGAAGTTCTGTCGCTCCAGCTTTTGGGTCTCACTATCTGCCATGATCTTTCTTGGGAAAACCACATTTCCAAGCTGGCCTCCAAAGCCAGTCACCGACTGGGCATCCTCCGTCGTGCGAATTCCTTCCTTGGCACACCTGAGATCCTCACCACATACAAGGCTTTCATCCACAGCTCAATGGAATACTGTTCCCCCCTCTGGGCTGGTGCTCCTGCCTCACACCTAGCTCGGCTTCACGCTGTTGAAACCAAAGCTTTCAGAATCATTGGAATCTCCTGTGATGAAGTTAACTCCGAGGGCCTTTCACTCACTCACCACAAGCAGGTTGGTGGTCTTTCTGTCTTCTACCGGCTCCTCTCCGGCCTTGCTCCCCGAGCTCTCTCTGTGCTCTGTCCCCCCAATATTCCTTCAGGTCACACAAGATCTGCCTGCAACCCCCTTATGGTTAAACTGCCAAAATCTAGGCTCTCTGCTTACCTTCACTCTTTCATTCCCCTTTTCTCCCGCCTCTGGAACAAACTCCCCCACTCCCTTCAATCCCACTCCTCCCTCCAGGTCTTTAAAACAGCTGTTCACCACCATCTCTTATCTTCCCCCATCCAAAACCTTGATCTTTTCTACCCCCGCGAATTCACCCCAGATACACTTCTGTTTTTTTTTCTTTTTTTTGGAAATTCCAACTTCTTTCCTGGAAGTCCTTGCAGTGTTCATATGTTTTATACCTCTCCCACCTCCCCCAAAGCCCTCTCCCTCTTTTTTTTTTTGGTCTTTTTTTGTCTTTCTTTTTTTTTGTCTTTGACAAGTCTTTTTTTTTGAAATTCCAACTTCTTTCCTGGAAATCCTTGCAGTGTTCATATGTTTTATACCTCTCCCACCTCCCCCAAAGCCCTCTCCCTCTCACAGATCTCCCGATGTCCCTGCTCTCAAATGTTGTGGTTGTGCTTCCCCTTCTCTCCCCATCTTGTCTGCCGCTCCCCTTATTTTTTGTTGTGTTTTGTGTGTCGGTTTGACTTTTTGTGTGATTAATGTGATTAATGTGATTAATCTTGTATACAAAAAAAAAAAATTATCGAAACCGTGAAGTTCGAACTTGATCTGTAACTTATCATGAGGATACCATGTACCCAGTTTGAAATCATTAGCATTAAGAGTTTAGAAAAAAGTCCGGAAAACTGTTCTTTGCGTGACGGACTGACAGACTGACGGACTGACAGACAGACTGACAGACGGAGGGACGGCGTGCAAACCTATAGTCCCCTCCGGTGTACACCGGTAAGGGACTAATAAGACCTCTCAGCATTAAATTGAACCCCAAAGTCGAGTCCCACTTTGAGCAGCACTGAGCCAGGTAAAGGTGCCAGAAGACTGATGGTCTGACAGGCCCTTACAAAACCACCAATAATTTATTCGATAGAAATCTGATGAGAATCTGATGAGACGTCTCACCACCAAGCCGAACCTCCAGCCTCTGAACTTGCTCCGCACGACGAGCAAGTTGAACCAGAAGTTCTTCTCTGGAAGCGCTGCCTTCAGAAAACTGCACACAGGAACACGAGATCATGCAACGAGGTAGAACTTGGAAACAAGAGAATGCATAACGTACGTATAGAGCCGGAGGAAGTGCAAGATGTCAAACCGGGAATCTTTACACCATTTACACCAACCAAGGGTGTGCCATTACTGGATTCACTTTACTTGTGTGCAAAGTACTTATCTCATGATGCAGACTCCAGTTTAAAATGCCGTATATTGTTGACTTGTCCATTGTGTCCTTACGTCGTTCCCCTACATGTAATTATAATTAATAGCAGAAGCCCGTGGTAAAAAAAAACCATGATATTAAAAAATAAGAAAAATTCGAGCAACACTGTGGAGAGCATACCTCCACCAGGCTGAACAGATTATGTTTTGTATCCCACCGATAGACCAGATCCGATAGACCAGAATCTGTACCTGAACCAAAATCTAATCAGCTTGTTCTCGTCACCAAACCAACTCATCCACCTAGTTTAGTCACAAGTCATCCATAACTTTTTTTAAAATATCATGTTATTTCTCGCTTTTCACCCAATCCCTAAATGGTGAAGAATCACTGAAAAATTAAATAATTCTCGTATCCGAATCCATAATCAGATCTTCACCAAAATCTAATGGATTAGTCCTTGTCAGACACCCAACCGGTCCACCAAGTTTAGTCCAAATCCATCCACAACTTTTTGAGATATCCTGCTATGTATCGTTTTTGGCCCTTTCTCCCAATGGTGAAGAATCACATAAAAAATTCTAGTAGCCGGATCCGAATCGGGATCTTCACCAAAATCTAATCATTTCGTCCTTGTCACATACGCCACCTCACTGCCAAATTTCGTCTGAATCTGTCCGCAACTTTTTGAGATATCTTGTTCACAGACAGACAGACGGGTGAAAACATAACCTCCATCCACCTATGGTGGCAGAGGTAATAAACTCAGGTGGCATCAAAATGTGAAAACTTTGGAGAAGAGTAAACACTTTTGCAGACGACTGTATATAACTATGTCCACATTTACTTGTAAATCAGGAAATGCAAAGCGTCCGCCTTTCATTCTTTTCAAAATTGTAAAAACAGAAATGTTCAAAAGAAATAAATAAATACAATCAAAGCTCTCAAGATAAATGAGAATATTATACAGAATTATCTTCCGTTACAAAACTGATTAATAACTACGAGTGTTAATTGCTGATGAGTCTGCCACCATAAAACCACACAAAATATCTAAAAAGTGCAAAGCAAAGTGGCATTCACGTCCTGGTAACATCGGAGTTGTACACATCGTTGTGTGAGTCATTAGTATTGTTATGTCAGTGAGTAGAGGAATATCTAGAGCCAGGTAGATCTGCATAGGTAGGTACTCGACTGTCGTGATAGGGAATCTACCTGTAATAAGTTCTATCTTTAGCCGTATGTCGGAATAAGTTGTATCTGCGTCCCCGCCACGAGGGGGCGGGGCATGATAATTAGTACAGGGATTATAGGTAAAATTCCCTCATGTGTCATTCCCGCTGTGAGCAACCCAGTGTCCCTTATGGCAATACATCCCATAGACATTAGATAGGCCCATTAGCACACCACACATTAATTAATTCCCTTCCGCCACAATAAGACTTACAGGAAGAACAGGCAGGAAGCCAGATCGGGGCACTGCCGATGGGGCCGCAGCCAGCCACATCACCAGCTGGCATAGCAACAAACATCGTGCAAGGCAGGCTGTAGCTACGCCCAAGAGAACGTGTGATTGGTTGGGTAAGAAGCTGGCCACTGATTGGTGAAAGGAAGGTGGAAGGAAGCGGCACACTGATTGGCCATCGACCGTTGACACCTCGGCCAATCAGTGCGGAAGGCACGAACATTCGGCAAATCAGTGCAGAAGGTGCAAAACCACTACTTAAAAGCAGGTCACTGATTAGAGGGGAAGGGCCGGTGACGTCAGAAGGCAGGAAAGACCACGAAGAAGTGAGGGACTGGTTGGTGCAGGAGGAGAGCTGACGTCACACCGTGGGTGACAAAACGACTCGCCCGTGGTAATTGTGGGTCGGCTTCCCTGGGTTCTTCGCGGGCTCTTGGTGCTTGGGCTTGGTCTTGGTGCTCTTGGTGCTTGGAGCGAGGCTTGGTGCTTGGAGCGAGGCTTGGTGCTTGGAGCGAGGCTTGGTGCTACGAGCAAACGGGACCTCACGTGCGACCGACGAGCGGGCGAGCGAGGCTTGCCGCTGAGCAGACGAGACCGGGGTGAGCGGGTGGTTCGGGGCCTGGCAGCGGACAAGCGGGGGCACATCGAGGCCTTTCTTCACGCCAACCGGAGCTGCGTCCGACGCTACACTACCAGACAGATAAGCTCGCATTCACAAATACACGACGGGACATTTATTGTATTCATTCTCCCATTGTTGTATCCGAAGTCTGAGTGGGGACGTCCCAACCTAGAATTTAGTTTTATCACCGTGTTTCCCTGTCCCGATATTTATTTTGAATAAACCCTTCTATTATTTTCTCTTTCATTCCAAATCCCATGTTCGTGTGAGATTAATTTGCAGGGTTGAAGACTGCTCGGATCGCGTCAGGTAAGCGCTCGCCGCTTCTTCCTCTTACTTCTTCCTCACGTGCTTGTTAGTCAAATCCGTCATTGATCATCGCCTCCATTAAAGTTTGTTTGGTCATCCGCGAGCTACAAGGACTTCCAGGAAAGAAGTTGGTATTTCAAAAAAGTGGATCTGGGGTGAAATTAGCGGGGGTAGAAAAGATCAAGGTTTTGGATGGGGAAAGATAAGAGATGGTGGTGAACAGCTGTTTTAAAGACCCGGAGGGAGGAGTGGGATTGAAGAGAGTGAGGGAGTTTGTCCCAGAGGCGGGAGAAAAGGGGAATGAAAGAGTGAAGGTGAGCAGAGAGTCTTGAACATTAGAGCAGAGCCGTGAGCAGAGCAGAGAGCCTTGAAGTTCATCTTTGCATCATAATATACAAGCAACAGTACCCACCCTATGGGCGGGGCTTCAATTGGGAAGCCCAAATGAAAAGGTAAAATATCAGAAATTGAAGGCTTTTTTATTTTAAACGATTCATATAAACATCCGTTGAATCATATCACAGGCAAATCATCAAAATCGAAACAGTACATGGACAATCATGTACCACGTACGTCTCGCGTCTCGCTCGCTCTCATGTTGTCCCGATAATGATCCTTCCGCAGGTTCACCTACGGAAACCTTGTTACGACTTTTACTTCCTCTAGACAGTCAAATTCGCTCATCTTTTCGGTGCACCGGCACGAGCCAAGAACGGCCTGTGCAGGGGCTGATCCGAGGATCTCACCAAACCGTCCGATCGGTAGTAGCGATGGGCGGTGTGTACAAAGGGCAGGGACTTCACCAACGCGAGCTGACGACTCGTGCTTACTGGGAATTCCTCGTTCGTGGGACACTGTCTCAAGCCCCAGTCCCCATCACGGATGGGGCTCAGCGGTTTACCCGAGCCTGACGGTGAAGGGCAAGCAACACGCCGGCCCATCCAGAGTAGCGCGCGTGCGGCCCCGGACATTGAAGGGCATTAAACGTTCATTAAAGGATGACGAAACGAAAAACATTATGAAATTACGCTCACACCGTCATGTCAAACACTACCGTGAACACATACAGTCATGTGAAAAAGTAAGTACACCCCATGTAAGGTTTTGACTTTTTCAACGTATTTCAACATACAGCTATTTGATCTTCATTTCAACAATATTGATAGATAAAGGTGATATAATATAACAAATATCATGAAACATTTACATTTTGTAGTCCATTGTATAATTTAAATAAACATAAATGCAAATTTCGCATGTGGAAAAAGTAAGTACACCCCTACATTTATCACTACTTCAAATACCTAAAATTAGAATCAGGTGCAGCAGCTCAGGTGCAAATGATTAGAACATCGTTAATGATTAGAACATCGTCAGAGAGGATCTTGGAGGAACCTGTCTTATTTAAACCTCAGACATTTAGTTTGGTTTGCTCTTTGTTGTTGAAGTGTGCGGCGTCACCATGCCTAGATCAAAAGAGCTCTCTGAGGCCTTCAGAAAGAAGGTTATAGATGCCTACGAGTCTGGGAAGGGATTTAAAAAGATCTCCAAACAATTTGAAATCAATCATTTGACTGTCTGGAAGATCATCTACAAGTGGAGAAGATTCCAAACAACTGCCAACTTGTTCAGGCCAGGTCGCCCCAGCAAGTTCAGCCCGAGAGCAGACCGAAAGATGCTGAAGGAAGTCTCTAAGAACCCCAGAATGTCATCACGGGACGTACAGGTAGCTCTTGCCACTGTTGATGTCAAAGTGCACGAGTCTACCATTAGAAAGAGGCTGCACAAATTTGATCGGTATGGGAGGTGTGCCAGGAGGAAACCTTTGCTGTCCAGAAAGAACATCAGGACCTGGGCAGCTCACCATCATATAATCCACTATTAATTCTTCATTGTACCAGAGGGTGCTTGAGGATAATGTGAGGCCATCTGTCAGAAAGGTGAAGCTCAACCGAAGGTGGACCTTGCAACATGACAATGACCCTAAACATACCATTAAATCCACCAAGGAATAGCTGAAAAGAAAGAAATGGAGGGTTCTGGAATGGCCAAGTCAAAGCCCGGATCTAAATCCCATCGAGATGTTGTGGGGGGATTTGAAACGAGCTGTGCATGCAAGAAACCCCTCAAACATCGCACAGCTGAAAGAATTCTGTATGGAGGAGTCTTTCACCTACCTCATTCTCATCCACCCTCTCTGAAAAATTGTCCACTTCTCCCTTCGTTGACCTCCACACGCCTTCTGACCTCACTGACTACTACAACCACACTCTCTCCTCCTGCCTTGACCAGCTTGCGCCTATAAAAACCAAAACAGTTTTTCACCCATTCTGCTCCCTGGTTTACCCCTGAACTCCGCCTGATGAAAACTCGTGCTCGCCAACTTGAAAGACTCCGCAATAAAACGTCTCACAATTCACTCCCAAGCCTACAAGGACCACCTACAACACGACAAAGATGCCCTCTCCCGCGCCCGCTCCGCCTACTACTCTCAAATTATCCACTCTGGCTCTGGAAACCCAAAAGCACTCTTCTCTACAATAAACAAACTCCTCAGCCCTCTGGACACCACCACCCAGTCATTCACAGTAGACAACTGCATCTCCTTCCTTTCATTCTTCCAAAGCAAAATTGACAACATCTACAGCAGCTTAACCACCACCGCACCTGCTCCCCCTCAAACCACCTGCCCCCCCCTTATCCTGCCAACCCCCGTCTCAGTTCTCCCCAGTCTCCCCTACTGACCTCTCTGAACTCCTCATAGGAATGAAAACTGCCACCTGCACTCTTGACCCCATCCCCTCCAGCTTTGTCAAGGCCTCCCTTCCTGCTCTCTCTCCACTTATCACTGCAACAATAAACTCCTCCCTGTCTACAGGCATCGTCCCACCATCCCTCAAAATTGCTGCTGTTACGCCCATTCTGAAAAAACCTGGACTCAACCCTGACACCCTAAACAACTTCAGACCCATCTCCACCCTACCCTTTCTGTCAAAAGTTTTGGAACGCGCTGTAGCCACTCAACTTAAACATCATCTCTCTGCCAATAACCTGTATGAAACATTCCAATCTGGATTCTGCTCCAACCACAGTACTGAAACTGCTCTCCTCAAAATCACCAACGACCTTCTACTCTCCTCTGACGCTGGCAACCTCAACATTCTCATCCTCCTCGACCTCAGCGCCGCCTTTGACACCATCAATCACACCATCCTCATCACCCGACTTGAAACCACCTTTAACATTACCGGCACTGCCCTCTCTTGGATCAAATCATACCTCTCTGACAGACGCCAGTTCATCTCCATCAACTGCAAATCCCCCACTGCTCCCCTCCCCCAAGGTGTCCCCCAAGGTTCAGTTCTTGGCCCCCTCCTCTTCATCCTGTACCTGTCCCCCCTTGGTCACTTAATCCGCCGTCATGGTCTCCAATTCCACTGCTTCGCCGATGACATCCAGCTTTTCATCTCCACCAAGTCCATCTCCACTGCCACCCACTCTATCCTGACAAACTGCATCACTGAAATAAAATCCTGGCTTCAAATCAACTTCCTCAAACTTAACTATGATAAATCTGAAATAATCATCATTGGCCCAAAAACGCTCACCAAATCCATCCATAACTTTGCCCTCAACATCGACGGTTTCCCAGTATCCACCTCCCCTCACATCCGGAATCTTGGCATCATCTTTGACCAAACCTTCTCCTTCGACAAATACACTAAACAGATCACAAAGACAGCCTTCTTTCACCTTTTTTTTTTTTTTTTTTTTTTGTAGACTGAATCGAGGCTCGTGAAAGAGCTAACATTTACTTCACAAACAAATCAACCAGACAAACAAATGAAAAATCGGTCAGAGACCGAGGACTTGCCGGAATGTACTTTTTTATCGTCCATTTCGGACAAATATGGCGGCCGAACAACGTGACCGATGACGTCATCATTAACATATTGTTACGGCCCGCGGATAAGATGTTGTGTTTGCCGAGCGGAGGCCCCGCGGTCGTACAGTTACCCCGATTCACCCGATCCCTGAACGTTGGCCAGATCGCGCCACAGATATTCAATATGGAAAACTCTAAAGTGACCGAATGTAAAGTGGAAGAAGAAGACGTACAGAAGAGTAACGGGATTTATTATTTACACACACAAGCAAAAGGAGCAGTCACGGTTATATACAGGGAACATGGAAAAAGCAGGTGACACAGTGAAAATTACTAGCTTATCTAAACAGGCTTAACTTATACCCTTGACAGAACAAACAGAGACGGACTCACACGAATGGGGAATGGAGGCAGCAACGATTGGCTGGACCGGGAGGAAGGTTCAGCTCGGACCACAAGCTGGAAGGCTTTGCAGGGCGCACAGCAAATCCGGCCTCGTCAGGCTGGGAGCGAGCAGGGTGACGTCGTGCACTTCTCTCAAGGCTTCCCCGCGCTTCTCTCGCGCACTTGTGTTAAAGGCTTCCTTCTCGCTTCTCTTCCCTCCTTGCGCACTTCTCTCTGAAGCTCGTCTCTTTGCAGAACTCAGAACTCATCTCCTTGGGGAGCGTCCCGCGGCGGGTTATATAGGCCCCGCCCCTCAACCTTCACGAACCTCCTCGATCGCTCTTCCTCCGCCCTCTCAAACCAAACCCCTCGTGCTTGGTTGGTTGTTCGGGGCTGGCTCACTCCTCCCCTCTATGACGAGGTGGAGACACGCCCTTCTTCTCCGAGCCTACCTCGTGGCGAATGGAGTCGCGGAGGGAACAGTTGGCAATTGCGGTTTTTGGGAATGGGAATGAAAGGGGATCTACTCTGATTTCACTTGGTGCAATGGAGTGTCATTTTAATGGAAGACAAGGCCTTACCCTGATACACATAATAAAGATATAACTATCGAACAGGGGTATTGTATGATTGGCTGACGTGTATGCTTTATAGACTAATTATGGGACGCCCTTTGACCTTTACACTACGGAGGTAGGAGGGGCCAGAATCAAGCAATATTACACAACAATTTACCATACAATACAACACAATAAAAAAAAACATAATCCTCATATCCGCAACAATATATTATTCCCCATGGAGAGTTCTTTACAAAGAGCCATGTCTGAAGTTTTTCTATTCAGCACTTTCGGAGATATGGAGGTGCAAAGTTTTTCGGTTTTTCCAAGATGGCGGCCGAACCACGTGACCGATGACGTCATCATTAACATATTTTATTCCCCATGGAGAGGTCTTTACAATGAGCCATGTCTCAAGTTTTTCTATTCAGCACTTTCGGAGATATGGAGGTGCAAAGTTTTTTGGTTTTTCCAAGATGGCGGCCAACTCACGTGACTGATGACGTCATCATTAACATGTTTTATTCCCCATGGAGAGTTCTTTACAATGAGCCATGTCTCAATTGTTTCTGTTCAGTACTTTCGGAGATATAGAGGTGCAAAGTTTTTCCAAGATGGCGGCCGAACCACGTGACTGATGACGTCATCATTAACATATTTTATTCCCCATGGAGTTCTTTACAATGAGCCATGTCTCAGATTTTTTCTGTTCAGCACTTTTGGAGATATAGTGGTGCACAGTTTTGCCGTTTTTCCAAGATGGGGGCCGACCACGTGACTGATGACGTCATCATTAACATGTTTTATTCCCCATGGAGAGTTCTTTACAATGAGCCATGTCTCAATTTTTTCTGTTCAGCACTTTTGGAGATATAGTGGAGCAAAGTTTTGCCGTTTTTCCAAGATGGCGGCCGACCACGTGACTGATGACGTCATCATTAACACATTTTATTCCCCATGGAGAGTTCTTCACAATGAGCCATGTCTCAATTTTTTCTGTTCAGTACTTTCGGAGATATAGCAGTGCAAATCTTTTCGGTTTTTCCAAGATGGCGGCCGAACCACGTGACCTATGACGTCATCATTAACATGTTTTATTCCCAATGGAGAGTTCTTTACAATGAGCCATGTCTCAATTTTTTCTATTCAGTACTTTCGGAGATACAGAGGTGCAAAGTTTTTCGGTTTTTCCAAGATGGCGGCCGAACCACGTGACCGATGACGTCATACATTGGGCACAGTCTATTCCAGGGCAAGACGAATATGTGTGCAAAGTTTGGCGATTCTCCGTGCAACGGTGTAGACGCAGTGCTGCAGACAGACAGCCAGACAGACAAACAGACAGACAGACAAACAGACAAACAGACAGACAAACGAACAGATCAACATACTTGCCGGAATTTTTTCCGGCAAGTAAATATATAAAAAGAGGGAGCGGAAGACAAGATGGGGAGAGAATAGGAAGCACACAAACACAACATTTGAGAGCAGGGAGATGTGTGGCAGGGGGAGGGCTTGGGGGGAGGAGGCGTGGGAAGGGGGTGGGGGGGGGGGGGGAGGGAGAAGTATAAAACACAAGGACACCAAGGACTTCCAGGACAGAAGTTGGTATTTCAAAAAAGTGGAATTGGGGTGAAATTAGCAGGGGTAGAAAAGATCAAGGTTTTGGATGGGGGAAGATAAGAGATGGTGGCAAACAGCTGTTTTAAAGACCTGGAGGGTGGAGTGGGATTGAAGAGAGTGAGGGAGTTTGTTCCAGAGGCGGGAGAAAAGAGGAATGAAGGAGTGAAGGTGAGCAGAGAGTCTTGATTTTGGCAATTTGACCATAAGAGGGTTGCAGGCAGATCTTGTGCGACCTGTAGGAATATTTGCGGGACAGAGCCCAGAGAGAGCTGGGGGGGCAAGGCCAGAGAGGAGTCGGTAGAAGACGGAAAGACCACCAACCTGCCTGCGGTGAGTGAGTGAGAGGCCCTTGGAGTTAGCTTCATCGCGGGAGATTCCAATGATTCTGAATGCTTTGGTTTCAACAGCGTGAAGACGAGCTAGGTGTGAGGCAGGAGCACCAGCCCAGAGGGGAGAGCAGTATTCCATTGAGCTGCGGATGAAAGCCTTGTATGTGGTGAGGAGCTCAGGTGTGCCAAGGAAGGACTTCGCACGATGGAGGATGCCCAGTCGGCGACTGGCTTTGGAGGCCAGATTTGAAATGTGGTTTTCCCAGGAAAGATCATGGCAGATAGTGAGACCCAAAAGCTTGAGCGACAGAACTTCTTGGAGAGGATTATTCAGAAAGTGGATGGGAGGGTTGTCCAGTCGGTCTTTTTGGAGCGACATCGTAAGAGTGTGAGATTTGTCAGGATTGAAAGACATGACTGAAATCTGAAAAACCTGAAAAAAACCGTTTCAGACACCTGAAAAACATCGCCCGTCTCCATCCATCCCTCTCCTCCACGGCTGCAGAAACCCTCATCCACGCCTTCATCACCTCCCGTCTGGACTACTGCAACAGCCTCCTCTTTGGTTCACCCTCAATAATCACCAATAAACTCCAATACATTCAGAACTCTGCTGCCCGTCTAATCATCCATTCCCGGACCGGTGACCACATCACCCCCGTCCTTTACAAGCTTCACTGGCTCCCCATCCCCCAGAGAATCCAGTACAAAATTCTCCTCTTGACCTACAAAGCCCTCCATAACCTGGCCCCATCCTACCTCTGACTGACCTCTCCAGACACACTCCCACCGGCAACCTCCGCTCTGCTGGTACCAACCTCATGACCCCCCCCCCCCCCCCCCATGCGGACCAAATTCAGATCCTGGGGGGACAGGGCCTTCTCCATCGCTGCTCCACCCTCTGGAACTCACTACCTCACACCATCAGAGACTCCTCCTCACTCACCACATTCAAAACATCACTCAAGACCCACCTGTTGAACACTGCATTCAACATTTAACCCACAGCATTTAACCCCTGACTTTCTCTTCTCCTTCTTCTTCCTTTTGCTTTGATTATTTACCTCTTGATTTTTGTCTTTTTGCACTTGTTTTTGTACTCTGTCAAAGCACCTTTGGGCTTCTTGAAAAGCGCTATATAAAATAAATGTATTATTATTATCAGGAGTGGGCAAGAATTTCTCCCAGTCGATGTCAGAGACTGGTAGACAGTTAGAAGAAACGCCGACTTGTTGTTTCTGCCAAAGGGGGCAATAGCACCTATTAGAGCCAAGGGTTGTACTTACTTTTTCCACATGCGAAATTTGCCAAGATGGCGACACGGCGGCTCGGAGGGGGAGGGGGAGGGGGGAGGGGTAGGGAGAGGGGGGGAATTGGAGGGGGGAATGGGAGGGGGGAGGGGGAGGGAGAGGGGGAGGAGGGAGGGGGAAGGGGAGGTGGAGGGGGAGGGGAGGGGGAGGGGGAGGGGGAGGTGGAGGGGGAGGGGGAGGGGGAGGGGGGAGGGGGAGGGGGAGGGGGAGGGGGAAAAGGGAGGGGGAGGGAGGAAAAGGGAGGGGGGAGGGAGTGGGGGGAGGGGGAAGGGGGGAAGGGGAAGGGGGGAAGGGGAAGGGGTAGGGGGGAGGGGGAAAAGGGAGGGGGAGGGGGAAATGGAGGGGGAGGGGGAAAAGGGAGGGGGAGGGGGAAAGGGGAGGGGGAAAAGGGAGGGGGAGGGGGAAAAGGGAGGGGGAGGGGGAAAATGGAGGGGGAGGGGGAAAGGGAGGGGGAGGGGGTAAAGGAGGGGGGAGGGGGGAAAGGGAGGGGGAGGGGAGAAGGGGAGGGGGTAGGGTGGAGGGGGAAGGGAGGGGGAGGGGAGGACGGAGGGGGAAGGGGGAGGGAAGGGGAGGGGAGGGCCAGTCAACAATGACGTTGCAGTTCTCATGGTCGGAGAGCAGCACAACAATCGCGACATCGTCCTGCATCTTCGCAACAGCACGAAGCAGATTTTGGAGACTCACCGATCCTGTGACGCCCTCCAGTACCGGCGTTGCCGGGCGGGGGAAGGGAGACCCGTACATTCCCAACCCGTACATTCGCCCTCTCGACTCAAGCTCACTCGGACAAAAGCCTCGCACAAATTACACCGTGAAGGCCCAATGGCAAGTCTATGCCACAAATCAAGACGTGAGCGAGTCGGGCGCACTGAATTGAAAATATATAGAACGCTCATACTCCGTGAAAAGTGAAGCCGCCGTGTCGCCATCTTGGTTAGCACGACTCAACCAACTCGCTTCGCGGATCTCGTTTGTTTTGAACGTGTGAATTACGTGTGAACGCGTAACTGTGAGTTTATGGCGGCAAGGAACATCACGTGATCGCTCTGAGCGAATCAGCGCGCTGCTCTGCCACCTGCTCAGATTCCGTGTATAATATTCCTCGCTGAAATGCACTGAGGTAAATATGAATAAAAAATATGGATCTCGTAAAGATGAAAGAAAAAAAAACCTATGTGGTGTGAATGGCAATGTTCCTCGCTGAAATGTGAAAAAACGCAATCGCTTTTCGCTCTGAAATACGTGCGAACGCGTAACTGAGTTTAGGGTGGCAAGGAACATCACGTGATCGCTCTGAGCGAATCAGCGCGCTGCTCTGCCACCGCATAATATTCCTCGCTGAAATGCGCTGAGGTAAAAATATGGTAAAAAAATATTATGAAATAATTTTTTTTAGGTCGGCCATGTTCTTCCCAGGCTCAATGGCCATGTCTATGCCAAATATCAAGCACGTGAGCCTCTCCGCTTAGGAGTCTATCGGTAACATTACACACATACACACACACACACACAAACTGTGTTTTATATATATATAGATACTTCTGCTGCAATTGGTCAAAATCCCATCACTGCTTCACAAGTTCGTGCAGTAACAAATTATACCTAAAGGGGCCTCTGACCTCTTTCACAAGAAACTAAATTATCGACCGATGTTCCACAGCACGCATGTCTATGTTGGCCATTATCTTGATTTCAGGCCGGAAATATTTTAACTAGAATTATCACTTCCTTGGACAAGGTAGAAAACATTATTGGCCAAATTTCAGCACTGTGCTATTATTATTATAAACAGTAAAAAGTCAAGATCAACATTGAACTGCCCTTGTACATACAGACGCATGAGCTATAACATGCCATTTTGCATTGTTAATGCTTCACAAATGTGTGTTACAAAAGGGAAGCTCGAAAAGATGACTGAAAAAGTAAGAGAACTCACAGAATCTTCACCAGAATCAGCACCAGTTGAAGCCAGAGACTCGCGGCTGACTGTACGAGGTACACGGGTCGCAGAGCCAGGACTCGAGGTTCGCATTCCGTCTTCATCTCCCAAACGCTTCTTTAGCCGAGTAAACATTTTATTCTTATTTTTTTAGGAATGAAGATGAACGAGTGGGAACCTTGGCTTAACTTTGAAGTAAATGTTAAGAATCTAATGGAGACTAATATCCTGTGTTAATAGTAGTCAGGTGCCCAGCATAAGCGGAGAGAAGGGAGGCGACCAGCAGAAGCAGAGAGCAGGGAAGTTCCTAGCAGGAGCGGAGAGAGCAGGGAAGCGACCAGCAGGAGCGGAGAGCAGGGAAGCGACCAGCAGGAGCGGAGAGCAGGGAGGCGACCAGCAGGAGCGGAGAGAGCAGGGAAGCGACCAGCAGGAGCGGAGAGCAGGGAAGCGACTAGCAGGAGCGGAGAGCAGGGAAGCGACCAGCAGGAGTGGAGAGCAGGGAAGCGGCCAGCAGGAGCAGAGAGAGCAGGGAAGCGACCAGCAGGAGCGGAGAGCAGGGAAGCGACCAGCAGGAGCGGAGAGCAGGGAAGCGACCAGCAGGAGTGGAGAGCAGGAGGGTGACCAGCAGGAGCTGAGAGCAGGGAGGTGACCAGCAGGAGCGGAGTAGTGCAGGGAGGCGACCAGCAGGAGCGGCCGGCCGGCTGGATGACACCTAATGAGCAGTGACAGTAATGAGCGAATATAATGAATGAACTGAGCCTATTTTTGTCAGGGTTTGGAACAGCAATTGAATGGCTGCCGATTAGATATTTTGGTGAAGTGCCTGAAAATAACCAAATCTATTGAGAATGCTGTGGATAGGCAAGGGGGAGAAGAAAAGGTAAAAAGAGAATTAGACACAGGCTGTGATTAAACAAGTACAGTCATACCCCGTTTTACGCCATTTTGACCTACGTCAAATCCGACTTTACGCCACTCTTCGAGTAAATTTCAGTTCAGCGAACGTCATTATGTGCGACTTTACGTCACTCCTACGGACGTGAAAAAAATTAAATTTTTCCTTAAAAATATATTTAAAATAAATAAAATAATACATAAATTAACAATAAAAGAAGCTAAAAAACAATTTAAAATACAATAAAAAGCACATTAAAAAAATATAAAAATGTACGTACAGTATACTGTACGTACGCATAGCTGCTGGTTCTCATTCAAAACAAAGGAGACGCCATATGCATTTTGTCCTGTGCTGCGGTCGCGTGCTTGCTTTGACTTTCGCTGGTATTTTTGTGATTACTCCTTTACTGTGTAAAACAACCAACGTAACGTGGCAACGGCGAAACATGACGATGCCGGCTCGGACGACCGTCCATGGCAGACGTCACGTCACGTCACCGTGCAGAGTGTGCAATGTCCGCGACGAGGTCAGGCCCCATGGCCCATGTGAAACGAACGACCGTGTCATGCCTCGAGCCGGGGTGCGTCGGGCACCTCGCCGGCATCCGGCGTCGACGAACCGATCCACGTGTGCATGTGCACATGTGCATGGATTTGAAAATTTGCAATTTGCTGCGAAGCCGCAGCCTCCTCCAGTTATTTACTCTAGTTTTACGGTGTTTGTCTTCCTTTTAAGGCATTTTTAAGACATTACGCCCGGTTTCCGTCAAAAACCGAGTTACGTCACGGCTTATGGAACCAATTAATGACGTAGGCCGGGGTATTACTGCATACAAAAATTTCCAAAATGTAAATCTATATCGTCTGGCTGTTGGAATGAAATCCGTGCATATCGAAATTGTCAAAAACGAAGGAATAAAGAACTTTAAACTTTGGTATTTAATATTCCAACTCGAAAATATGCATTCCCTCTGGATTCCCAATAACAAGGTCCGTCCGATAGTTGTCCCTCCCACTTAAGACCGCCGCCGCCACAGATCCCCTTTTACCACTTCAACACAGGGCTGACTGCCAACAGGGGCACAGCTGCGCTGCCAAAAAATGATGCAACCAGCAGCTATAGGCTGCAAACAACAAACGCTCCTCCCTCTGCGTACGTAATATGTAGTTATCTATAACCGGGAAGGGGGCGCGTGATGGGCGGTTATGTGGTCTTGGTTCGATTTTGAGAGAATCCGATGCAAATACAAACCGTTGTGTGAATCAAACGTTAATCCGGCCATCCTGTCCACTCAAGTCTTGAATTACAAACCCAGTGACATCCGGAGAGAGCCGAGGGTATCGGCAGAACTACTCGTCTCGGATTTAAAACGATTCCAGCTCCACACACTGAAGCCTTGATACCTCACAATGGTATCATTTGGAAACAGCTCAGATCTACTGGAATCTAGACATGCCACGTAATCAAAACCATATACAATTGGCAAAATAAGCGAGTTCGACAATCGGGTCAAAGAGATTAAAGGAAGACAATATGATTCATGTAAGGTGTAATCAATTTTTATTTAACCTCGACTTGTAAGAGCGATAATTATTAACCAACCGTCCTGACGTGGCGGTGGCAATGCCATAATAAAGTAAACGCGCACTAGGCCGCATCGGTCCGGGAACTTGGGTTTCTGACACGATCGATACACGGCAACTTCCCAAGGTACAGACAGGTAAAACGTCGCGGGACGCCGTCTGTAACTATAATGGCGCCAATAAACACAATGAGCAATTAAACACGAAGAAACCCCACATAAGTCGCCTCTATGTCAGATGTACCGCTAACCAACCAACCTAATTAACTAACTACCTCCACCCTTCTTACACCTCCATTCAACATTCTCACACACCCGGTCAAACCTCATCATCCCCTCCCCGGTGAGGCCTCTGACTACCACCTCACCCCAAACCCCACCAACATCAACACCCTCTCCCTCAGACTCGTCCTCTCCCACCCCCCGAAGAAAACTCTCACACATACAAACACTCCGAGGGCGACTCTCTCACAGCCCCTTCCATTCACCCAAGCCCCGACCCCACACTCTCACCCTCACTCCGAGGCTGATCCTCGCACCACCTCCTCACCCAGAGGCTGATACTCTCACCACCTCCTCACCTCGAGGCTGACCCTCTCTCTCCACCCCACACACCGAGGCTGACACTCTCCCTCCCCTCACCCCCCATGGCTTCCCCTCCCATCCTCCGGCCGACTCCTCATCCCCTCCCCTCCCCTCCCACACCGAGGCCGACACCTCCCTCACCCCCCTCTCCTCCCATCCCCCGGCCGACGCCTCATCCCCTCCCCTCCCACCCCACCCCAGGCTGACTCTCACCCCCTTCCCTCCCACCCCTAGGCCGACTCCTCAGCCCCTCCCCTCCCCTCCCATCCCCCGGCCGACTCCTCATCCCCTCCCCTCTCCCCTCCTCCCACCCCCAAAGCCGACTCCTCACCCCCTCCCCTCCCCCGGCCGACTCATCTCCTCCCCTCCCATCCCCCGGCCGACTCATTTCCTCCCCTCCCACCCCCGGCCGACTCCTCACCCCCTCCCCTCCCACCCCTAGGCCGACTCCTCACCCCCTCCCCTCCCACCCCTAGGCCGACTCCTCACCCCTCCCCTCCCACCCCTAGGCCGACTCCTCACCCCTCCCCTCCCACCCCTAGGCCGACTCCTCACCCCCTCCCCTCCCACCCCTTGGCCGACTCCTCACCCCCTCCACTCCCAACCCTTGGCCGACTCCTCAACCCTCCTCCCCTCCCACCCCGAAGCCGACTCCTCAATCCTCCTCCCCTCCCACCCCTAGGCCGACTCCTCAACCCTCCTCCCCTCCCCTCCCACCCCTAGGCCGACTCCTCAACCCTCCTCCCCTCCCCTCCCACCCCTAGGCCGACTCCTAAACCCTCTCCCCTCCCATCCCCCGGCCGACTCATCTCCTCCCCTCCCACCCTAGGCCGACTCATCTCCTCCCCTCCCCTCCCACCCGAGGCCGAATCATCTCCTCCCCTCCCCTCCCACCCGAGGCCGAATCATCTCCTCCCCTCCCCTCCCACCCGAGGCCGAATCATCTCCTCCCCTCCCCTCCCACCCGAGGCCGAATCATCTCCTCCCCTCCCCTCCCACCCGAGGCCGAATCATCTCCTCCCCTCCCACCCCAGGCCGACTCATCTCCTCCCCTCCCACCCGACTCCCCACCCCCCTCCCACAACTAGGCTGACTCCCCACCCCCCTCCCACAACTAGGCTGACTCCCCACCCCCCTCCCACAACTAGGCTGACTCCCCACCCCCCTCCCACAACTAGGCTGACTCCCCACCCCCCTCCCACAACTAGGCTGACTCCCCACCCCCCTCCCACAACGAGGCTGACTCCCCACCCCCCTCCCACAACTAGGCTGACTCCCCACCCCCCTCCCACAACTAGGCTGACTCCCCACCCCCAACTAGGCCGACTCCCCACCTCCTCCCACCACTAACCCGACTCCCTACCCACCTCGAGGCAAGCACTTTCACCGCCCCTGATCCACGCGGACAACCCTCTCCTCCATTCAAAGCAACCCTCTCTCACATCGGGCTTACGACTTACGTTGACAAATGATGACGCACCCGGAAAATCAACATCTCAGCCGCGACAGCACCGACTTTGAAGGTAATTCTCAAGCTTGTGGCCCCAACTCGCTTCACCTCCTGACATGGAGCCAATATTACCGGTTCGCGTCCAAAAAGGATGAAAAACCTGGAAACGTTAACTTTTTTTTAACGAGATTCACAACGTTCTGTTCAATTCTGTGGCCCACGGCGCGACACCATCGTTTCTCTATTCAGGGGGCGGGGCAAAAAATGTAACAAGCCCTGATTGGCTGCAAAGATCATGTGCGATCCCAGCTTCAAGATTTCCGAGCCCGTCATTGGCTACGCCGGCGTGACGTAATGCAATCGCAACTTCCTATTGATCGGCGCCAATGAAAGAAAATTGTCACTTCACCCTCGGATCGAAAAAAAAAAAAACTACTTTGGGCCAGAGAAAGGCTCCATTCAACCTTCTGGCACCCGACACAATCTTATAATGGAGATAATAACAAATAAAAATAATTCAGGTAATTAAAACATGGACATATACTTAGGAAAAGCGAACGAGTTGTAATTGTATCCGCAGATGAAACTGTTTAATGGCATCAATAGATTTCGGTGGGTCGATTCATCCTTCTAAGGTCGGAAAAATTAGTACTAGATTAGTGAGGAATGAGCCATTCCGAGTATTCCTCATTTGGGAATGGCGACCCACCCAGGACCGTGCTCCCTAACCTATAGGAAAACTGCCTCAGCAACCCTTTGCATCTGAAGAGATGCACATAGTGCTTCTTCTTCTTCTTCTTCATTAACCCCCACATCACACCACTGCGAACAACAAGGCCTGCATTAAAAATCAAAGTAATATAAAAACAAAAATTACGTCGAAGTCAAATATGTATCCACCTGATATTTTCACAAACTTAATCCAAAATTATATAAATATGAACAAGCACACCAAATGACACAGATGCGGAAAAATGATTCGGCTTTATTTGGCATCTCAAAGCGAAAGTAAAATAAGATGGAAGGCCATGAGGTGTTCTTCTACTTCTTCTTCGACACACCCACGGTGCGACCACGACGGCCTGTGGTTTTGGTGTGCTGACCACGGACACGAAGGCTGGGGGAGTGGGAGAGAGATCGTTAATAGGCACCAGCAATATCAAACAATATCAAGCAGCCATCAATCATCTGGACTGGTCTCCCATCTCTACTGCCTCTGACAAACTAATCCTGGGAAAACTTCCAAAGCGAACTGCTCTCTCTCATGCACAGATTTATCCCGTCTCGTCTTCAGTTGTCATACCCTTCCTCCCGTCCATGGAACACGGAATCTTGTGGTGAGGCTGTTGCCCAGAAACAACTTGCCTTTGCCTCTTGGAAGGCAATCTCCATTCCTTTCACAAAGCTCAGAACAAGTGTATGTCTACCCTCAGGAGTGCCAGGAAGCACTATCTCTCTACTCTCAAGACTGAACTCTCAAACCTGTCTCCTTCTTCCAAATCCTGGTGGCGTCTGGTCAAATCTGTTTCTGGTGTTTGTTCCCCCTCCATCCCCTCCCTTACCTCAAACGGCTACACAGCTGACTCCACACGTGGAACAAGCTGAATGCCTCAACTCTGTGTTTGCCTCAAAATCTTGTGTCCCAAACCCGTCTCCCTCTGTACCCAGTCATACCCAGCTGCCCCTGGACACTGCATCCTTCTCTCCTGACAAGGTGGAGAAGTTTGTCAATCCACGACTCTGATTCTGCAACTGGACCAGACGGCATCAGCGCACAGGTCCTAAAATCCTGCTCTTCTGCTCTATCTCACCCTCTCTGTTCTCTTCAACCTCTCTTTTGCTCAAGGTCATCTGCCAGCATCTTGGAAATCAGCCAACATTATCGCTTTACACAAACTAGAGGTTCCAGGGAACCTGAACTCAACTGATCTATATCAATATGGTTAGAATATGCATAATAGAACCACAAACGATGTAGTTTATATGTGCTAAAAATATATGACAAAAATTGATTTTCTATATGGCCGCCCTGCCACGCCCATTTTTGGGCATACAACGCCCAAATGCAATCCCAAACTAGTTTATGTCTTAAAGATGCTGCATAACACGTTTCATCAAATTTAATCAATATTTGTGACTTCCAGAGCATAGACGTCAAATTGTTTACAGACAACAGACAGACGGACAGACAGACAGACAGACAGAGACGGACGACAGACGGACGGCAGACGGACGACAGACGGACGACAGACGGATGGCAGACAGACGTCAGACAGACAGACGACGGACAACGGACACTGGGTGCAACAAAAACTCAGATGGACATAGTCCAGTTGAGTTAAAAAGGTGCAAAAACAGATCCTTGCAACTCCAGACCAATCAGCCTGCTCCCAATTATCAGCAAAGTCATGGAATCCATCATTGCTTCGGATATCAAATCCTTTCCTCTTCTCCAATGGCTTGATCTGTGATCATCAATTTAGATTCAGACCAGGTCACTCGACTCTGGACATGTTGCTTCTGCTGTCTCAACAATGGATGGAGGTCCTCAATGGCAAACAGGAAATCAGAGCTGTCTCCCTTGACATATCATGTGCCTTCGATACGGTCTGGCACCCCGCTCTGCTCACCAAACTCTCCTCCTATGGTATCCATGGAAATCTCCACGCATGGCTTGCGGACTTCCTCTCTGGTCGTAGTCAAAGTGTGGCCCAGAATGGATTTCTCTCATCTCCCCTTCCTGTTCAGGCTGGAGTTCCCCAAGGCAGTGTTCTGGGCCCTGTGCTTTTTCTGGTCTTCATCAATGATCTCTCCAACTCTCTGGAAAATCCTCTCTATCTCTTTGCTGATGACTCCACTCTCTGCCGCTCCATTCCTCATCCCTCAGATTGGCAGTCTGCAGCCTCCTCACTCGCTGCAGACCAGGACAAAATCACAGACTGGTCAAACAAGTGGAACATGTCTTTCAATCCTGACAAATCTCACACTCTTACTATGTCTCTCCGAAAAGATCGACTGGAAAACCCTCCCATCTACTTTCTCAACAATCCTCTCCAAGAAGTTCTGTCGCTCAAGTTTTTGGGTCTCACTATCTGCCATGATCTTTCTTGGGAAAACCACATTTCCAACCTGGCCTCCAAAGCCAGTCACCGACTGCGCATCCTCCGTCGTGCGAAGTCCTTCCTTGGCACACCTGAGCTCCTCACCACATACAAGGCTTTCATCCGCAGCTCAATGGAATACTGTTCTCCCCTATGGGCTGGTGCTCCTGCCTCACACCTAGCTCGGCTTCACGCTGTTGAAACCAAAGCTTTCAGAATCATTGGTATCTCCTGTGATGAAGCTGATTCTGAGGTCCTTTCACTCACGGTCACAGCAGACAGGTTGGTGGTCTTTTTGTCTTCTACCGACTCCTCTCCGGCCTTTCTCCCCCAGCTCTGTCTGTGCTCTGTCCCCCAAATATTCCTACATGTCGCACAAGATCTGCCAGCAACCCTCTTCTGGTGAAACTGCCAAAATCAAGACTCTCTGCTCACCTTCACTCTTTCATTCCTCTTTTCTCCCACCTCTGGAACAAACTCCCTCACTCGCTTCAACCCCACTCCTCCCTCCAGGTCTTTAAAACAGCTGTTCTCCACCATCTATCTTCCCCCATCCAAAACCTTGATCTTTTCTACCCCTATTAATTTCACCCTAGATCCATTTTTTTTGAAATACTGAGATTTCCTTGAAGTGCTAGCAGTGTCCATGTGTTTTATTTATACTTTTTCCATCCCCCCCCCCCCCCCCCCCCCACTTCCCATGCCTCCTCCCCCCCAAGCCCTGTCCCTCACACAGATCTCCAGATGTCCCTGTTCTACTGTTGTACTTGTGTGCTTCCCTGTCTTTCCCCATCTTGTATCCTGCTCCCCTTATTATATGTTTTATGTGTCCGTTTGTTTTTTTTGTGATTAATGTTAGCTCTTACACGAGCCTCGATCTTGTATACAAAAGAAAAACCAAAAAAAAAAAAAAACCACACCATTATACCAAGCTCATTTCCTGTCCCGTCACCATCTTTGCTTCCAATAGTAAACCCATTCCTTGCATTTCCTTACATTCAAATCTTTCGATCCACAAAATATCTCGGCTGTGAAACCATGGTCTTCTTGCCAACAATGTTGGCATTTGAACTTGAATCTTCCAAAGGGAACTCACCCCCAGTAATGTCGCAGGCCCCTATGTGCACGGATCTTCTTCAATCGCTCCAAATCCTCACGTAGCTTGTTGTCCAATGCATTGGCAAGGACCTGTAACATCACGTGGTAAGTAGTTGCAAAAAAACAATCGCTCGGTATGCAAATCAACATGTATTTATGATAGAAACAAGAGAGAATTGTTTTGCAATACACGTCCCCTGCCAAGTTTCAGTTGAATACGTTAAATGCCAAGGGGGGAAATGTCTGGAAGACTGATCCACGTAAAAAATGATATTTTCAAGTCAGAAAGGGCATAACTGCATGGAAAAATTGGTGAAACGCCTCAAAACTCAAACTTGTTCTGTAACTTATCATTATAAAGGTATGCACCAAGATTCACTTGAATATGTTAAAGGTATGGGGAAAAAGTCTGGAAAACCACAGGTGGGACGGACAGAGCAAACCTATAGTCCTCTCCGGGACCAATAAACGGACAGTGTCTGGTTTCCTCTCTCCACTCTCTGATTCACCCATTGTTACCAAACCTCGTGGGCATAAAAAATTCCTCTTCCGGCATCGATATTTAATTCCCACATTTATGACGTTCGGCCAAGTCAAAAATAATTTTGTAAAAGCTTTTGGTCTGCTGGATGATGTCACAGCAGTCTGGAACTTGATGCCGCATGCCCAACTGTCACGGGATTGTTGGTGTCCAATTAAATGCCGTACCATAAATACCGTACCTTCCTTGACAGGTATATCCACTAGCTTGTAATAATTTAGTGTCAAGAGATCATTGCCCCGTTAGCTATACCATCCTCTCTCGATTTACCCCTATTTACCCCTATATATCCAATCGGCCATACCTGGCTGTACTTGCCATCCTTTATGTCCTTCTGTCTGTTGAGAAACCAATCAGGAATCTTGTATTGTCTGGGATTCTGCATTATTGTGATCAGTCGCTCCACCTGCCAAAAAATAAACAAATAAACATCTTAGTTCTTGTTCAATCACGTCCCAACATTTGTCCGCATCATTCATATAAAAACTTCGAGACGTTGCCTTTAACCAACTTGGATCATTCCCCGTTCGGCAGGTTTTAACCTATCATTGCATATTCATCTATCTATAATTCCATTAATCTCTGTGTGTATGTGTGTATGTGTGTATGTGTGTATGTTTGTCTGTGACCGCTGTTTCTCGACAACTACCGGTCCGATATACTTGAAACTTGCCAGGTATATTGCTGGGGACCCGAGGATGTGCCTATTCAAGGTTTGAAATTAATCGGACAAGTACTTACCGAGCTATGGCGATTTAGCCGTTCGCCGTTCGCTTTGGCGTTGCGAATGGACCAAACCATTTCATGTAAATAGAGGGGGGGGTTCTGTGGTCGTTGCGAATGGACCAAACCATTCATGTAAATAGAGGGGGGGGGGTTCTGTGGTCGTTACTGCCACGTGGTTTCAAAGTTTTTTTTTGTTGTTGTTGTTTGCACGCATGTTTTTTTGCACCCACGTACGGGCACGCCCTAGGATGTTTACACACACACACCCCTACACAAATTTTTTTTTTTTTTTTTTTTTGGCAAGGAACGGGCACCCACGTACGGGCACGTCCTAGCTTATATATAGTACGGGCATGCCCTAGTCTATCTATAATTCCACTAATCTCTGTGTGTATGTTTGTTTGTATGTTTGTCTGTGACCGCTGTTTCTCGACAACTACCGGTCCGATATACTTGAAACTTGCCAGGTATATTGCTGGGGACCCGAGGATGTGCCTTTTCAAGGTTTTAAATTAATCGCAGAAGTAGTTACCGAGCTATGTCCAAAAAACGATTCAACCAATCAGAGAGCAGCGAGCTATCACGTGTGCCGAACGTGGCGAACAGACTCTGCCTCGGATGGCACATTTGAGAGCGTATTCATTTATTTCCCGTCGGCAAACTATGTTGGCGTTAAACTATGTTTTAAAACGAATTAAAACTACTATCTATAATTCCACGGGTCCGATAAAAAACACCGTACTCGCAAGCCGTTCGCTTTGGACCAAACCATTTCATGTAAATAGAGGGGGGGGGATTGTCACCGTACTCGCAAGCCGTTCGCTTTGGACCAAACCATTTCATGTAAATAGAGGGGGGGGGATATAATTTTAGATATATATATAGTACGGGCATGCCCTAGTATATACAATTAATCAATTACTATCAGTTTTTAAACCACATTTTAGGGGCGGTACCACTGGATTGATTTAGTTGATTGTGGAACATCTATATTTGGTATACACGGGGAAGGTTGTGAGGGGATTAATCAGAAGTGGTGATGGCGCTGATGGAACAATTTAATGAAAAAATAATAATAATAATAATGAAACCTGCCGTCCCAACTCAAGACCAGAAAGACAACTCTTCCTCTTCTTTAACGGCCACAATTATTCCCACGTTGTTGTGGGGTTGGCCGGGGGAAGTTTTTGGCCCACGTATTTCACGAAGCGGCTGGCCAGGCCCGACGTTCGACTATGTACGAGGACATGCTGAAAAGTAATTTCCCCCATTCTCTTTCACCAAAACAGGTAAAGGTGTCCACCACACACTCATAGTTTGGAGAGGAATTTTGTAATTGTTCAGGGTGCTGGCGACAGTAGTTCAGATTACGGTAGTTCAGAGATGGTCTGCCCCACTTCGGCCTTTCATGTTTAGGTGTCCATGGTAAAATATTGGAAACAGGTTCATTTTTGCGGTGCCGAGCAATCCCGAGACGCCCTCTTCTAATTTTAACCAACAGCCTTTAAAAGAGAATCATAACCATACTCAACTACTACCACCACTACAACTACTACATAATGTAGGCCGACCCTCTCATCACCCTTCCACTAACCCTATCATCCGAGAGAAAATACAAATTCCTGACGGCAACTAATACTTAAATGGCTCCGATTATTCCCACCTTTTTGCCGATAGTAATTCTTCTCTCGTCCAAGTCTTTCACAAACTGGCTGGCTAGGATTGATGTTCAACTGAAGATGACAGCAATTTGTTCAGGGTGCCGGCGATAACTCGCCAACTCTTCCCGAAATATAACGCGGTTCATCCGGGCGATGGCACATTTCGTCCTGCCCGCAATGCACCAATTAGTCGAAAGTTGGGTCGGGAATCAAACCCACACGAACCAGCTCAAATGTAATTGTGCCAACTCTACACCATTCTGTCAGATTTGTTACAGCACAGGGGACAGGAGGGGAAATGGACAAGGGGAGTAGGAGGGGTAACATTCAGAGCAGTGACAGTCTCAATGTAAACGTACTTCCTCTTCAGAAAGCTCTCCAGCCCGTTTGCTCTGATCAATGTCCGCCTTCCTGAGGATGATGTGAGCATAGCGCCGACCCACTCCCTGCCAAGACAGCACCATTAAGTGTGATCGTACAATTAGGGCTTACAAAACAACTCGTACGTATGTGTATGTGTGTCGTGTACGTGTTTGGCATTGGTTGTTATGCCCACATGCATGTTCCAGAAGGTGGAACCAAGTCCTCCCAATATCCAGGGTGGTCTTACACATCACCCAGAAGGCATTCAAATGCTTTGGATGTACGATGGTGGCCATGTCGACCATGGTACATGACTGCAATCATTTTATGATGAACTTTTCACCACCGTCCATTAACCCATAGGGCACTGGATATACTGTTTAGTAGCCCAGAAATACTTTATTGCCATCAGCCTTTCTCCACCGCAGTTAGGGTGCCGGCTTGGGATCCGAGGATCCTGGGTTTGAATCCCGGTCGATCGCCGAATTAACACCAGGGGGGTTGACTCAGCCTGTCATCCTTCTGAGGTCGGCAAATTGAGTACCAGTTCATGGTACCAATTCATAAAATGCATGTTGTTGTGTTGTTGTTCACTGGTAATTCCCTGCGTGTCGCAAGAGGCGACTAACAGGGTTGGCGGCAGTTGGGGCATCTGGCCATAAAACACTGCTTCAAAAAGGGGACTATGGTGCCCAAAAAAGGGGACCATGGTGCCCAAAAAAGGGGACCATGGTGCCCAAAAAAGGGGACCATGGTGCCCAAAAAAGGGGACCATGGTGCCCAAAAAAGGAGACCATGGTGCCCAAAAAAGGGGACTATGGTGCCCAAAAAAGGGTACTATGGTGCCCAAAAAAGGCCAACCCCTGCTCTGCGAGGGAGAAATGGCCTCTAAAGGTGGTTCTTCATGCAGGTGTATGAATCAAATTGGCACCCTTTTATATGAACTTTACTTGGTTCCTCCTAAGAACACAAGGGTAGTCCAGCATGCACACGAGATTTTTTTTTTGAATGTCCCTTCTTTTCTAGACTTCGCCACATGGCACATACCCTTATATAAAGGGGTCTTTTCTATGCCCCTGACATTTTACCCAATAATAGCCGGCGAAGCCGGTGTTGTGAATGAATGCGTACGTATTATGTTGAAAAGTCAGATTTTGCTGGATCCCTTGAGAATTTCGAAGCTTTGACGCACAAAATCACTCAATGGAGGCCGTCATCTTGCGGATGCGGAAGTATGCATAACAAATTGAAAAATGTTCAATAGGAGTTTGTTTCACCCATCTTTTTTTGATTCACAATCTTATGCACCTCTAATTTGTAATTAAAATACTTTAAGACCAACCTCGGCCCACACGGGCCTGGTTATCTTCAACGGAAATTGCCACCAAACACCGGAACCAATGAGATTCGAGCATTTGAAAAAATATTTCAAAAACCAAATCGCTCCATGGAGGCCGCCATCTTCCGGATGCGGAAGTATGCATAAAAAATTGCGAAAAAGTTCAATAGGAGTTTGTTTCAACCATCTTTGTTTGATTCACAATCTTATGCACCTCTAATTTGTAATTAAAATACTTTATGACCAACCTCGTTCCCCGGGCCCGCACGGGCCCTGGTTATCTTCAACGAAAATCGTCACCAAACACCGGAACCAATGAGATTCGAGCATTTGAAAAAATATTTCAAAAAAGCTTATTACCGTTTCGGAGGCTGAAAACGGCGTCAAATATTCTAACATTGACGAAGAATTATTTTTTAGAAATCTCGCAGCCGTAGGGGAATGGTTTTTCACGGCCGGAAATATCCGAAGTTGAGATAGAATTCACCGAATTAATCAAGAAGGAAATTTTATAAATTTTAATCTCACCCAGAATGCAAATGGTGTCATTTTGAACTAGGTACGGTACCTACTACACCTACCTACTACCTACTACCGAACCTACTGATGCCAGAGTGATACTGATGGGTAAAATAGTGGCAAGAGGCTTTGGCTTCGCCGGCTCATTGCGGCTTTGCAGTCGGGTACCAGTGTATGAATGTAATGTAATGTAAGTATGTATTATATCGAAAGCAGCAGGGTGTGCGTGTAGGACAGAGATCTCGGGATGAGCACACCTTGATGGCTGTTATGGCGAAAGCCACTTTTTGTCGACCGTCGATGTTCGTGTTCAACACACGAAGGATGTGCTGGAATTTGTCCGGAATTACCAGAGCCTGGGACAGAGAGGGACACGAGCGGCTTATAAACCAAACCGCTGGGTCGAACTAAACACACACAATATAATAAAAACATCTCCGCCAAACTGTTTTAAAATGAATCGAACTCGCCCTCCAACAACCAAAGAGGTAAGTACGTGGTTAATTGGGTTGAAGGAAAAGACGGATGAAAGCGGATTACATTCAGAACACGACGACTTGCGCGACCACTCACCATTATGGCAGAGAGCGAAAAGAACCGGATATGCCGTACGGTCGTCTTAGCCGAAAGGCCGGATATCGCCGCAATGTTAACCTTGCTTTTCTTCATGAATCACTTTCTGTAGCGATTTAAAACAGATATCATAGCAAATTATTAGGTTTCGTTGAAAAGAATAATAATATGTAGGTTTGGAAACAGGTACAATGATTAGATTTAATGTTTTTATGTCGGTTGTTTGTAGAAATTTTTCTGCCTTCATGATATTTATTATTTCACCTATCTCTACAGTAACGATTTATATCTTATGGCAGTCCTGTGCCACTGTTTTGTATGAAAAAAAGAGATATCATTTTGGGCGGTGTATAGTTTTTTTGCATTTGCTCGTTCGAGTGAGTCAAACCGGAAACACGCAAAATGCAATCACGGTAGTCCTTCCCCCTTTTTAATTCTTTCTTTTTTTCGTTCTTGCGGCCTAGTTTG
Organism: Myxine glutinosa; assembly: GCF_964187855.1. NCBI lineage: Eukaryota > Metazoa > Chordata > Myxini > Myxiniformes > Myxinidae > Myxine > Myxine glutinosa. The sequence continues at coordinate 189,226,392 of NC_136263.1, read as the reverse complement.
GGTGATTCTCCGTACGGCGGCTCGGTAAGCCAGCCTCAGCACACGAAACGCTCGGGTTTTCTCTCAGGTATCCCAAAGTAAGAGTGACACGCTGTCCCTGAACGTGTGTTTGCCCGTTTGAGCTCATTTTCCTTGTTGCGGACTGCCACGCCATTCCTCATCCCCATCCCAATCCCTCGCTCGACATGTGCTTAGGCCTGAGGCCGTGAGCCGTTTGATTTTTGCCTTTATCACTATCCCCCTCTCTCTCTTTTGTTTGATTATAATTGGAAACAAGTTGAGAAAACCTGAGTTTAAGATTAAGTGAAGTCTGCAAGTGATAGAGACGTACAATGTCCTGATTTCGTACGCTTTTTGGCAATTTAGCTTTCCTAATACACGTGTGGATATAAAGATAGTTTATAACATATTCTTTCTGACGAAACGTTTGAATCATCGGCTTGTACTGTTTGTGTTCTCATCTGAACCTATGGTGCCTGAAATGCATACGTAATATATATATATATTAAATAAATAAATGAATCGGTTTTGTAAGTTTTGACACGTTGCTCTCAGATGTTACTGGAACCAATGTTTTTGATGGTGTTTTGCAGCTCAACTGCAGAGCCAGAGCGATCCAGTGTTGGAGATGGAAGAAGCCCCGTTACCTGGTAACTGAGAACATGGATGTGTATTGATTGAGAACATCTTGTTGAACGGTGAACCTTGTAGTCATGATGTGAACCTCATTGAATGAGAGACTTGCGAGGGCTGTTTTGATCATGTGCAAATCGCACGACACGATCCGGATCATACAGGTTTTCCGGATCATACAAGGATTGGATCGCATCATCCATGCAACTTCTTCACAACTGTAGCAACCAACTCCAGAACAGGTCATCCCAAGGTGTTCAATTCCAGATCGCCGAAGCAATTTCTTTAGCCAAATAGTGTTTGGTAATTGGAACAACCTCCCAACGACCCTCGTGGCGTTTACATCTGTAACGACCTTTAAAAATAGGACAACGACCTGTCCTATTTATCTGGGCCTTGGCCTAATGCTGTAACACAAATTTGGTAGCCTTCTGACTGGAGGGTCTGGAGAAGAAGATTTTAGAAGGAATTTACTAAGTCCCGCCATTTTGACCTACTTAAAGTCACATGACCAGAACGAGCTTTGCAATCCCTGTTACCAGTCAGGAGCGGGGCCTTGCTGCCGGATCGGCCCAGCTGTCTGGCCGGAGAAGTCGAAACGGGAGATGTACGAATAGTGCACGATGACGATACTTTATCTGGAATTCCAATTCCGGATAAGCTAAAACTTAGAGACAAGTACTGGTATGGTGAAATCCTCAACCTGCACTGACTGCTAGAAAGCGGCTCCTTGTTTAAAACCACGACGTACCAACCATTATGCACATCGACCAATATGGAAGTGTGGAGTGGGATTCCCAACAGGGTGTCATCCTAATCCCATACATCAAAAAGGTGATAAACCTTTAAATAATTTTTAATATCAGAAGTTTCTGTGCCAAAATCGATATGTTATTGTTCCACATTGTGGCCTGTCAGAATAGCTTTGAGGTATGTGCTCGTCTCAAAACTGTCTAGTCCGAGTTTGAATCCCACCCAAGCTGTAAACTGTCTTCTCATGCAGCGTTAAGGCAGCATTTACCGCCTTGTCTGTTAAGACGACCGCCTTCCTGGTCACTCCTTGAAAATGACCAAGCCTGCAGCCCACTGCAGGAGGAGAGCAGTCTTTTATACTCATCGACTGGTTAACGTGTGGAATGGACTTGACGAAGAAGCCGTTCAATCACCGTCTGTCTTATATTCAAAAGGAGTTTAGACAGGCTGCTGTTTCAACAACGATAGGACCACATAGGGCACTGCCCTCCTGTCCTACTTCACTACCTGACCTGACCCATCAATAAGGGAGTCGTCCGTTGGAAGTATGTTTTGCCGGAGGGCCGATCTGCCAGCTCCGGTCGTTGCACGTCACTAAAGATCTCACGGTGTCCAACGTGAAGACTCGGCGATTTATCTCCAACTCTCTGAACGAGTTACAAATTCCTGCCTAAAGTTACGACGAGCAAGTAGTCTGGTCTTCTTAGTTACCTCTCGACACCAGATTACACTAGTTGCTGCCTGGGGAGCAGCTCGTACATTACAATCAAATTGATATTCCCAGGATGTTCGTGTGTCACGTGCGGGCGGCCTTTGGCTACGATGAGCAATTGTGACCAACATCTGATTATATTGTCAATGGCAGGTCTATTTAGGATCCCCCAAAAGGCAACCGTTGCTTCTTCCAGAAGTTAGATAAATAAAGTGCGAACTTCTGTGATTGGTACAGTTCAGCTGAAGGATTGTGTGAATTAATGAATGAATTGTGTGAATGCAAAAGTTGATGTTTTTGCTACAGGTTGTTTGGCTCCGTGTAAGACCGGCCATTGTGTATGGAAGTAATCACCACCTGATATTTTATCTCAGTTATAACGTTGCGTGCTACTTGGTTTCTCTCTCGGCTGACTGCTTGCCACCTTACAGAGATCATCGAGCCTGAAGTGACTCCCGTGCTGGCCGAAGCCCCAGAAATCAAGCTGTTTGGACGCTGGAGCACCGAAGATGTGCAGATCAGTGACATCTCTCTGCAGGTGAAGCGCACTTTTATGTCCTTTTTAGAAACTGTTAAATCTCCCCAAGTTTAGTTGATCAGCGACGAAATAGCAAAATGTTTTATCGAGTTTATTTTTTGATTCCTCTGCTTCACACTTTTCCTGCTTTACCGGTCGTTGCCCGTTTCCCTTCAGGACTACATTGCCGTGAAGGAGAAGTACGCCAAGTACCTGCCACACAGCGCAGGGCGATATGCGGCCAAGCGTTTCCGCAAGGCGCAGTGCCCCATCGTAGAGCGTCTGTCCAACTCCATGATGATGCATGGCCGTAACAACGGCAAGAAGCTGATGACCGTGCGCATCGTGAAGCACGCGTTTGAGATTATCCATCTGCTCACCGGCGAGGTCGGGTTGGGCAGTGGAATCGTGTGGTCCATGCATTCCTTCACAGCTGTGTAGTTGGTGTCGAACGTTTAATCCCACACAAATATTTTAATTTAGTCCCTCCCTCCACTGATTTAAGGTTTAATTAGAGGTGTTTTGGGGTTGTTGGTGGTAGGAATTCTTCATTTGATTATCACTTGTTTCTTGCGAAAATCGAAGATTATTCAAGTATATTGGTTGGTCTTGTGTGTTATTAGTCCCCTACTGGTGTACACCGGAGGGGACTATAGGTTTGCACGCCGTCCCTCCGTCTGTCCGTCAGTCCGTCACGCAAAGAACAGTTTTCTGGACTTTTTATCTAAACGCTTAATGCTAATGATTTCAAACTTGGCACATGGTTTCCTCATAAGGTACAGATCAAGTTCGAACCTCACGACGTTTCGATCATTTTTGACAAAGTTATGGCACTTTGAACTTTGGGAATTCTGAGAATTCTGATGATCCTTAACTCAGTGCCATTTTAAGTTTTAATTTCCTTTAAAAAAGATTTTCTCTGCAATAATAGGACCGATTGATCAAATTTTCACCATAGGAGGGACTCGGTCTGTATAATATTTTAATGGTAATTATGACATCACAGGTCACGTGGTTCGGCCGCCATATTGTTTTTCGTGAAACCCCTTTCGTGAAAACACGAAAACCCCTTTTCTCTGCAACGGCTGAACAGATTGAGGCCAAACTTTGCAGGCGGAATCGCGTACCCATGACGAACATAAAAGTCAGCTAGCATGCCATGCGTCACATGGTTTCAGAGTTATGACGTTTTTAAGCATGAACCTTTAAAACCGAGCTCCTCCCTCATTTTTGATCCAATCAAGGGGAAACTTCACAGATCTGTTCAGCATGTCAGTCTACTAAAATGTCCTTTTGGAATTTGCGATAGGGCATGTGGTTTGGCAGATATCGCTAATTAAACAAAAATATTTTTTAAAAATGGATATCTCTTGAATCACTCGTACCTCAGACCGTGAGTTGGTAATTATATAATTCACACAGTGCAATACGTGCAGGCTGCTCCACGGAGCGACCTTGCGGGCTTATCAACGAGGCGTGACACACGTGTCTCAGCATACCTCAGATCAAGTTTGAAAACCAGCATCAACCGTGCATAAATTTGCATATTCGATCATTTTTGACAAAGTTATGGCACTTTGAACTTTGGTAGGGGACATGTATTGCAGCGCAATACTCAGAATGCTTGTTCTGTTTGTCTGTCGCCTACACTCTACAAGTCACAATTTTCAACCGATCCTCATGAAACTTCACCAAATTGTAGAGTTGGTCATAATCAAGAAGCCTATTTTTGGGGTCAAAAGGTCAATATGTCAACATAGGCCAAAGGTCACCAACTTTGTCAAATTTCTAAAATCATCAATTTTCATCCGATTGACCTGAAATTTGAAGAGGATTTGTACATCTCGTCACTTAATTCACCCCCCAAGTGTTTTTGAGGTCAACCTAGGCCAAAAGGTCATAGGACAAGTTTCAAAAATCCTCAGTTTTGATCCACTTAACTTGACATTTTAAGAGGATTTGCATATCATTTCACTGAATTCAACCCCCAACTATTTGTGAAGTCATCATTGGCCAACAACCTATTTCAGGGATTTCGCAAGTATCATGCTGTGCACGACATATTTCTTGTTTTTATTCATTCGCCCTCTGCGCAGAAAATGTTCCGAAAAGTGTTTTAAATGCAATGTTATCCTTTGGGCACTCATTTGAGGTATTCCATCATATCTGCAGAACCCACTGCAGGTGCTCGTGAATGCCATCATAAACAGTGGACCGAGAGAGGACTCGACTCGGATCGGGCGTGCTGGGACAGTGCGTCGCCAAGCAGTGGACGTTTCACCCTTACGTCGCGTCAACCAGGTAAATAGTGTAACCACTCGTGTGTAAGCCGCACTTTTTTCTCAGAAATATCTGATTGAAATTAGGGTGCGTTTTATCCACGACAACTGGGAAATCTCTTTCTCCACATTTCTCGCACCGACATTCCCGACAGATTTCTCGCAAATTTTGTTTAAAAAAATTAATAAAAGGAATAACTCGCATGCCAAGTATTGCTTTGACACGTGCAACCCGTTGCCATTTGCACAAATACCAAATTTGTAGTCATAGTTTAATACGTGGGCTGCATATCATAAATATCGGTAAAATAACAGTTGATGCAGTTATACTGTAAAATAATACACTGCCAGTTATAGAATGAAGGAATACTTGTACAGTGCACACTTTGTTACCTTATTTTTTATTTCTGAATAAGTAGTGTGCATTATACACAGAGATTATAATGTCTATTATTGGGCTGTGCTGCCCACGATTATTATAATGTCTATTATTGGGCTGTGCTGCCCACGATTATAATCATGTCCAGTACTTCAGTTTACAAACCTCCTGATGTAAAAACGCGAAAGGGCGGATTCGTTTTCCTCATCAATAATTGTGAGGGAGGCTTTTGTGCGAGATCCTCCTGATCGTTGTAATGCGAGTCTTGATTAGCGCTGTCGACTTCTGTCTCACTTTCCTTCCCCGAATCACTCATATTAACAGGAGCAGATGAAGCAATGTTGTTGTTTAAACCCTACGATCAAACGAGTGCTGAGAATGTTTAATAGTTGTGCACCGCTCCTTTCCTCTTCCATCTGCAGGTGCTGCATGACGTCATTTCCGGGCACCGAAGGGAGCCCGGCAATGACGCGCGCTGAAAGGGAGTACTCAGTTTTTTACTCAGGTTTCTTTCTTGTTTGTTTGTCCGGGCGATATCTCAGCCATCCTTTGAGCTAGGAAGCTGAAATTTCGGCACAATAGTGAGCAAGTCCTTTGGGAAAAACGGTATTTTTTGGTTTTTCATTAATCAATTCATTGATGAGTTAATTATCAGGCACCTTTTGAGCAAAGAAGCTGATATTTGGATACAAATGACCAAGTGATTTGGCTATAAAGGCTATTTTTGATTTATTGATTATTTGCCAAAGGACTTGATGAAATTTTTTTTTTTTGAAGTTAGAGTCGGATGAAACTGGTGGTTTAGGTATTCCATCAGCCAATTGATTCATTATTCAATGATTATTTATTTATTTTCATTATTAATCATTTATTTATTTTATTTCTCATCTGGGCAATATCTCATGCACCCTTTTGAGCTAGGAAGCTAATATTTGGACACGACAGTGTCCAAGTGATGTGGTGATAAAGGATATTTTTAATTTATTGCTTGATCAATTCATTATTTATTGAATAACAATTAATTATTTGATTTTGTTTTCAATTAATGACATTTAATTTTCAAAAAGTTACAGCTTTGGATGAAGCACTGGTGGTTCAGGTATGCCATTAGCCAATTGATTTTGAAAATATTTTACGATCTTTGTTTATTGATTTTAATTATGCAATTAATCAATCAAATATTGTACACCTCTCCCTCCCAATACAGACTATGAGCTGCACTGCGGTATTGCCGGGCGCCAAAGGCACCCCAGCAATGCTACGCACCGGATGTTTATTTATTTGGCATGGAGTGGAGTACTTTAAAAACAAAACAGGTTTATCACTCGACTGGTGCAAAGCCGACCACGTATGAGGTCACGACTTGCAGCAGAAATAGATATGCAAGTCATGAGTGCCTCAAGTGCAGAGCAACATGACATTGTTTACCTTTCCCATGGAGCCCAGCTGCTCACCGAGAGTGCCAAATGATTACATTAGGTGAGATGGGGGAACCTCCGTGACACAAATGTGATCCCGGGGGAGGAGGCTGTTTGACAGCACCACTTGGTTGTCTGCGACATAAGGGTGTGAGGAGGGCTCGGCGGGTGAAGTACCAACCGAGAATGAAGGTGTGGAGGTTGAAAGAGGTGACAGTAAGGGAGGCATTAAAAGAGAGGCTGAGTATGGCAGAGGATGATGTGGTTGAGCTTGAAAGTGGTTGGATGTCAATGAAAGATAGTCTGTTGGGAGCCGTTGGTGAGGTATGTGGATGGACAAAAGGACCACCGAGGCACTCGGAAACATGGTGGTGGGATGATGAAGTTGGAAAGAGGATTGACGACAAGAGGAAGAAGTTCAAGGAGTGGCAGAACGCGAAGAGTATGGGAGCAGAAAAAGCAGAGCATGAAAGTTATAAGGCAGCCAAGAAGGCTGCAAAGAAAGAGGTAGCAAAGGCGAAGGAGGCATGTCGGAAAATGTTCGGAGAACGCTTGGATTTGGAAGACGGTCAGAGAGCGGTATTCAGGATTACAAAGCAGATAGTGAAAGAGGTGTGATGTGATGGGGGTGAGTTGCTTGAAGGATGAAGTGGGACAAATCGTTGTGGACCCAGATAAAATTAAAGGAATATGGAAGAGATGTATGGAAATACTGTTGAATGCAGAGAATGAATGGGATGGCAACATAGAAAGTCACCCAGTTTGAGGACCAGCAGAGAAGATAACTGAGAAGGAAATTGAGGAAGCGATAAAAGCAATGAAGAGTAGAGAAGCGGGAGGGCTGACGGGATTTGTGGGAGATATGTTGAAGGCAGCAGGAAGTTGGGGTGTGAAGAGAATGACAGAGATCTGTAATCTGGTGGTGCAAGAAGGCCAAATTCCAGTGGATTGGGAACCGAGTACCCTCGTCCCTTTATACAAGGGGAAAGGTGACCCTCTGGACTGTGGCTGGTATTGAGCGATAAAGTTATTGGAGCATGGAATGAAGGTATTGGAAAGGATGTTGGAGAGGAGGATAAGGAAGAAAGTGAAGATCGACGAAATGCAGTTTGTATTTATGCCAGGAAGAGGAACGACAGATGCGCTTTTTTATTGTGAGGCAGTTGCAGGAGAAGTACATGGAGAAGGGGAAGAAGTTGTTTCTTGGGTTTGTTGAGAAAGCATTCGATAGAGTTCCACACCGAAGTAGTGTAAGGGATTTCAGTCTAATCATAGGCTAATGGGGGCAATAGGACCAATTTCTCCCTCAAAGCTAAGGTCTGACTGTCTCGATTTGAGAAGCTGTCGATAAACATCTTTAATTGACCTTGTGGTGACATTCCTTCCCCATGAGCTCCCAACCTGTCAAATCTTGCTCGCAGGGACAGTCTGTGTAGGCAAGGATATGTTTAAGTTCCCATGTTCTTTTGAAGAAAATATATAAAGACCAATGTAAGCTGAAATGCCCTGAGTTGTCCGTGGCTGGCTTTGTAGTGTTATTTCTTTGAAATGGTGCTACCAGCTGATGTGCTGAATACCTCATGCATGATTAATCTTATGATTCAATAAACCTCCTTGGTAATGCATGATAACCCTGGTGTTGGGCTAGCGGCTAGGGTGCCGGCTTAGGATCCTAGGATCCTGGGTTCGAATCCCGGTCGATCGCTGAATTAACGCCAGGGGGGTTGACTCAGCCTGTCATCCTTCCGAGGTCGGCTAATTTGAGTACAAGTTCACTGGTAATTCCCTGTTTGTCGTAAAAGGCGACAAAAAGGGTTGGCGGCAGGAAGGGCATCCGGCCGTAAAACATTGCTTCAAAAAGGGGACCGAAAAACAACAACAACCACGGTCCCCGAAAAAGGCCAACCCCCGCTTGCGGGGAAAAATGGCCTCTAAAGGTGGTTTTTATTCAATAAACCTCCTGCCCACTTGATCCGAGTATTGAGATTCCTGGTTGAAGGGATTCAGGAAAACCCACGACAGTAGTGACCTGGGCATTGCAGAAGTTAGGAGTGGAGGAATGGTTGATCAGAGTAGTGATGGCAATGTACGAGAGAGCGCGCACAGCTTTAAGGATGAAGGACCGGAATAGTGGTGAGTGAGGTGAAGGTGGGAGTGCATCAGGGGCCGGTACTAAGTCCACTACTATTTGTAGCTGTGATGGAGGTGCTGGCTCGGAATGTAAAGGAGGGTTTACCGTGGGAGTTGTATGCAGATGATCTGGTGTTGATTGGGGAGAGTATGGATGGACTGAAGGAGAAGATGTGTGGAGGCAAAAGGTCTGAAGGTGAAGGCAAGTGGTAAAGCATGTGGTGAGATGGAAAGAACTGGAAAGTGGCCGTGTGCCGTGTGCAGGAAGGGTGTCGGAGTGAACTCCACTCAATGTACAATGTGCGCTGAGTGGGTTTATCAAAAATGTAGTGGTCTGAGAGGGTCATTAACCAGTGTGGCAGCTACATTCAAGTGTAAGGTGTGCACAGAGGGAGCTGCAGATGGAGGAAATGTTGAGTTGGATCTTGGAGACGGCCTGAAGCAGGAAGGTGTGAAAACATTTCGTTACCTAGGAGAAATGCTGAATGGAGAAGGTGGATCAGTGGTTCTGAGTGGCGTTCTGACTAGGAGGGGAGTGTCGTTGAAGCTGAAGGGAAAGGTGTATGCTGCATGTGTGAGAAGTGTTATGATTTATGGGAGCGAGAAATGGGTAATGAACATAGAGCAGCAACAACAAAGGGTGGAAATGCGAATGGTTCAGTGGATGTGCGGAGTGTCGTTGAGAGAGAGGAAGACAAATGATGAATTGCGAAAGATGATGGGAATAGAGCCTGTGATGGATGCTGTGAAGAGAAACAGGTTGAGATGGTTTGGTCATGTGTTGAGGAAGGATGAAAGTGACTGGTTGAGAAGAATGATGGAAATGAATGTAGAAGGAAGTAGAGGATGGGGAAGACCGAGAAAAACTTGGCTAAAGGTGGTGGAAGAAGAAATGCAGGCAAGGGGGTTAACAAGGGGAGATGCAGAAAATAGGGCAAAATGGAGAAGATTGTCATGGGGCTTGAAAGTGGTTGGATTTGCGCGTTTACGGATTTGCGTGTAGAAATTGCGTGTTTACGGAAATTGATGAATCACCTTGCCTGTGAACCACCGAGATGACAGTTTTTAGCCGGGTTGGGATTCAAACCCCTGCTCCACAGCTTAGATAAGTGTGCATACCTTTCAGCCATCCTGGCAGCCATAGCAAGGCTAAACCCCGCTCTGGCAGGGAAAATGGCCTTAAAATGCCTGTTGTATGACGCCACGACTTGAAGCAGAAATAGACATGCGAGTCCTGAGTGTCTCGAGTGCACAGCAACGTGACATTGTTTACCCTTCCCATGGAGCCCAGCTGCTCACCGAGAGTGCCAAATTATTACAAAAAACATTAATTTTCTCAAATGAACTCTGCGCTACATATACAAGTGCAATTTTTTTCTTCCAGACTTTTCATTCAAGTTATGTGGATGCGCACAATGCTCACTATGTCCGTATAAATACATTACGTCGGTAAAGGAATACTGCTTGTAATTAGTAAAATAAATACGAGTATAAAATATAAATACAGTTTAACAACACAACACCTGTTTAACGTTTTTTTTTTGGACCAGATTATTTTGTGCACATAAGATGTTTTCTCATCCTCTTCACTGATTTGTGCCGTTGGTCAGGCGATCTGGTTGTTGTGTACGGGTGCACGTGAAGCTGCCTTCCGTAACATCAAAACCATCGCGGAGTGTCTTGCTGACGAGCTCATCAACGCTGCGAAGGTCAGACATGTACAAATTGCGTGTTTGCAGGTGTACTTGTGTGTTACATTAGCAATTTCCAGTGTAGTCACCTTGCTTCTCGTGCATTTTCCCACCAATTGTTTTGGTTTTTGCTTTAACTCATTTCAAAACAAATCTTAAATCGTACTATAATTCAAGAAGTCTGTGTTTGTGTGTTTGACTTCAATGCGCATTTGAACCGCTGGGTTAATCGAGTTAAAAACTGGTGGTGGCACTTGGGTTGTGTGTTTAGGGAGGTTTTCGGAGATGTGTGTGTGTATATATATATATATATATATATATATATATTCATTCATACATAGCCCTGGGGTTCAGGGTTGGGGGGGATCACATCAAATCTCAACGTGAACGTACCAAAAATCGCCGCTCCTGGTGGGAGGGGGTATTGCAAGTCTTAATAAAACGTCCCAATTCTGGGTAAATAAAGCTGCCTTTAAGGACGGGTTCTTCGCTAGTTATGAAGAATTATTGTAATTTCTTGAGGACGACCATTTTTTAATGATGCTTGAGATTGTACATAAATTATACTGTTTGTAGTTATGGAAAGCTTTCTGTGCGTTACCCAGCTTCACAACACTATTCTTCTTCGGTCGTATACAGCATTAGGGTGCATGGCAGTAGCATTGGCTGAGGGTGCAGCTGTTCCGCTCATGCAGCGCCCTCTGTAGGTTCGGGCAGGAATTTGGTATTTGTTCAGGGTGCCGGCGATAGCTTGCCCACTCTTCCCAAATGACACAATGGGATCCCTAACATCCACCAATAAATGCTGGCAGATGGGACACCCATTTAATGTCCATCCGAGGGACGGCACATACATTGATGAATCACCCTGCCTGTAAACCACCGAGATGACAGTTTATAGCTGGGTCGGCATTCAAACCCCGGCTCCACAGCTTAGATACGAGTGTGCGTACCATTCAGCCATCCTGGCAACCCCATAAATAGCATTAAAGGTCCACAGACACGGAATCTCACTCAAAATGCATTTGATCTCATCCAAATGAGTCTTTTTATGGTGAATTCAAATATGGCATTGATTTTTTGTTATATTCACTCTGAAACATTAAAAATGAAAAAAAACCGAACCACTTGGGGACGCCCCTAAAAATTCTGCCCCACACCTCAAAGCCGATGACGTAATCCATGCGACGTCACCTCCATAACGCAGCTCGCGTGCAAGCATGCTCCACGTGCATTTGCTTGATACAAATCAAACACTTATTTTAACTCCAATTTACATTCTGTTTCCACTTTTAGTGAGAAGTAGGGTTCTGTGAAGCCATTCATAAACTTTATTTGGTGCAAATCGGATAATTTTTAGCCGAGTTACCTCAGACCGTGAGTTGTTAATTATATAATTCACCCATAGTTGAACATGTGCAGGCGACTCCACGGAGCGACCTTGCGGGCTTATCAACGAGGCGAGGCGTGACACACGTGTGTCTCAGCTATCATCATACCTCAGATCAAGATCAAGCAAATCAAAAGTAGAGTACGTACAAATTACACGGAACGGATCGCGGGCCGAAGCATAGCGAATCGAGATGGCATGGACTTCGTTCTGGAGGTGACGTCATAAGTCATGTGATCTGGTAGCAGTGAAATTCGGGGTTTTTTTAGGGCGGGGCTTAGCAGGGTACAAGAGCGCTAAAAAGGAAAGGAAAAAAAATTATATAAAATAAAATTAGCTATTGCTTATTACAAGAAATCGATTTCTATTTAAAAAAAACTGATACTCATACAAATAAGTCAAAAATGTTCTGCATTTCTGTGGACCTTTAAACCATAATGATAAAAGACAGTTATTGTATTGAGTGATATGCTCTTTCACTGTACATTGTTCCTTGTGAATGAAAAGGATCTTGCAGATGTGAAAATTGGAGTTTGCTGTATGTGGGAAGTGCATTAAGTGACGTCATTGTAATTCATTTAACATTTGCTTCTGCTCTTGCAGGGCTCTTCCAACTCATACGCCATCAAGAAAAAAGATGAACTTGAACGAGTGGCCAAGTCCAACCGCTAAAGACCAGCAACACTCAATACTTTGACTGCAATAAAGCTTAGTTTGTTCATTGCTGGTCTTGTTCCTCTGTGTGGGTGATATGTTGTAGGGGGAATAGAAGGTTTTAATAATGTTGCGACCATGTCCCATTGGCATTGATAAGGGAGTAACTGGTTATTTTAAATAATTAATTATGCTTTTTGTATCCGTTTAGAGCAGTGTTTCTCAAACGGTGGGTCACGACCCCTAAAGGGGTTGTGGGCGGGTTTCGGAGGGGTTTGTTGGCTCAGCTGTCTGCGCTAAGTCAACAGTTTATTATTTATTTTTTGCTCTGGAGTCTGAGAAGTGCACATATCAACTGGGTTATTGATTAGTCAGTTGATATTTTGGATTTGTTGTGGGTCTGAGGTGGATCCATGTGAAATTAGACACGATTTTTGCACACTTGTGCACGCTCAAAATTGAATCTGATTTGTTTTAGTGTTAGTTCCTGTGTTTCAAAGACTCCTCTCATCTTCAAAACCCATTTCTGTGCCACATCGATGCTGTGGAGGACGACAATGTTCAAGAAGAGCTCTGAGTCACGCCAGGGTGCTGCAGTGCTGCCGCTGACCCACAGGCAAATGGTAACCACCAAGAGGCCAATAACTCCATAGCTTTTCAATGTCCAACACATCCTGAAACCACTGCCAGGAAAAGATCACCACTGAGGGCGACAACTACATACGTTTTCAATGCAGGTGTGCTGGAACCCCTACGTAGTTTCTTTTCCATGTGGGGCGCTGGGTACCCCCACATCATATTTAAATAATGCAACAAGAATATTTAATATACACACCAACAACAAATGTTTTGAAATTTTATGAAAAATTTATTTTGTAATTTGTTTTGAAAACAGACTTTTCAGCGCAAGATACACCACTCGAGTTTCCGGACACTGAACTCGGGAGAACAAGTTCAGCCTGGGGAAAGTCCTCCTCTCAGTCAGAGAGCCAGAGTTTAAAGGTGCGGTCGTATGAAGAGGTGGCAATAAATTGCCCATCTGCAGACACATCCAACCCCATCACCTTTCCTTCATGTCCAGCAAGGGTCTTCAGTGGTGACCACCCCGGATGAGACCACACCTTGACGATGTTGTCGTAAGCACCGGTCACAAGGAACTGCCCTGTACCAGCTGAAAAGGTTTTCTCCATTACGACCACCATAACCAAATGTGCACAAATTGATGTGGTGGCCAAACAAATTGCTTAGACAAACCGATTCCACTACGAGTGGTGCTCACAGACACGTGACAAGATTCTTCACGGCTCAGAAAGCTCATCGAGCCATAAAATGCTTCAAATTGAAATCTATTATCTCAGTTACAGTGAATCAAATCTCTGATGCATTCTTCCATGCCTCCTGGAACGTATTTGTCCATTTACTGCAAGTAAATATGCATTGAGGCCTAACTCCATCAACAAGAACAGCACTCGGTAGGGCGCATACGTCATAACAGTTTAGGTTTCGTATCCCATCGATAGGCCGGATCTGTTTCTGGACCGAGGCACTCGGAAACATGGTGGTGGGATGATGAAGTTGGAAAGAGGATTGACGAGAAGAGGAAGAAGTTCAAGGAGTGGCAGAAGGCGAAGGGTACGGGAGCAGAAACAGCAGAGCATGAAAGTTATAAGGCAGCCAGGAAGGCTGCAAAGAAAGAGGTAGCAAAGGCGCAGGAGGCATGTAGGAAAATGCTCGGAGAACGCTTGGATTCGGAAGAGGGTCAGAAAGCAGTATTCAGGATTGCAAAGCACATAGCGAAAGAGAGGTGTTACGTGATGGGGGTGAGTTGCTTGAAGGATGAAGTGGGACAAATCGTTGTCGACCCAGATGTAATTAAAGGAAGATGGAAAAGATATATGGAAATGCTGTTGAATACAGAGAATGAATGGGATGGCAACATAGAGAGTAACCCAGTTTTAGGACCGGCGGAGAAGATAACTGAGAAGGAAGTTGAGGAAGCGATAAAAGCAATGAAGAGTGGAAAAGCGGGAGGGCCGACGGGAGTTGTGGGAGATATGTTGAAGGCAGCAGGAAGTTGGGGTGTGAAGAGAATGACAGAGATCTGTAATCTGGTGGTGAAAGAAGGCCGCATTCCAGTGGATTGGGAACTGAGTACCCTCGTCCCTCTATACAAGGGGAAAGGTGACCCTCTGGAGTGTGGCTCGTACCGAGCGATAAAGTTATTGGAGCATGGAATGAAGGTATTCGAAAGGGTGTTGGAGAGGAGGATAAGGAAGAAAGTGAAGATCGACGAAATGCAGTTTGGATTTATGCCAGAAGAGGAATGACAGACGCGCTTTTCATTGTGAGGCAGTTGCAGGAGAAGTACATGGAGAAGAGGAAGAAGTTGTTTTTTGGGTTTGTTGATCTGGAGAAAGCATTCGATAGGGTTCCACGCAAAGTATTGACATGGGCATTGAGGAAGTTAGGAGTGGAGGAATGGTTGATCAGAGTAGTGATGGCAATGTACAAAAGAGCGCGCACAGCTGTAAGGACGAAGGACGGGAACAGTGGTGAGTTTGAGGTGAAGGTGGGAGTGCATCAGGGGTCGGTACTAAGTCCACTACTATTTGTAGCTGTGATGGAGGTGCTGGCCCAGAACGTAAAGAAGGGTTTACCGTGGGAGTTGTTGTATGCAGATGATCTGGTGTTGATTGCGGAAAGTATGGATGGACTGAAGGAAAAGATGAACAAGTGGAAGGAATGTATGGAGACAAAAGGTCTGAAGGTGAATATCGGAAAGACGAAGGTGATGGCAAGTGGTAAAGCATGTGGTGAGGTGGAAAGAACTGGGAAGTGGCCGTGTGCTGTGTGCAGGAAGGGTGTCGGAGTGAACTCCATTCAATGTACAATGTGCGCTGAGTGGGTTCATCAAAAATGTAGTGGTCTGAGAGGGTCATTTACCAGTGTGGCAGCTACATTCAAATGTAAGGTGTGCACAGAGGGAGCTGCAGATGGAGGAAATGTTGAGTTGGATCTTGGAGACGGCGTGAAGCTGGAAGGTGTGAAAACATTTTGCTACCTCGGAGACATGCTGAATGGAGAAGGTGGATCAGACTCGGCAACGGTTGCTCGAGTGAGATGTGCATGGAAGAAGTTTCGGGCTCTGAGTGGCGTGCTGATGAGGAGGAGAGTGTTGCTGAAGCTGAAGGGAAAGGTGTATGCTGCATGTGTGAGAAGTGTTACGATTTATGGGAGCGAGACATGGGTAATGAACGTAGAGCAGCAACGAAGGCTGGAAAGGGTGGAAATGCGAATGGTTCCGTGGATGTGCGGAGTATCGTTGAGAGAGAGGAAGACAAATGATGAATTGCGAAAGATGATGGGAATAGAGCCTGTGATGGATGCTGTGAAGAGGAACAGGCTGAGATGGTTTGGTCATGTGTTGAGGAAGGATGAAAGTGACTGGTTGAGAAGAGTGATGGAAATTGATGTAGAAGGAAGTAGAGGACGGGGAAGACCGAGAAAGACTTGGCTAAAGATGGTGGAAGAAGAAATGCGGGCAAGGGGGTTAACAAGGAGAGATGCAGAAAATAGGGCAAAATGGAGAAGATTGTCATGGGGACCGCAAGGCTAACCCCCACTCGAGCAGGGAAAATGGCCTTAAAATGCATGTTGTTGTTGTTGTTGTTTCTGGACCTCAATCGATATCCAATCGGCTTGTTCTTGTCACCTGCCAAACTCATACACTAAGGTTTGTCATAATCCGCCCATATTTTTTTGAGATATCCTGCTCACAGACAAATAGACAATGGTGAAAACAACCTTCGCCCACCTTTGGTGGCAGAGGTAACTAGAACGGCACTCGGTAGAGCGCACATACCTCCACAAGGCTGAACAGTTTACTTTTTGTATCCCACTGATAGGTCGGATCTGGATTCGGATCTGGATTCGGACCTGAACCAAAACCGAATCTGCTTCTTACCCAACCCACCCACAACTTTTTGAAACATCACTTCAACTGAAGAATCACTTTAATTTTAAATAATTATATCCGGAACCAGATCTTCACCTAAATCGCATCGATTTGTCCTCGTCACACACCCAAACTATCCACCAAGTTTCGTCCGAATCCATCCATAACTTTTTGAGACATTGTGCTATATATCGATTTTAGGCCTATCTCTCTGAATTCATCTCAATGGTGAAGAATCACTGAAAAAATTCTCAGATCCGGATTTGAATCCACCAAAATCTAATCATTTCGTCCTTGTCACATGCACAACATGTCCACCAAATTTCATCGGAGTCCGTCCGCAACTTTTTGAGACATCCTGTTCACAATCATACAGACAAACACACAAGGGTGAAAACATAACATCCATCCACCTTCGGTGGTGGAGGTAATTGCACTCCAGATTTTTAAAATGATATCAGGATCATGGAATAGCTTGTGTATTATATATATATATATATATAGAAATAAAATATATGACATGTTAGCACAAAGACATCAGACAAGGCTCAACATTAACGATTATCCAGGGCAACCAAAATAATGACTTGGTTGCCCAGTCATTGAACCTCATTATCGTGCCTTGAGCATTCATATTGACAATTTTGAATATGTATGCACAAAACGATGAATGTACAAAAAAAATAAATGTCTGATGGACAAAACGATCGCCTGGATCAATAATGAAATTTAACATTAATGTGGTTGTTATGCGTGATCCTTCATGTGAGTGCTTGTGGAGGTGTAAAGGTAATCTGAAAGGTGGTCTATGTGTGAAGTTTGTATACCCGCTGGTCCGCTGGTCGCATTCACCGATCTGACCGTGTGTGAAATTTGCAGGTGTGTTGCTATGAGCGTATGTGTGTGTATTGCTACGTGTGTGTGTGTGTTGCTATGTGTGTGTGTTGCTACGTGTGTGTGTTGCTCCGTGTGTGTGTTGCTACGTGTGTGTGTTGCTACGTGGGTGTGTGTGTTGCTACGCGCATGTGTGTGTGTGTTGCTACGTGTATGTGTGTGTTGTTTGAGTCCGTCGTTATGTCAATCAACAGACGGCAAGAGATTTGAATCTGGGAGTCTTGCATTATGAGGAAAGCGCTCAGATGGGAACGCCAAAACCAGCCAAAATGGTTGGACGTTTGATTACTTTGTTGACGTTGCCCATGCGGTCAAACTCGATCCTCAATCATTCTCCCAGTTTGTAATACTAAACGTCTTCAGTCGCCCAATTGTGTCTACAATGCTGGTTTTTTCCTCCAGTCCTCCAATCATCAATGTTTCCGGTTGGCAGCATATCAAAAATTGCTCACCTGTACCTTCTATTTGCTTGTTCCTTGGCACTCTGCAGTCCATGAAATTCATTTTTTAATCTTAATTGTTTACTCTTTCCTGAGCACAGTTTTCTGCCCAATGTAAGGGGCATGAAGTGGTGAGTTGCTTGAAGGATGAAGTGGGACAAATCGTTGTCGACCCAGATGGAATTAAAGGAAGATGGAAAAGATATATGGAAATGCTGTTGAATACAGAGAATGAATGGGATGGCAACATAGAGAGTAACCCAGTTTTAGGACCGGCAGAGAAGATAACTGAGAAGGAAGTTGAGGAAGCGATAAAAGCAATGAAGAGTGGAAAAGCGGGAGGGCCGACGGGAGTTGTGGGAGATATGTTGAAGGCAGCAGGAAGTTGGGGTGTGAAGAGAATGACAGAGATCTGTAATCTGGTGGTGAAAGAAGGCCACATTCCAGTGGATTGGGAACTGAGTACCCTCGTCCCTCTATACAAGGGGAAAGGTGACCCTCTGGAGTGTGGCTCGTACCGAGCGATAAAGTTATTGGAGCATGGAATGAAGGTATTGGAAAGGGTGTTGGAAAGGAGGATAAGGAAGAAAGTGCAGATCGATGAAATGCAGTTTGGATTTATGCCAGGAAGAGGAACGACAGATGCGCTTTTCATTGTGAGGCAGTTGCAGGAGAAGTACATGGAGAACAGGAAGAAGTTGTTTTTTGGGTTTGTTGATCTGGAGAAAGCATTCGATAGGGTTCCACGCAAAGTATTGACATGGGCATTGAGGAAGTTAGGAGTGGAGGAATGGTTGATCAGAGTAGTGATGGCAATGTACAAAAGAGCACGCACAGCTGTAAGGACGAAGGACGGGAACAGTGGTGAGTTTGAGGTGAAGGTGGGAGTGCATCAGGGGTCGGTACTAAGTCCACTACTATTTGTAGCTGTGATGGAGGTGCTGGCTCAGAACGTAAAGGAGGGTTTACCGTGGGAGTTGTTGTATGCAGATGATCTGGTGTTGATTGCGGAAAGTATGGATGGACTGAAGGAAAAGATGAACAAGTGGAAGGAATGTATGGAGACAAAAGGTCTGAAGGTGAATATCGGAAAGACAAAGGTGATGGCAAGTGGTAAAGCATGTGGTGAGGTGGAAAGAACTGGGAAGTGGCCGTGTGCTGTGTGCAGGAAGGGTGTCGGAGTGAACTCCATCCAATGTACAATGTGTGCTGAGTGGGTTCATCAAAAATGTAGTGGTCTGAGAGGGTCATTTACCAGTGTGGCAGCTACATTCAAATGTAAGGTGTGCGCAGAGGGAGCTGCAGATGGAGGAAATGTTGAGTTGGATCTTGGAGGCGGCGTGAAGCTGGAAGGTGTGAAAACATTTTGCTACCTCGGAGACATGCTGAATGGAGAAGGTGGATCAGACTCGGCAACGGTTGCTCGAGTGAGATGTGCATGGAAGAAGTTTCGGGAACTGAGTGGCGTGCTGATGAGGAGGAGAGTGTCGCTGAAGCTGAAGGGAAAGGTGTATGCTGCATGTGTGAGAAGTGTTATGATTTATGGGAGTGAGACATGGGTAATGAACGTAGAGCAGCAACGAAGGCTGGAAAGGGTGGAAATGCGAATGGTTCGATGGATGTGCGGAGTATCGTTGAGAGAGAGGAAGACAAATGATGAATTGCGAAAGATGATGGGAATATTGCCTGTGATTGATGCTGTGAAGAGGAACAGGTTGAGATGGTTTGGTCATGTATTGAGGAAGGATGAAAGTGACTGGTTGAGAAGAGTGATGGAAGTTAATGTAGAAGGAAGTAGAGGACGGGGAAGACCGAGAAAGACTTGGCTAAAGATGGTGGAAGAAGAAATGTGGGCAAGGGGGTTAACAAGGAGAGATGCAGAAAATAGGGCAAAATGGAGAAGATTGTCATGGGGACCGCAAGGCTAACCCCCGCTCTAGCAGGGAAAATGGCCTTAAAATGCATGTTGTTGTTGTTGTTGTAAGGGGCATACCATACTGAAGCTAATACATTACAATTACCAACCGGAGTCTTAGCGAATGCCAGTTATGGATGTACTCTGTCAAAGCGCCTTTGGGCTTCTGGAAAAGCGCTATACAAAATAAATGAATTATTATTATTATTATTATGGATGTGACTGTACACGAGGTAGTTTGGGAAGCCTTTGCCAGACGTCATACTTACGCTGAAACTTTACTTTGGAGAGCAGGTTATGATGGGCAGGAATGGTGTACGAGCAGGCACGGTTGCGCAGATCCCAAATCTTGCAGCTGTTGTCTGCACTGCCTGTGGCCACATGGTATCTGCAGGAAAACCGGAATAAATTTGCTTTCAAACTGTGGGCTTCTCAAACTGGTGAGTTGCAAGAGTTATGTCACAGAAGACGGGTTCTTATTCCTCCTCCTCATTTCCCTTCATATGGGATGAGGCCTAATGTCACCGAGCAGCTCACCAGAGTGTGGCTTCATTATGCTGACCATCCATGTAAAAAAAAAAAAAAAAAAAAAAAAAAATGGCCGCATTTTGAAAGCGAAGGAAAATGATAAAATACAGAAAGATAAAATCACAAGTTGGTCAAACACTTGGAATATGTTTTTGAATCTATTCACCACCATGTCAGATCGTTCCAAATCCAAAACCACGATCCTTTTCTTCCCTCGTTAGCCTCACCCAAGTCCTTTCTCCTTCCAATTTTCCAGTTTACACCTTGTCCACCCCATGCATGTGTGTTTTGCGTGTCTGTTAGCTCCTGATCAATACAGTGTATGAGCTCTTCCACGAGCCTCGACTATGCATACAAAAAAAACTTCGCAAACCTCACACTCAATATCCCTCTCCAAAAGGCACCGTCCGGTTTCGCCTCTTTTTCTGCTGTCCCTTCTGTTCTGTTACATCTCAATCCGTTGCACATTCTAGTTCCTCCACGAGCATCGGCATTGAATATTAGGAGGTCAATCCCAAAATAAGCACATTCCATTTGAAAACAAACAAAGGTCTTGTGAATTAAATTGACGCTTCGTGCCATACCCATTCGGTGAGAAGTCAATGCTGAAAATCTCCTTAAGGTGACCCTCCATGAACATGATGCAACGGCCAGTACGAAGGTCCCAGACACGAGCAAAAGCATCAAGGCCACTGCACAGACAAAGCACTTGATGCATCAACAAGGAAAAACAAATCTCCATTACAATCGCACTCTGTTTAAAGATAATCTTCAACATTTGATGATGCCAGCAAAGAACCCGTCCATACAGAACCCGTCCAAACTATGACGTCTGGGCCTCTATAGGTTTCATGCAGAGAATTGTCATATTTTATTCTGGCATGTAGTAGTGCCTTCCACCAGGTGGCGTTACGAGCTCAGGTCACTCCAAATTGAGCTCAGGTGCGTCAGAGCATAAAAAAGAACATAAAAGTGCTAATGTTCTGCAATGATAAAACATATATGTATAGAAATAATCAATGAAAGATAACCTTCTGTACTCTTGCCCAGTATTCATATTTTGATCTCAAATCCAACTTTATCGAGTATAATGCAGGGATATATACAGACTTGGCATTTAATATGGAATATTTTTTTTGTGGGGGTGAACTTACTTTTCAAGATGTCTTAGAACCAAAGGTTCATTGGAATTATGTTGAAATTATTCTCGATTTTGTTAATGTGACCTTTAAAATCTCGGAGACGGAGATCTCGGAGACGGTGGGAGGGATTTTCGAAGCTCCACACGGTCTCCACGTTTTTCGAAGTTAAGTCTGTTCACAATTGTATTTTGTCGAAACTGTATTTATCTTTCGGTGTGTGAAGTTATTGTGTGCAACTTTGGTTGTTTCTCGGTGTTTATCTTTCATAAATTGATCGTCTGTTTGCCGTGTCGCAAGCAAGGCCTTTGCCGCGTCGCGAACGATTTGAAATCGAAGTTAAGTGATTGTTCCCATTTGTATTTTCGTTAAAACTGTATTTATTTATGGTGGTGTACGTATATTGTGTCCCGACGAAGATTTTTCGGTGCAAATCTTTCATACCTGTATTGAAAATCGTGTTAATTCGTGTCGTGTCTTGAGGCCTTGTACAGTGTGCACTGTACAACCTTGAGGCTTTGTTTTTCTCTCAGCGGTCCGTCGTTTGTGATCCAATAACTTTCGTTCTCTGTATTCCCAGTCTTTTCACCCATAGCCTACTTCCTTGTGTAAATCTCAACTCAAAAAAAACAAAACAAAAAAAACAAAAAAAAACATTTCCATCTCTGTTCTCATTCGTTTATTCATTCTTATTCGTTCGTTCGTTCTTCGACCACGTGTTTCTCCCCCATTTCCCCAGATAGTTTTCACTCATTAACCTTCAATGTTTACACTTTCCCCTCAAGTTATGTATTCCGTCATATTTTATACCACCTTTTTCTTCTTCTTCTTTAAAAGGCTGCTTTCGACTTGCTCACCAAATCAATTCATCCCAAAAAAAATATCCATCTCCTATAGTGCCTTTTTTCTACATTCCCTAAACTCTCCTGCACTCCATCCTCCATCCAGCATCCTTAAACGTATTTTTAACTCGAAGGTCACAAGAAACTCATTTTGCAATAAATGTTCGTTTCCCATAAATCGTACACTTTCAAAAATCCAATCTCACCCCTCCCCTCCAAATCTTCCCCATAACCCCTCCCCTCCAAATCTTCCCCATCACCCCTCCCCTCCAAATCTTCCCCATCACCCATCCCTTTCAAATCTCCCCCCTTGCCCCCTCCCTCCTAAACTACCCCCTCCCTCCTAAACTACCCCCTCACCCCTCCCCGCCAAGACGCCCCCTCGCCCCTCCCCTCCCCTCCTAGACTCCTGCCTCACCCCTCCCCTCCAAATCTCCCCCATATCCCATCCCTTTCAAATCCCTCCCCTTGTCCCTTCCCTCCCAAACTCCCCCCTCACCCCTCCCCTTCAAATCTCCCCACCCTCATTGCTTCTCAATTTCCCCCCTCTCACTCCCCCTCCTCAAAGCGTCCTCCCCGCTTCTTCCCCCTTCAAACTCTCACCTCCATCTCCCCCAACCTTCTGCCTCGCTCTTCCCCCTCCTCAAATAACACCTCATTGTGGCTCACCCAATCACCATCAAACCTTTTGTCCGCCCCATCCTTCCCTTTCTCCGAGCTATTCTGAAATCTCTGACACACCTTCAACAGCTCTCCCTACCTCTTCCACCTCTTCCACATCTTACCCTACCCCTCCTCCCCCCTGTTCTGTATCTGATGCTCCCCCTTCCTCTTCATTAACGGTATGGACCTCAAACATCCGGGGCCTTCGTTCAAACTTAACTGATCTCTCCATACAGGTTGCTTCTGTCAAACCAGACGTGATCTGCTTAACAGAAACTTTCCTCCTTTATGATGTCTCTGATTCCATAGTATCTCTCCCGGGCTACTCCCTCCTCCGGTATGATAGACCTGAGCCTCGTCCTGGAGGCGGGGTTGCTATCTTTATCAAAAACTCTCTTCCTCACTCGCCCTGCACTGCACTCTCTCCACCTCACCCCCAGGAATACCTCTGGCTACGGCTTCCCCTTCGCTCCCACCTCTTGTTCATATGTGTGTTGTACCGTCCACCAAACAGTGATGACTCCATCTACATCTCGCTGTCTGATGATATGGACCAACTTCTATCTACTCATCCCAACTCTCTCTTCCTCATATGTGGTGATTTCAACTGTCATCATGCCAGTTGGCTGGGTGTGGGTACCTCTCTCACCAGCCATGGCTCCTCAGCAAAGGACTTCTGCGACTCACTGGGACTGACACAATCTGTCAATTTCCCGACCCGGATCTCAGTCAACGGAACATCTTCTCTTCTGGACTTGGTTATGACTAACTTCCCTGAAAACGTCTGCTGCTCTTCTTCTGCTCCGATCGGATCATCTGATCATGTCCTTGTTAAAGTGGACATCTCTCTGACCATCCTCAGGGAGCCTGCTCAGCGTCGACGAGTCTGGCATTTCACTCAGGCCAACTGGCACGGTCTTCAAGCAGCCATCAATCATCTGGACTGGTCTCCCATCTCTACCACCTCTGACATCAAGTCATCCTGGGAATTCTTCCAAAGTAAATTGCTCTCTCTCATGCACAGATTTATCCCATCTCGTCTTCAGTTGTCATACCCTTCCTCCCGTCCATGGTACACGGAATCTTGTGGTGAGGCTGTTGCCCAGAAACAACTTGCCTTCGTCTCCTGGAAAGCAAATCCAACGGAAGGAAATCTCATTTCCTTTCACAAAGCCCGAAACAAGTGTGTGTCCACCCTCAGGAGAGCCAGGAAACAATATCTCTCCGTTCTCAAGACCGAACTCTCTTATCTGTCTCCCTCTTCCAAATCCTGGTGGCGTCTGGTCAAATCCGTTTCTGGTGTTTGTTCCCCCTCCATCCCCTCCCTTACCTCAAACGGCTACACAGCTGACTCCGCACGTGAAAAAGCTGAATGCCTCAACTCTGTGTTTGCCTCTAAATCTTGTGTCCCAAACCCATCCCTCTCTGTACCCACCATACCCAGTCGTACCCTGCTGCTCCTGGACTCCGTGTCCTTTCCTCCTGACAAGGTGGAAAAGTTTCTGTCAACCCTCGACTCTGATTCTGCAACTGGACCCGACGGCATCAGCCCACGGGTCCTAAAATCCTGCTCTGCTGCTCTATCTCACCCTCTCTCTGTTCTCTTCACCCTCTCTTTTGCTCAAGGTCAACTGCCATCTGCTTGGAAATCAGCCAACATCACCGCTTTGCACAAAAAAGGTGCAAAAACAGATCCTAGCAACTACAGACCAATCAGCCTTCTCCCAATTATCAGCAAAGTCATGGAATCCATCATTGCTTCGGATATGAAATCTTTCCTCTTCTCCAATGGCTTGATCTCTGATCATCAATTTGGTTTCAGACCAGGTCACTCTACTCTGGACATGCTGCTTCTGCTGTCTCAACAATGGATGGAGGTCCTCAATGCCAAACAGGAAATTAGAGCTGTCTCCCTCGACATATCACGTGCCTTCGACACGGTCTGGCACCCCGCTCTGCTCACCAAACTCTCCTCCTTTGGTATCCATGGAAATCTCCACGCATGGCTGGCGGACTTCCTCTCTAGTCGTCGTCAACGTGTGGCCCTGAATGGGTTTCTCTCATCTCCTCTTCCTGTTCAGGCTGGAGTTCCCCAAGGCAGTGTTCTGGGCCCCGTGCTTTTTCTGGTCTTCATCAATGATCTCTCTGACTCTCTCGAAAATCCTCTCTATCTCTTTGCTGATGACTCCACTCTCTGCCGCTCCATTCCTCTTCCCTCAGATCGGCAGTCTGCTGCCTCCTCACTCTCTGAAGACCTGGACAAAATCACAGACTGGTCAAACAAGTGGAACATGTCTTTCAATCCTGACAAATCTCACACTCTTACTATGTCTCTCCGAAAAGATCGACTGGACAACCCTCCCATCTACTTTCTCAACAATCCTCTCCAAGAAGTTCTGTCGCTCAAGATTTTGGGTCTCACTATCTGCCATGATCTTTCTTGGGAAAACCACATTTGCAAGCTGGCCTCCAAAGCCAGTCGCCGACTGGGCATCCTCCGTCGTGCGAAGTCCTTCCTCGGCACACCTGAGCTCCTCACCACATACAAGGCTTTCATCCGCAGCTCAATGGAATACTGTTCTCCCCTATGGGCCGGTGCTCCTGCCTCACACCTAGCTCGGCTTCACGCTGTTGAAACCAAAGCTTTCAGA
This sequence comes from Myxine glutinosa, assembly GCF_964187855.1. Taxonomy (NCBI): domain Eukaryota; kingdom Metazoa; phylum Chordata; class Myxini; order Myxiniformes; family Myxinidae; genus Myxine; species Myxine glutinosa. Next base: position 189,200,809 of record NC_136263.1, on the reverse strand, counting down.
ATTATTGGAATCTCCCGCGATGAAGCTATCTCTGAGGGCCTTTCACTCACTCACCGCAGGCAGGTAGGTGGTCTTTCTGTCTTCTACCGACTCCTCTCCGGCCTTGCACCCCCAGCTCTCTCTGTGCTCTGTCCCCCAAATATTCCTACAGGTCGCACAAGATCTGCCAGCAACCCTCTGATGGTTAAACAGCCGAAATCTCGGCTCTCTGCTCACCTCCACTCTTTCATTCCTCTTTTCTCCCGCCTCTGGAACAAACTCCCTCACTCCCTTCAATCCCACTCCTCCCTCCAGGTCTTTAAAACAGCTGTTCACCACAATCTCTTATCTTCCCCCATCCAAAACCTTGATCTTTTCTACCCCCGCTAATTCACCCCAGATCCACCTTGTTTGAAATTCCAACTTCTTTCCTGGAAGTCCTGGCAGTGTCCATATGTTTTATACCTCTCCCACCGCCCCCTTCCCATGCCCCCCCCCCCCAAAGCCCTCGCCCTCTCTCAGATCTCTCGATGTCTCCATGTCTCTCGGTCCCTGCTCTCAAATGTTGTGTTTGTGTCCTTCCCCCTCTCTCCCCATCTTGTCTACCGCTCCCGATGTTATGTTTTATGTGTCGGTTTGTCTTTCTGTGTGATTAATGTTCGCTCTTTCACGAGCCTCGATCTTGTATACAAAAAAAAAAAAAGAAACAAAAACCACATTTGACATTTCAAAACAAATAAATTGATCTTTGAAAGTGATGTAAACTGATATCGAACTCAATTCATGGACAGTACTGTGTTAAACTTCTGTACGTTTTCCAGAAGTATCTCTTTATTTTGCACATTAGCCAAATTTGTTTTTTAACAAAAACAAAAGTTAAATTACGACTGGGATTACGGACAGTAAAATTACAGTTCAGTACTTCGTGTAACCCCCACAAGCATTCAGGAGAGCACGTACATGTTGAGGCATGCTGTTCACGAGATTTGCCAAGGTTTGGACAGGAATTGCTTGCCATGCAGTGACAATAGCCTGCTGCAATTCACGCACAGAGATCGGCTGCTCGTCCAAGTGGTCGATTTGACGCGTTAATTCTGCCCACAAGTTCTCTATCGGATTCATATCCGGGGACATGGCAGCCCACTCCATATGCTCTACACCACGGTCAGCAAGAAAGTGTTGGATCATGCGAGCACGATGAGGCCGTGCATTGTCATCTTGGAAGACAAAGTTTCCTCGAAAGGCTGCACGAGCAAATGGAAGCAATGTTTCTTCCAGAATGGCCCTGAACTTGAACTGGTTCAGGTTTCCATTCAGAACAACGAGGTCAGTTTTGCCCCCTGCATGAAAAGCAGCCCAAACGGTCACCCCACCACCTCCAGCTTGGACTCTTGGCACTATACAATCTTTGTTGTAGGCTTCATGCACTTGTCTGCACACTCAGACACGGCCATCTTGACGATAGACCATAAATCTAGACTCGTCACTGAAGATCACGTGATTCCAGTGTCCTGGCTGCCATTGACGGTGCTCTCTGGCCCACTGCAATCAGCGCTGGTGGTGTTGTCTGGTCAGGCGTGGCTTTCTCAGGGGACGCCTGGCATGATAGCCTGCTTGAACCAGTCGTTGGTTGACTAGCCTTCTGGATACAGTCACATTTGTCAGTTGCTGCCACTCAGCCCTAAGCCGATTAGCTGACTTGGTACGGTCATTGCGGACTAACCGGTGCAGCTGGCGATCATCCCTCCTTGTGGTTCTGAGGGGACGTCCTGGCCTCGGTATTGGAGGAGGGACACCCCTCTGAGCATTTCGTTTCAGGATCTTTGACACCTGACCTTGAGTGATGCCATACTGCCGAGCAATAGCACACTGTTTCATGCCGTAATTTCGTAAAGCCACCACTCCATGACAAACAGCATTGTCGAGTTGACGGACCATCTCCAGAGGAAGCGGCAATAACTTTTGTATACGTGCAGCAGTTGTTTTCCACTAATACCGAACGCAACAACCCTTGTATGCCCGACTGTGAAGCCAATCATCAAATGCACCTGTCTGTACATTTTGCCACGCCACCTGTGATATAATCCTGTTGTTGACTTCTTGCTGCGACAGACAATCAGTAACATGGTTCTTTTAACAAATAAATCACCAAAGTGTAAAAGAAACTCACCAGATTGATATACTGAGTTAAGAAAGTAAACCCAAGTCAAGAAAAAAAAAAATTCCATATTAAATGCCAAGTCTGTGTGTGTGTGTACACACACACACACACTCACACTCACTCACTCTCACTCTCACTCTCACTCTCACTCTCACTCTCACACTCTCTCACACTCTCACTCTCACTCTCACTCTCTCTCTCTCTCTCTCTCTCACCTTTTTGCTCGACATTAACGTTCTTGCCACGAGAAGTATCATTTACCTGGTCGCCGCGAGGGAGCCATCTCCATGAAAGGCGATGTCGTAGACAGCCTTACTATGCCCCTCCTGGTGCAAGATTTCCTGCTGTGCTTGCAGGTCCCACAGCCGCCATGAGGCGTCATAGCTAGACAAACACACCACACACCCTTACTTGAGAGCAACAAGAACCTCAACAGTGCAAATGACTTGACAAAGTATTCGCTGAAATTCCGTTTTTATATTTTATTTTTCAGGTCAAAACACCTCAGAGATTGAGAAGAGTTTAATTGTATTCCCCATGCCAGAGGAGAGGGTATGGCATTTGAGTCCATTTGGTTGTCTGTCCACAAATAATGCAGTGCTAATGTAGGCCACAAACACCACCTGGTGGTAGCCAGTATTACACATCAACTTTTTCAACCCAGTACCTCAATAGAGGATAGAACCATCTTTAGAGGACATTTTCCCCCGCAGAGTGGGGGTTGGCCTTTTTTGGACACCGTGGTCCCCTTTTTGAAGCAATGTTTTACCGCCGCCGCCAACACTGTTAGTCGCCTCTTGCGACAGACAGGGAATTACCAGTGAACTGGTACTCAATTTGCCGACCTCGGAAGGATGAAAGGCTGAGTCAACCACCCCGGCGTTAATTCAGCGATTGACCGGGATTCGAACCCAGGATCCTAGGATCCCAGGCCGGCACCCTAACCGTTAAGCCAACACCAGGCTTACCTCTTTCGAGAATGTACTATTACAATACGAGCACGTCTATACCCCAATTTACATCTCCCCTTTTTACGTCATCACCTTATTAATGCCATGACCCGATCTGCATCGCCTCAACTCGCACGTACGTCCCTTTAAAACACATATCTTTTATTCTCGAGCATTTTCATAACCTACAAGACTCATAAGGACCCCAGAATACATCGCTGAAGTACCAAATTGGGAGATTGCAAAATCGCCGAAAGATCTAACTTTGCTTCACGCACAAATAAATGTATTGTGCTGTCGTTTGGCTAAGAGGCGTTGTAAAAGTGTTACCTTAGAAATGAAATTCAATGTTATTCGTCGAATGCATGCGGGTGAACGTGCCGTTAATGTTGCCGGGGTAAGTTTACCTCTGACTACGATGCATACTGTCAAATCCGTAGCCGATGAACCCCAGCCTTGGACGGATAGCCGGAATGGTCTTTAATTTCCGAGGCAAACTGCCGAATAATGCCAGTGGTTTTTATGGCAAGCGCAGGACAGAAGGCAATGAGGTGCTTACCTGGACAGAAGCCACACTGGTTTATTCCTGAACCCAACACCATGCAAACAAGACAACAAATGCAATGCGACAATATGGATTTAATGAAAGTAAATGAAATGTGAAATAAAGGTTGAGGTAAAATAAATTTTCGCTACTTTGATGGACCCACCACACAAACACAAAAACACACAAGGGGAAAGATAAAAAAAAAAGGTTTATTTTAGTCGGCCGGCACTCGGCTTGCTCAACGAGATCGTTGAATGAAGTCGGCAGTACAGGGTGGCCATGTCCAATGCTTCCCACACCCGAGCGTCCAACATGGTGCCGAACCGACGACGGCGACGCTCACAGAGCCGGTGAGGAGCTGTGACGGCCCTCTTTTTGCTCTCTCTCTCTCACCGTCCAAAGAACCAAGAGCCCTGCAAACTGCCGCCTTATTGCTCTTCACGATTGCAAAAGTTCCACTTTGATCTCTCTCAAAAATCCCAGCCGGGACACCATGGACACCAATACTAAACACCGAATGCCTCCCTCCAGAAACCATAAAAACTCTGCCGTTAATTGAAGAAAGAGGAAGAAGAAGTTTGTTTTTATTTATTTGTTTATATGTATGTGTACTTGAGTATAACTAATTAATTAAAAAAGGTAATTTCACAGGTAAAGAGTAAAATATAATACGTGAAATGGAGACGTGAGGAACACATTCCCCCTTATTCCATGATTTCTTATGATAAAAATTGCTTTGATTTTTGTCGTTTTGATATTCGCCACTCCTTTCAGGAACGCATCCCCAATGGAAACCGGGGTCTTACAGTACAATACTTTTAGAATGCGTGCACATCTATAAAATATGTATTATTACAATGTGAGTATGTCTAACGGATGTACTATCAAGAATGTGAGTGCATCTATAAAGTATGTACTATAAAAATAAAACAAATTTGTCTGTCTGTGAACAAGATATGTCAAAAAGTTGTTGACGGATTCAAACGAAATTTAACAGAGGGGTTGTGCATGTGACACGGACGAAATGGTTAGATTTTGGTGAAGATCCAGTTTCGGATCCAGATATTCGAATTTTTAAAGTGATTCTTCACCATTGGGAGATAGGACCAAAAACTATACATAGCAGGATATCTCAAAAGGTTGTGGACGGATTTTGACGAAACTTGGTGGGCTGGTTGGGTGTCTGACAAGGATAAATAGATTCGATTTTGGTGAAGATCTGAATATGGATTCGAATACGAGATTTAATTTTTGAAGTGATTCTTCACCATTGAGAGATTGGGCGAAAACCGATATACAACATGATATTTTAAAACGTTGTGGACGAGTTATGACAGAACTTGATGGATGATTTGGTTTGGTGACAAGAACAAGCCGATTAGATTTTGGTTCAGGTCCGAATCCAGATCCGGACTATCAGTGGGATACAAAACAAACTATTCAGCCTGATGGAGGTATGCGCTCTACCGAGTGCCTTTGTAGTTGTGACATTGAATACTCACCACGTGGTTCCCAAAAAGCGTCCAGATGGGTGATACGCTAGACGTGCCACACGTGCAGTGTGCCCCTCGATATCGGCCACAGGTTCGTCGCTGCAGAAACACACTGCTCAAAACTTACAGTCCCAATTTTAAACACTGTTCTTGTTTGACATATTACTATGACCACACAGCATGCATGTTGTTAAAATGAAATAAAGGTGACTTGCATGAAGGAATGCACACAAACTGCGGGGCCACAGTGCCAATGACAATTTTAATTTGGTTAAAAGAACAATGGCTGCTCAATATTGCATTAAATATCACAATCTTATAAAATAGAGTCCAATGTAATTGAAAGATATATTGCCAGCTTTGTGTTGCATCAAGCGCACCATTTACACAGACATCATTGCCGGAGAACAACATAGTGGTACATGGACTCCAAGTGGGGTGTTCGTGTTGTGTGTACAACTTTCTTCTTCTTCTTCTTCTTCTTCTTCTTCTTCTTCATATCACTGTGAGGTCGGGCACTGATGTTGGGAAATCAGGCCTGGCTCCCAGTCGGCGTTCCAATTCATCCCAAGGGTGTTAGATGGTATTGAGGTCAGGGCTCTGTGCAAGCAAGTCAAGTTCTTCCACACCGATCTCGACAAACCATTTCTGTATGGACTTCGCTTTGTGCACAGGGGAATTGTCATGCTGAAACAGGAAAGGGCCTTCCCCAAACTGTTGCCACAAAGTTGGAAGCACACAATCATCTATAATGTCATTGTATGCTGTAGCGTTAAGATTTCCCTTCACTGGAACTAAAGGGCCTAGCCCGAACCATGAAAATCAGCTCCAGACGATCATTCCACCTCCACCAAACTTTACAGTTGGCACTCTACATTCGGGCAGGTAGCGTTCTCCTGGCATATTTATCCGTCAGACTGCCAGATGGTGAAGGGTGATTCATCACGCCAGAGAACGCGTTTCCACTGCTCCAGAGTCCAATGGCGGCGAGCTTTACACCACTCCAGCCAACGCTTGGCATTGTGCATGGTGATCTTAGGCTTGTGTGCGGCTGCTCGGCCATGGAAACCCATTTCATGAAGCTCCCGACGAACAGTTGTTGTGCTGACGTTGCTTCCAGAGGCAGTTTGGAACTCGGTAGTGAGTGTTGCAACCGAGAACAGATGATTTTTACGCGCTAAGTGCTTCAGCACTCTTTGGTCCCGTTCTGTGAGCTTGTGTGGCCTATCACTTCGCGGCTGAGCTTTTGTTGCTCCTATATGTTTCCACTTCACAATGACAGCACTTGCAGTTGACCGGGGCAGCTCTAGCAGGGCAGAAATTTGATGAACTGACTTGTTGGAAAATTTAGGTTGAATGAACTGTAATGATAAACTAAAAACGTTTGATGAAAAATGAACTTACAAGGGAATACATTTGCACATTCTCACACCCCAAAGCAGCAGGATGATGCACCTTAAGGTGCACTGTCGAGAGCAGCCAAAGAATTGTGGTTAAAAATAAACTGGATGCAGATACTTTCTTCTCTTAAGTACTGATTTTCTGGAGGATGTAATGAAAGATCGATCAAGTAAAATGGAATCATTCAATTGTGCCTTTCTTTGCAGTGGACATGGGCCAGGCTCTATACATTTTAGAGAGGAAAAGGCAAAAGCATGCAGTACAACTACAGGTAGACCGAGACTCACCTCTTGAGGTTCCAGAGCTTTACCGAGCCATCACCAGCACACGAGGCCAGATTGCAGGCAGCTGGGTCAAGGCCTACTGTGGCCTCCGGATGGAATACAATTGCACCCACATTCTGATTGTGGCCTACAAACAAACAGTGGGAGTGTCTGGCTAAGGATAAGCATGTAGGCACCTGCCTTAAATTTGAGAACAGAAAAAGAGTTAAGATTGATTGCCTAAAGAAGAGTTCACATTCAAGTCTCCAATAAATCAATACAAATCTTATCAGACACAAGTTGTTAAACTTTCCAGAAATTATCAATATACAAGAGTCAGTATTGAGTACAGTAATGCCTTCATTTATTTTCAGCTCCGTAAGAAGGCACTCTCCTTCTTCCAGAGCTGAACCGGAGCGCAAGACAGAGTGCCTTCTTACGGAGCGTAAGAAGGCTCCGTAAGAAGAAGGCTCCTTCAGAAGGCAACCAAATTCCTCCTGAAAGAACACTTCCCAACCTTCTATCCCGATTTGACACCTGACAAAAACAACATGACTCGTTTAAAATGGCTGCCAAGTTTGACACGTGTATAAAGCAGAGCTGAAACCGAACACCTTTTTCTCATGTAGAGGGAGTAGGTCCTGTTGACATTCATGTGCATTTGGAAAATGCATCTGGTCACCCAACTGTTGATATGAGCATGGTTAGAGAATAGGTAAAGTGTTTTAACAGTGGAGAATGACCTCGAGTATAAGACCCGCAGCGGTCACCGGATCACGGCAGTGACATAAGAAAACTAGAAAGTTCGTAAAGCACCTTACCCCATGCAGTCTTGAGAAACAAGGACATAGGCAGGGTCTGCGAGCGGAAAATTTGATTGGTCGAGACGACGTAAAATGCTGTATTTTTTCTGTATGTAAATGCCGTAGTATTTGTCAAAATACTGCTAAACAGAAAGGATTTAAAAATGCCAAGATGGTGATTTGTGTTCTTGAGTGCTCAAGTACGGTATATAATTCAATTGAAATAAAATGAAGATTTTAAGGGTTGTAGAAAAAAAGAAAAATATATATATTTTGGAAGTTTACAGACATTGATGCACTGTCTTGTACACAACCTTATTTAGCACATTAGATTTATTAGTTATTTGTGCCTGTTGTTTGTGTCATGAAATCATTAAAAACTAGAACGACACTCTTCGACGTCACGACATCGAACGATATGCCTGCGCCCACATTATTACATCATTATAATACTTGTACCAAGTTTGATTTAAATCCATTCAGCTGTTCTCAAATTATCACATTTGTACCTGACATGACCTCTGACCTTTGACCTCTTGAGCCAAAATCGAATCAGTTAATCTTTACATCATTCGACATAATTGTGCCAAATTTGGTCAGAATCCCATCACTGGTTCACAAGTTATTGCAGTAACAGGAGTTGTACCTAACATGACCTCTGACCTTTGACCTCGTGACTCCAAAATCTAATCAGTTCATCTTTACCTAATTATACATACCTGCACCAAGTTTGACTAAGATCCCTTTAGCCGTTGTCAAGTTATCGCGGTAACGAAAACCTATCATGGACAGACGGACGGACGGAAAACCAGACGAACAACCTGAAAACATAATGCCTCCATCGACGGCATAAAAAGTTTCCTGTTTGGAATGATTTTCAATTTTATTTGAGTGCCAGACAGGCAGACAGACGAAAACAATTACCTTTCACTTCGAGCATGCGGGGTAATGAACAGACAGAAGTACATAGTCAGAGCTCACCTCGTAATGTCCTCTTCAGCGTGCAGTCTGGAACAGACCATATCTTACACAGGCCGCTCCTGGTGAAGAGACCAGCGCAAGTGAACGAAAAACCATTGGTACATTTCAAACCCAAATATCTGTACAATGGACTAACTGGCAGGCAAGATGCAGAACTATGCAACATACTCCTGCTCTGCTGCCAAGTGAAAATCTGCAGTTAGGCCAAGTATCCTTCTTTTGGAAAGGTCATACAACTCGAGCAATAATTATTTTCACAACGTGCACAACAAATCCCCAATACCCATCCACAGCACGTGCAAGTAACAAAACAAAAAGCCAGAGGGATCATGATATTTTGAGTAACCCACCGCTCCACTCAGTGGAGACACTCACCACGAGGCAGTGGCTAGAAGCTGCGAGTCTGGACTGAACTGACAGAATGAGATGGGCCGGCTGTCACCAATCTGACTGCAGAAGTTACTGAGGGACTAATGTAAGAGAGGTGAAAAAAAGACAATCACCAGAAAGTCTCTTCTGAACAGTCCAATAATTTGGAGTGAAAAGCACGTATGCACACACACACACAATTATTGAGCCAAACATAGCCAAATAGTAACACAGCCGAGTATACCCTGATCTGCCGATGGAGTTCCTGACGCTTTGCGTTCTTAGCAGCTTCAGGTATGTCCTTGTTATTCCGTGCCCCCTCCAGGCGCGATATCGCCCTGCAGGCACCACCCGTCATGACAATACACTTTTCAAAACAGAATGGTCACTACACAGTACTCTACAAAAGATGCCCAACGGATCACACCCAGTGCTTCAAAATTGCAAAATTATGTTTATGCATTCTCTTTCTCAATGAATGCACGCTGATAGCCTGATGTGCACGTAAATATCCAATTGGATCAGTCTGATAGTTCAACCCAGTACATTTTTACTGAATTTATTTCGACCCTCTCACCTGGGCAAAGAGTAGCTAGCAATCCATAGGCGAGCCTGTTTCAATGGCTCAGGACCCTCATGGTACCATGTCTCCTGACTCTGCAAACAAAGTACAATAGATTTGTTGAAGGCATACGGCAACCCTGGTGTTGGGCTAGCGGCTAGGGTGCCGGCTTAGGATCCTAGGATCCTGGGTTCGAATCCCGGTCGATTGCTGAATTAACGCCAGGGGGGTTGACTCAGCCTGTCATCCTTCCGAGGTCGGCTAATTGAGTACCAGTTCACTGGTAATTCCCTGTTTGTCGTTAAAGGCGGCAAAAAGGGTTGGCGTCAGGAAGGGCATCCGGCCGTAAAACATTGCTTCAAAAAGGGGACCAAAAAACAACAACAACCACGGTGCCCGAAAAAGGCCAACCCCCGCTTGCGGGGAAAAATGGCCTCTAAAGGTGGTTTTTATACGGCAAATGTAATCTATCTTCTATCTTCTTCTTATATATATAAAAGAAAGTTTTTGTTTGTTTGTCTGCATGCGCTAATCTCCTGAACGGTGAAAGATAGGAGGAAACCTCTGAAACAAAAAATGTCGGGATGGGCCCCAGGAAGGTTATAGGCTAGGTGATTAGGCCGGTCGAGGCCGCTTCGGCCGGGCTGGACCCATTTCGCAATTAAAAGCTGAGTTGAATTAAGCTGAATTATAGTAGTCAAATCTTTTACCGCCGCGAGTAAAAGCTGAATTATAGTAGTAATGTAGCGGTTGCCGCTGAACATACACAATAGCCTTGCACCTGCCGGGGACGCAACCGGGGAGCGATCGCTGTGCCGGGCTCGCCCAGACCGCCCGGAGACGCTCAGTCTCGCCTTTCCGGGGCATGTCCAGACTTGCCTTTCCCGGACTCGCCCGGGCCACCGGAGACGCTCAGTCTCGCCTTTCCCGGGCATGTAAAGACTTGCCTTTCCCGGGCTCGCCCGGGCACGCCCACTCTCGCCGCGTTTGATTGCATGTATATATTGCCGCCCGATAAACGGGCTTTTCAGAGTACCTGAGTTTGGTTTTGTGGAATAAAGAAACTCGGATGAATTCCCGTCTTTTGTCGCGTCAATCCTTTTAACTCGCGTAGGAGCAAAGCTCCTTCATTGGTGACCCCCGACATGGACACGGCAGTTGCCCTTAAACTGCCTACCTTCTGGGAGGCTCACGCGGCGGTTTGGTTCGCACAGGCGGACTCCCAGTTTGCCCTGCGAGGCATTACCACCGACGACACCCGCTTCCACCATGTGGTAGCGGCACTCGGCTCCGCCACCGCGGCCCGCGCCCTGGGCCTCCTCCAGCACCCGCCAGCCGCTGACAAGTATGGCGCGATCAAGACGCTCCTCCTCGACGCATTCGCCCTCTCACCGGCAGAACGCGCACGACGCCTGCTCGACCTGCCCGAGCTCGGCGACACGCGCCCGTCCAAGCGAATGGACTCCATGCTCTCGCTGCTCGGTGAGCACTCCCCGGATTTTCTTTTCCGAGAGCTGTTCCTCCGCCAGCTGCCTAGCCAGGTACACCTCGCCCTGGCAGGCACGCAGATCACGGATCCCCACACCCTCGCCAGGGAAGCCGACAAGATCTCCTCGGCAGGCCAGCACATCGGGGCGGCTACCTGGAGCCCGCCACCGTCCGAGGCGACGCCCATGGTGCCCGAGCGCCCGGTGCGGTTGGAGGCCGAACTGCCGGTGCAACTGGCGGCCGCCACGCCGCGCCGACCGCTCCCAACACGACGGCCGGGGCCTCCACCTGACCAGGCGTGGTGTTATTACCACGCCAGGTTCGGACACAAGGCTCGGACATGCCGACCCCCGTGCACTTTCGGCAAGTCGGGAAATGCCCGGGCCGTCGTTCATTACCAGCCATGAGCGCCGGCCACTCGGGCAACTTGCTTTTTATCAAGGACAAACCGTCCGGGCGGCGCTTCCTTTGTGACACCGGCGCCCAACTGAGCGTCATACCCGCCTCCGAGCAGGACAGGCAGGCAGACCGCCGTTTGCGGCCCCTCATTGGTCGCTGCCAACGGATCGGCCATCCGCACAACGTCACCCTCTGCTTCGGCAACCAGCGCTTTAACTGGACCTTTGTGACGGCGAGCGTGCCCATGGCTTTGCTGGGCGCCGACTTCCTCTGCGCACATGGGCTGCAGATCGACGTCAAACGGCGTCGCCTTGTCAACGCCGAGACTTTCAGCTCCCTGGCATGCACGATGAGCAGCTCCGCGCCGACCGAACAAGCATGCACCCTCCCGGCGGCCAACGAGTTCGCTCGCCTGCTCGCGGAGTTCCCGGCCCTCACGCGGCCGACGATTTCGGCCATCGCGGTACGACATGGTATCGAGCACCACATACCAACTACAGGCCCGCCGGTCTACGCCAGAGCCCGCCGCCTCGACCCGGCCAAGCTCGCCGTGGCAAAAGCCGAGTTTGACGCGTTGGAGCACCTCGGCATCGTGCGGCGCTCCGATAGCGCGTGGGCCTCGCCACTACACATCGTGCCGAAGCCGGGGGGCGGCTGGCGCCCATGTGGCGACTACCGCCGCCTCAACGACGTTTCCACCCCCGACAGGTATCCGGTCCCGCACATCCAGGACTTTTCCGCCCGTTTGGCGGGACGGGTCATTTTCTCAAAAGTTGACCTAATACGGGGATACCACCAGGTACCTGTCAGGCCGGCCGACGTCCCAAAAACGGCCGTCATCACGCCGTTTGGCCTGTTCGAATTCTTGAGAATGCCGTTTGGCCTCAAAAACGCGGCCCAGGCGTTCCAACGCTTGATGGACTGCGTGCTGCGCAACCTGCCGTTCCTCTTCATCTATCTGGACGACATCCTCGTCGCCAGCACGTCCCGGGCCGAGCACCTCCTCCACCTCCGAACACTGTTCGAGCGCCTCAGCGAGCACGGCTTAATCGTCAACCCGGCCAAATGCCACTTCGGCACGACTGCCGTTGACCTTTTGGGCCACCACATCACCAGAAACGGGGCCGTGCCGCTGCCAACCAAGGTCGAGGCCATCACCGAGTTCCCGCGTCCCTGCTCCATCAAGGCCCTGCAGGAGTTCCTCGGCATGGTGAATTTCTACCACCGTTTCGTGCCCCGTGCTGCTCAGCTCCTGCGGCCCCTTTACGAAGCCCTCCGGGGCAAGCCGGTCAAGCATGACGTCGTCTGGTCCACAGCCATGGACGCGGCCTTCACAGGTGCAAAGCTGGCCCTCGCCGACGCAACGCTGCTGGCTCACCCGGTGCTCGACGCTCCAATCGCCCTCACTACGGATGCCTCCGACTACGCGGTGGGCGCCGTACACGAACAATGGGTGAACGGGGTTTGGCAGCCACTCGCTTTTTTTAGCCGGCAACTCCGGCCGAACGAGCTAAAATACAGCACATTTGACCGCGAGCTCCTTGGTCTATACCTGGCCGTTCGCCATTTCCACGACCTCCTGGAGGGTCGCCCGTTCACGGCTTTTTTCGACCACAAGCCGTTGGTTTACGCGATGGCCAAAGTCACGGAGCCGTGGTCGGCCCGCCAGCAGCGCCACCTCTCCGCCGTGTCGGAATTTACCATGCCGACTGTCTTTCTCGGGCCAGCGCGAACGCGGTCCACCTCGGCGTGGACTTCGCGCTTATGGCGGCCAACCGGACCACCGACACCACGGTGCAAGCCCTCCGGGCGGTGGACACGGGCCTCCGCCTGGCCGACGTCCCCTTAGCGGACACTGTCCTGCTCTGCGACGTCTCCCAAGGCCAGCCTCGCCCCATCGTGCCCGTTACCTGGCAGCGCCGCGTTTTTGCCTCCCTCCACGGCCTTTCCCACCCGGGCCGGAAAGCTTCCCAGATGCTGGTGTCGGTGCGTTTCGTCTGGCACTGACTTCAACGGGACGTCCCCGATTGGGCCAATGCCTGCACGGCCTGCCAGCGGGCCAAGGTCCACCGCCACACCCAGGCCCCGCTGGCGCCTTTCACCGTGCCCGAACGACGTTTCGACCACGTCAACGTGGACCTGGTGGGCCCCCTACCCCCATCACGAGGTTTCACACACCTGCTCACCATGGTGGACAGGACCACCAGGTGGCTGGAGGCCGTTCCCTCGTTTCCACCACCAACGCGGCGCAGGCTTTCATCGCCACCTGGGTCGCCCACTTCGGGGCACATCTCTTCGGACCGCGGTCCGCAGTTCACCTCCGAGATGTGGGGCGCGGTCGCCCGCAACCTGGGGGTCAAGCTCCACCGTACCACGGCCTACCACCCCCAAGCCAATGGGTTGTGCGAGCGTTTTCACCGCTCTATGAAGGCCGCGCTCATGGCCGGCCTTCAGGACGGCGGTTGGGCCGACCGGCTGCCGTGGGTCCTTTTGGGCCTCCACACGGCCCCCAAGGAGGACCTCCAGGCGTCCACCGCCGAGCTCGTCTACGGCCAGCCGCTACGTGTCCCGGGCGAGTTCGTGCCCGACGCTACCAGTCCCTGGTCCGCGGCTCGCCAGCGCTCGGACCTCCAGGAGGCCGCCCGACGGTTTTCCCCCGTGCCAACGTCCCGTCACGGTGGCCCCCAGTCCGACGTCCCCCCAGCGCTTCGCACAGCGGAGTACGTTTTTGTGCGTCATGACGCACACCGGGGGCCACTCCGGCCACCGTACGACGGACCCTTCCGGGTCCTGCGACGGGACGACAAGTCTTTCGTCATCGACGTCGGCGGCAGGTCGGACCGGATTTCGGTGGACCGCCTCAAGCCGGCGCACGTGGACGTCGACCAACCACCACGGTTGGCCCTTCCTCTGCGGCGAGGCCGCCCCCCGTCCACGGTTCCCCCCGCTCGACCACCCACCACCACACCGGACCCCCCCCCCCCCCACGACCCTCCAGGGGTCGCTTCGGCCGGGTCATCAGGGCTCTCCTTAAATTGACCCTGCCAGTGCAAGTCGATTCTGGGGGGGCGCGTGTAGCGGTTGCCGCTGAACATACACAATCGCCTTGCACCTGCCGGGGACGCAACCGGGGAGCGATCGCTGTGCCGGGTTCGCCCAGACCGCCCGGAGACGCTCAGTCTCGCCTTTCCCGGGCATGTCCGGACTCGGCTTTCCCGGGCTCGCCCAGACCGCCCGGAGACGCTCAGTCTCGCCTTTCCCGGGCATGTCCAGACTTGCCTTTCCCGGGCTCGCCCGGGCCGCCCGGAGACGCTCAGTCTCGCCTTTCCCGGGCATGTCCAGACTTGCCTTTCCCGGGCTCGCCCGGGCACGCCCACTCTCGCCGCGTTTGATTGCATGTATATATTGCCGCCCGATAAACGGGCTTTTCAGAGTACCCGAGTTTGGTTTTGTGGAATAAAGAAACTCGGATGAATTCCCGTCTTTTGTCGCGTCAATCCTTTTAACTCGCGTAGGAGCACAGCTCCTTCAGTAAATTCATTCAAAAAGAACCCGGGCAACGCCGGGTGCTTTTGGCTATTCTATACATGAATAAGAAAGTTTTTGTTTGTTTGTTTGTCTGCATGCGGTAATCTCCTGAATGGTGAAAGATAGGAAGAAACCTCTAAAACAAAAAACGTCGGGATGGGCCCCGGGAAGGTTTTAGGCGAGGTGGCAAGACCGGTCGAGGCCCACCTCAGCCGGGCTGGGCCCATTTCGCAATTAAAAGCTGAGCTGAATTATAGTAGTCAATCTTCTACGGCCGTGACAAAAAGCTGAATTATAGTCGTAAATTCATTCAAAAAGAACCCGGGCAACGCCGGGTGCTTTCGGCTAGTCTACTATAAATGGTTGAGGTGTGTGTGTGTGTGTCATGTTTTTTTGTGGAGTTCCACGAGCTTTCTGATGTGGAGTGTGACATGCCAAAATGATCGTCATGACCTCCTGAGTTGATTAGGCTAATTAGCTACAAGGAATCCAGAATAATTCCCATGTTTTAAATGCACACCATGTTAAGGTGTATAGAGCAGCTTAATAGGTCCTTCAATGGCATGGCATTCCAATTTACAAAATAAATTAGAAAGAGAAATCAGATTGCAAATCCTCGCCAGGATGTATTTTCAGTGATTTTTCAGGCTTTTGTGTTAAAACAAATATGGCGGCCGAACCATGTGACCAATGACGTCATCATTATTTTTTATTCTAAACTAATTTATTCCTAGATTATGCTCAAGAAATTTCATCTTAATCGGATGAAGTTTTGTACTTGTCTAATTATGATGTCATAATGGAGGCACCTATGACATTATCAACATATTTTATTCCCCCATGGAGTTCTTTACAATGAGCAATGTCTCAATTTTTTCTATTCAGGGCTTTCGGAGATATAAAGGTGCAAAGTTTTTTGTTTTTTCCAAGATGGAGGCCGAACCACGTAGCCTATGACATCATAATAATCATAAAAAACAAGCGTTATGCCTAGGTCCTCCGTCGGGGAAGTGATGCGAGTTGACAAAGTGGAAGACGCAGAAAACATGCTATGATATGATATTTCGCTCACAAGGTTCAGACATACATGGAGGCGGCCATCTTGGATTTTGACGTGGCGACCCAATTTTCAATAGCCTTCTTCCTTATGCCTAGATACACCCACTCACCAGATTAGAAGTTGGTACTTCGCTTATTTTTCAAGATATTCCGCTCACAAGGTTCAGACATGTATATGGTGGCGGCCATCTTGGATTTTGACATGGCGACCCAATTTACAATGGCGTTCTTCCTTATGCCGAGATACACCCACACACCAGATAAGAGGTTGGTACTTCGCTTATTTTTCAAGATATTCAGCTCAAGGTTCAGACATACATGGCATCAGACATACATGGCGGTGGCCATCTTGGATTTTGACGTGGGTTGCACCCACACACCAAATTCGAATGCGGTCCTTCGCTTACGCACGCACGCACGCCCGCCCGCACGGACGGAGGGGAAAACCATAGTCCCCCTTTCGCTCCGCTGTGCGACGGGGGACAATTATACAGGTGGAGTTGCACCTCTGGTGAAAATTTCCTGTCAATCGGACCAATGGTTGCAGAGAAAATCATAGCAAAGGCTCCATATTTATTCTGTGCGGACATACAAACAAACAGACTCAAATGCAATACCCTCTCCTCTGGCGAGGGCAACTAGAAAGCATCTAAAAATGCAAAGCTCGTCTGCGTCCGCTTTCTATTAAGACTTCTTCCTTATGCTAAACATAACGAAAACAGGAAAAAAAAAAAAAAATCTAATTTTTTTTGATTTTAGGCGATTTTGACCTTTTGACTTCAAAAGCAATATGCTTCAGTGACACAATATGCAAGCCTTGCTCAAATTTCAAGTCAAACGGATGAAAATTGACGATTTTATACAACTTTGACCTTTTGATATTAAAAAAAATAGAATAAAATAAAATAAAATAATCGGCTTCTAGGTTTTGATTAGTGAACCAATTCAGTGGCCCAACATGTAAAATCTTCAAATTTCAGGTCAATTGCATGAAAATTGACGACTTAATGTGATGCTGACCTTTGACCTTTTGACCAAATTATTAATTTGGCTTCTCAATATTCTCAAAGTTTTGTTGAAAATGTTATGACAATAGCTCAAGTGGGAAAAAAATGTTTGGTAAAACAGTAACGGGGACACACACACACACACACACACACACACACACACACACACACACACACACACACACACACACACACACACACACACACACACACACACACACACACACACACACACACACACACACACACACACACACACAGACAGAAGTGATTGCAAAACCCTGGCTCCCGCTGCGGGGGGGACAGGCTAATACCAAGAATAATGATAACATTGCAACAAAGCTCAAACCACTAAATTAATCAATACTAGTAATATTAACAACTATAATAATAGTAGTCTCATTTGGCAACAACAATAATGAACGTACAATCCCCGCCATAGCCCAAGCACATCTGGGCTTGGTGAAAGGTAAGCTAATGCCCAAGCACGACAGCAGGCAGGTGTGCTACAGGGCAGTGAATGGCAATGAAAGTTTGGTCCAATGGCCCACTAGTACTTATAAAAACTGGGTTTGTTAGCACAGGCTCCAAAGGGCAAGGGTTTTTCTGGTTTTAGTGATGTGTCAAGTGAAATCGATTAACAAAACACAAAAAATGCCGGGCAATGGTCAATTGAAGGACAAAGACACTCAGGAATACCAATAGTAATGGTACCATTACTGTTGTGTTGAAACTTCATTAATCAAAACTAGCAAGGCTGTTACAATAGGAAGGTTGAGGTTTAATTAGACCTTTTAAAACGGGAATGGCTACCCAATTATAGTTATCCGTTTCCAAAATAAAGGATAATTACAACATCGTGGTATCTATATCGTGTTATCATCATCTGATTTTTGGTTCTAGTGTCTCATGGCTCTTAAAAGAACATCTTATAAGTCTTTCTTGAAGACATATAAGAAAGTAAAGGTATAATTTGAGTACACTGTGGTACTCAAAACCACTTTTCTCCCACTTCTGAACGAATCAGCCTAAAATTATGACAAACACTTATAAATGGCAGATTTCCGAACATTCAACATACGATTCACATTGTGCAGCACCAGACAATCATATGCAACACAGTCACATGCTACACCCACAGGTGTACGCAAAGTTTTATCTCCATTCCAATTATAACTAGAAAGGGCAATCCGAGATTGCAGACCCTCAATTATAGTTATCCGTTTTTCGTGGGTTTTTTAAAGGCTTTTGTGTTAAAACAAATATGGCGGGCGAACCACGTGACCGATGACTATTTTTTTCTCCACCCACCAATTTATCCATAAACGCTCAAGAAATTTCATCTTTATGAAAATTTTCATTTTATGAAAATGAATTTAAAAAAAAAAGATTTTCATAATTTCATATCATAAAATTTTCATAAAATTTTATGATTTCATTTTATGAAAAATTTCATTTTCATCTATTCTTCTCCAATGGCTTGATCTCTGATCATCAATTTGGTTTCAGACCTGGTCACTCTACTCTGGACATGCTGCTTCTGCTTTCTCAACAATGGATGGAGGTCCTCAATGCCAAACAGGAAATTAGAGCTGTCTGCCTTGACATATCATGTGCCTTCGATACGGTCTGGCACCCCGCTCTGCTCACCAAACTCTCCTCTTTTGGTATCCATGGAAATCTCCACGCATGGCTGGCGGACTTCCTCTCTAGTCGTAGTCAACATGTGGCCCTGAATGGGGTTCTCTCATCTCCTCTTCCTGTTCAGGCTGGAGTTCCCCAAGGCAGTGTTCTGGGCCCTGTGCTTTTTCTGGTCTTCATCAATGATCTCTCTGACTCTCTTGAAAATCCTCTCTATCTCTTTGCTGATGACTCTACTCTTTGTCGCTCCATTCTTCATCCCTCAGATCGGCATCTGCAGCCTCCTCACTCTCTGCAGACCTGGACAAAATCACAGACTGGGCAAACAAGTGGAACATGTCTTTCAATCCTGACAAATCTCACACTCTTACGATGTCTCTCCGAAAAGACCGACTGGACAACCCTCCCATCTACTTTCTGAATAATCCTCTCCAAGAAGTTCTGTCACTCAAGCTTTTGGGTCTCACTATCTGCCATGATCTTTCCTGGGAAAACCACATTTCAAATCTGGCCTCCAAAGCCAGTCGCCGACTGGGCATCCTCCGTCGTGCGAAGTCCTTCCTTGGCACACCTGAGCTCCTCACCACATAAAAGGCTTTCATCCACAGCTCAATGGAATACTGCTCTCCCCTCTGGGCTGGTGCTCCTGCCTCACACCAAGCTCGTCTTCACGCTGTTGAAACCAAAGCATTCAGAATCATTGGAATCTCCCGCGATGAAGCTAACTCCAAGGTCCTCTCACACTCACCGCAGGCAGGTTGGTGGTCTTTCCGTCTTCTACCGACTCCTCTCTGGCCTTGCCCCCCCAGCTCTCTCTGGGCTCTGTCCCGCAAATATTCCGACAGGTCGCACACGATCTGCCTGCAACCCTCTTATGGTTAAACTGCCAAAATCAAGACTCTCTGCTCACCTTCACTCCTTCATTCCTCTTTTCTCCCACCTCTGGAACAAACTCCCTCACTCTCTTCAATCAGACTCCACCCTCCAGGTCTTTAAAACAGCTGTTCACCACCATCTCATGTCTTCCCCCATCCAGGTCTGCAGAGAGTGAGGAGACCGAACTCTCTTATCTGTCTCCCTCTTCCAAATCCTGGTGGCGTCTGGTCAAATCCGTTTCTGGTGTTTGTTCCCCCTCCATCCCCTCCCTTAACTCAAACGGCTACACAGCTGACTCCGCACGTGAAAAAGCTGAATGCCTGAGGAGGCTGCAGACTGCCGATCTGAGGGATGAAGAATGGAGCGACAAAGAGTAGAGTCATCAGCATTCAGCTTTTTCACGTGCGGAGTCAGCTGTGCAGTCAACTCTGTGTTTGCCTCTAATGTTTGCCTCACTCTCTGAAGACTTGGACAAAATCACAGACTGGTCAAACAAGTGGAACATGTCTTTCAATCCTGACAAATCTCACACTCTTACTATGTCTCTCCGAAAAGATCGACTGGACAACCCTCCCATCTACTTTCTCAACAATCCTCTCCAAGAAGTTCTGTCGCTCAAGCTTTTGGGTCTCACTATCTGCCATGATCTTTCTTGGGAAAACCACATTTCCAAGCTGGCCTCCAAAGCCAGTCGCCGACTGGGCATCCTCCGTCGTGCGAAGTCCTTCCTCGGCACACCTGAGCTCCTCACCACATACAAGGCTTTCATCCGCAGCTCAATGGAATACTGTTCTCCCCTATGGGCCGGTGCTCCTGCCTCACACCTAGCTCGGCTTCACGCTGTTGAAACCAAAGCTTTCAGAATTATTGGAATCTCCCGCGATGAAGCTATCTCTGAGGGCTTTTCACTCACTCACCGCAGGCAGGTAGGTGGTCTTTCTGTCTTCTACCGACTCCTCTCCGGCCTTGCACCCCCAGCTCTCTCTGTGCTCTGTCCCCCAAATATTCCTACAGGTCGCACAAGATCTGCCAGCAACCCTCTGATGGTTAAACTGCCGAAATCTCAGCTCTCTGCTCACCTTCACTCTTTCATTCCTCTTTTCTCCCGCCTCTGGAACAAACTCCCTCACTCCCTTCAATCCCACCCCTCCCTCCAGGTCTTTAAAACAGCTGTTCACCACCATCTCTTATCTTCCCCCATCCAAAACCTTGATCTTTTCTACCCCCGCTAATTCACCCCAGATCCACCTTGTTTGAAATTCCAACTTCTTTCCTGGAAGTCCTGGCAGTGTCCATATGTTTTATACCTCTCCCACCGCCCCATTCCCATGCCCCCCCCCCCCAAAGCCCTCGCCCTCTCTCAGATCTCTCGAAGTCTCCATGTCTCTCGGTCCCTGCTCTCAAATGTTGTGTTTGTGTCCTTCCCCCTCTCTCCCCATCTTGTCTACCGCTCCCGATGTTATATGTTTTATGTGTCGGTTTGTCTTTCTGTGTGATTAATGTTCGCTCTTTCACGAGCCTCGATCTTGTATACAAAAAAAACAAAAAAAACAAAAAAAAAAAATCCAAAACCTTGATCTTTTCTATCCCCGCTAATTTCACCCCAATCCCACTTTTTTGAAATACCAACTTCTGTCTTGGAAGTCCTTGGTGTCCTTGTGGTTTATACTTCTCCCACCCCCCCCCCCCCCTTCCCACGCCTCCTCCCCCGAAGCCCTCTCCCTCCCACACATCTCCCTGCTCTTAAATGTTGTGTGCTCTCAAGTTTGTGTGCTTCCCCTTCTCTTGTCTTCCGCTCCCTCTTTTTATATATTTTGTTTGTCTGGTTGATTTATTTGTGAAGTAAATGTCAGCTCTTTCACGAGCCTCGATTCAGTATACAAAAAAATATATAAAAAATTGTACTTGTCAAATTATGACGTCATAATGGAGGCACCTAGGACATCATCATTAACGTATGTTATTCCCAATTGAGTTCTTTCCAATGAGCCATGTCTCAATCTTGTCGATGCAGCACTTTCAGAGATATAGAGGTGCAAAGTTTTTCGGTTTCTCAAAGATGGCACCTGTACCACATGACCTATGACATCATAATTATCATTTAAAAATTCTACAGGTGGAGTTGCACCTTTGGTGAAAATTTCCTGTCAATCGGACCAACGGTTGCAGAGAAAATCATATTTATTCTGTGCAGACAAACAGACAGACAGACAGACAAATGGACTCAAATGCAATACCCTCTCATTTGGGGAGGATAATTAAGGAAATAATGCATAAATAAAAAAAACTATTGTCGTATCCTATACAACGTGTAACATCTTTGCAACATAATACCCAATGAAAATCAACGTCTTGTTTTCAACTAAGAGTTTCTCAAATTATATATGGCCAATGTATGCTACAATTACAGATATCATAAACAATATCGCTGAGTAAAGTAATATTGTGTGGTGTAATACCTCCTGTACAGGCAAGGCCAAGTGGATGACTTGGGTATAAAGGCATGGGAAAGTTCTTCGTGCTTTTAAAAGGCACCATCATGAACTGTTTGGCTGGCGGCCTACAAGCTATGGAGGTAAAATGAGCCGTGGAGCCCTGGATTGGGGCGGAAAGCTTTTAATAGGAGCCGACCTGCAGGGCAGGATGGTCTGAAAGATGGCCGCCCACATAAACGGGCAGCGAGTGAGAGGGACCCCACCGTGCACGAGGGTGTAGACAATACTACGGTCTCCGTGTTGTCGCTCCCCATGGAAGGACCGTTTTTGAGTCATGGAGACATCGCTCCTCAACACCATCCTCAAGTCTCCTGGCCTCCTCACCCCCATTGCTCCCCAAGCCACACTTCGTCTTGTGACACTCCAGCTCTGTACAACACCAGCCCAAGACCAGTTTGCACCCGCCTCAAATTCTCACCTGATATCCCCATTGTCTGTTTGAATTCGGTATTTTGGCACACTGGCAGGGCATCGTTTTATTTTCTTTGGACGATATGTTCGCGTCTTTCCTTCCCTGTGTCGTTCTTCGTGTGCCAGATCTGTCCAGGTTTTGCCTTCTTGTCCATGCTCGTGTCAGTATAATTTTCATAATAAACCATTATTTGCTAAGGAACGTCTTCCTGCGTTTTGCCTTTCCATAAATGAGCAACCACCAGTTTCAGTTTAATTTGAACGATTGTTGGAGGAAGTATTACAATTAGAAGAACACAGTAAGCATGAAAATTTTGTTTCGGTCGTTCACACAGGTCTTAAACCTCTGGCTCAGAGAGCCCCCATTAGCAGATCATCTGGTGAGACAACAAGCAACACAGTGTAAGAATTTTTTTTTTCCCCAGTTTTGAGGTTCTCATGACAGCACCAACACAGCAAAATGGGATAACACTCATGAAAACTATTATTTGGCCCCAATAGTGCAACTGACATCATACAAAGGAAACGAGATCTTCACTGCATACTGTATAAGCAGCTCCTACACAAACAAACCTCCAGCTTCGCCTTTTTGGCTCTTTCTTCTTCCTCCTCCTTGTTCTTTTTTAAGGCATCCTGCCCCAGCACTGACAGGATGTTCCGCAACCTAAAACCACAAGCACAAGCAATTATGAACACACACAAAACAAAGACACGACAAGCGATCAAGGTTCTCAGTGAGGATCAATTACCTTTCCCTGCGCTCTCCCGGTCCCTCGCCAAACAGTGTTGTTGGCTCGGACAAGTTACGAAGACCGGCTTTAACTTCGACATCGTCTGTGGGCACAGTGATCTGGCGTGCTCGCTTTCTGCGCTCAAACTCAGCGAGGACCTCAGCACGACGCTCGTTGACATGTTCCTCCAGATCAAACACGGTACCTATAAGAAGATGGTACACCAAATTGCATTGCCATTCAACATTGCGTTGGCTAAAAACAACACTCAAACGAAACAGGTACAGTCACGTGAAAAAGTAAGTACACCCCATGTAAAGTTTTGACTTTTTCAACATATTTCAACATACAGCTATTTGATCTTCATTTTTTTTTTTTTTTGTATACAGAATCGAGGCTCGTGTAAGAGCTAACACATTGAACATGAAAACATCCTCAGACACAAACAACATGCAATGAAGGGAGCGGGAGACAAGAGGGGGAGAGAGGGAAGTCGGTTGACAAGATCTCACGACACACACGCCTCAACAATAATGACAGATAAAGGTGATATAATATAACAAATATCATGAAACATTTACATTTTGTAGTCCATTGTATCTATCTATAATTCCAGTAATCTCTGTGTGTGTGTGTGTCTGTGTGTGTGTGTGTGTGTGTCTGTGTGTGTGTGTGTGTGTGTTTGTCTGTGACCGCTGTTTCTCGACAACTACCGGTCCGATATACTTGAAACTTGCCAGGTATATTGCTGGGGACCCGAGGATGTGCCTTTTCAAGGTTTGAAATTAATCGGAGAAGTAGTTACCGAGCTATGGCGATTTAGCCGTTCGCCGTTCGCTTTGGCTTTGCGAATGGACCAAACCATTTCATGTAAATAGAGAGGGGGGTTCTGTGGTCGTTGCGAATGGACCAAACCATTTCATGTAAATAGAGGGGGGGGTTCTGTGGTCGTTACTGCCACGTGGTTTCAAAGTTTTTTTTTGTTGTTGTTGTTTGCACGCATGCTTTTTTGCACGCACGTACGGGCACCCACGTACGGGCACGTCCTAGTCTATCTATAATTCCAGTAATCTCTGTGTGTCTGTGTGTTTGTCTGTGACCGCTGTTTCTCGACAACCACGGGTCCGATATACTTGAAACTTGCCAGGTATATTGCTGGGGACCCGAGGATGTGCCTTTTCAAGGTTTGAAATTAATCGGGGAAGTGGTTCCCAAGGTATGGTCACCGTACTCGCAAGCCGTTCGCTTTGGCTTTGCGAATGGACCAAACCATTTCATGTAAATAGAGGGGGGGGGTTCTACCGTACTCGCAAGCCGTTCGCTTTGGCTTTGCGAATGGACCAAACCATTTCATGTAAATAGAGGGGGGGGGGGGTTCTGTGGTCGTTACTGCCACGTGGTTTCAAAGTTTTTTTTTGTTGTTGTTGTTTGCACGCATGTTTTTTTGCACCCACGTACGGGCACGCCCTAGTAATTTAAATAAACATAAATGCAAATTTTGCATGTGGAAAAAGTAAGTACACCCCCACATTTATCACGACTTCAAATACCGAAAATTAGAATCAGGTGCACCAGCTCAGGTGCAAATGATTAGAACATCGTTAGAGAGGATCTTGGAGGAACCTGTCTTATTTAAACCTCAGACATTTAGTTTGGTTTGCTCTTTGTTGTTGAAGTGTGCGGCATCACCATGCCTAGATCAAAAGAGCTCTCTGAGGCCTTCAGAAAGAAGGTTATAGATACCTACTGAGTCTGGGAAGGGATTGAAAAAGATCTCCAAACAATTTTGAAATCAATGATTCGACTGTCCGGAAGATCATCCACAAGTGGACAAGATTCCAAACAACTGCCAACTTGTTCAGGCCAGGCCGCCCCAGCAAGTTCAGCCCGAGAGCAGACCGCAAGATGCTGAAAGAAATCTCTAAGAACCCCAGAATGTCATCACGGTACCTACAGGTAGCTCTTGCCACTGTTGATGTCAAAGTGCATGAGTCTACCATTAGAAAGAGGCTGCACAAATTTGATCTACATGGGAGGAGTGCCAGGAGGAATCCTTTGCTGTCCAGAAAGAACATCAGGGCAAGACAAAAGTTTGCCAATGAACACCGAGGCAAAGACCAGCACTTCTGGAACAATGTGCTCTTGACAGACGAGTCAATGGTAGAGCTATTTGGCCACAGTACCAGAAGACATGTTTGGCAAAAATCAGACAGCATTTGACCACAAGAACCTGATACCAACTGTAAAGCATGGTGGTAGAAATATTATGGTTTGGGGCAGCTTTGCTGCATCAGGGCCTGAGCAGCTCACCATCATAGAATCCACTTTGAATTCTTCATTGCACCAGAGGTATGAGGTATAAGGGTGCTTGAGGATAATGTGAGGCCATCTGTCGGAGGGTTGACGCTCAACCGAAGGCAGACCTTGCAACATGACAATGACCCTAAACATACCAGTAAATCCACCAAGCAATGGCTGAAAAGAAAGAAATGGAGGGTTCTGGAATGGCCAAGTCAAAGCCCGGATCTAAATCCCATCGAGATGTTGTGGGGGGATTTGAAACGAGCTGTGCATGCAAGAAAACCCTCAAACATTCTTCTCCAATGGCTTGATCTCTGATCATCAATTTGGATTCAGACCAGGTCATTCTACTCTGGACATGCTGCTTCTGCTGTCTTAACAATGGATGGAGGTCCTCAATGCCAAACAGGAAATCAGAGCCGTCTCCCTTGACATATCACGTGCCTTCGATACGGTCTGGCACCCAGCTCTGCTCACCAAACTCTCCTCCTATGGTATCTATGGAAATCTCCATGCATGGCATGCGGACTTCCTCTCTGGTCGTTGACGTGTGGCCCTGAATGGGTTTCTCTCATCTCCCCTTCCTGTTCAGGCTGGAGTTCCCCAAGGCAGTGTTCTGGGCCCTGTGCTTTTTCTGGTCTTTATCAATGATCTCTCCGACTCTCTGGAAAATCCTCTCTATCTCTTTGCTGATGACTCCACTCTCTGCCGCTCCATTCCTCTTCCCTCAGATCAGCAGTCTGCAGCCTCCTCACTCTCTGAAGACCTGGACAAAATCACAGACTTGTCAAACAAGTGGAACATGTCTTTCAATCCTGACAAATCTCACACTCTTACTATGTCTCTCTGAAAAGATCGACTGGACAACCCTCCCATCTACTTTCTCAACAATCCTCTCCAAGAAGTTCTGTCGCTCAAGCTGTTAGGTCTCACTATCTGCCATGATCTTTCTTGGGAAAAGCACATTTCCAAGCTGGCCTCCAAAGCCAGTCGCCGACTGGGCATCCTCCGTCATGCGAAGTCCTTCCTCGGCACACCTGAGCTCCTCACCACATACAAGGCTTTCATCCGCAGCTCAAAGCAATACTGTTCTCCCCTATGGGCCGGTGCTCCTGCCTCACATCTGTCTCGGCTTCACGCTGTTGAAACCAAATCTTTCAGAATCATTGGAATCTCCCGTGATGAAGCTATCTCCGAGGGCCTTTCACTCACTCGCCGCAGACAGGTAGGTGGTCTTTCTGTCTTCTACCGACTCCTCTCCGGCCTTGCTCCCCCAGCTCTCTCTGTGCTTTGTCCGCCAAATATTCCTACAGGTCGCACAAGATCTGCCAGCAACCCTCTGATGGTTAAACTGCCGAAATCTCGGCTCTCTGCTCACCTTCACTCTTTCATTCCTCTTTTCTCCCGCCTCAGGAACAAACTCCCACACTCCCTTCAATCCCACTCCTCCCTCCAGGTCTTTAAAACAGCTGTTCACCACCATCTCTTATCTTTCCCCATCCAAAACCTTGATCTTTTCTTCCCCCACTAATTCACCCCAGATCCTCCTTGTTTGAAATTCCAACTTCTTTCCTGGAAGTCCCGGCAGTGTCCATATGTTTTATACCTCTCCCACCCACCCCCCCCACCCTTCCCGTGCCTCCCCGCCCCCAAAGCCCTCTCCCTCCCACAGATCTCTCGATGTCCCTGCTCTCAGATGTTGTGTTTGTGATCATTTTAAAGGTTTGTGTGTGTCTTCTTCGTTCGTATGCAGTACGTGGCTGTGAGTAACACCATCGGATGGGGCACGTGGCTGTTTTCGCTGATGCAGTGTCCCCCTATAGGTTTCGAGCAGGAATTTGTAATTTGCTCAGGATGCCGGAGATAGCTCGCCTACTCTTCGCAAAGGACACCGCGGGATGTTTAACATGCACCAACTAATGCCAGTAGAATGGATGCCCGGTTTTACGTCCAGAACAGAGAATGCGCGGGCAAGCAAACTGCAGGGGCAAGCAATATGGCAGCATGGTACAAAGCTTCATTGGTCATGGCGTAGCAGGCTGCTTGCTTGCATGGACACGATGATCTCATCCAAAGTCTCATCCTGATATCCTTGCAACCTTAATATTTGAATGAACCAAGTAATCACATGGCGACAGGTTAGGAAAATAAGGAATGTATGGAAAAACAAACCTCCAGCTCCAGACCCCACATTGTGCAACAATTCAGGTTGCCTCCGATACAGCACGAAGTGAATTTTTGTTTCCGCAGTACCTTCTCACGATATACTCCAGTCGCAGTTCTCTGGCTGTGATGAGCAATTTCCTTTGTTGGTGACCATGGTGACCTCTCTTCAGCACTTTTGCCTCTTTGGCCAGAGTTCTAATGAATGCACCCATGCTTGATCCCCCGTCAGGATGCCCTCCAGGAGTCCAGGTAGATGCCACCCTCCCGTTTGTCACTACTGTTGGGGCTGGCAGGATGGCCTGGAGGAACGCTCACGAGTCTATAATCCGTCTAGCCTGGGTTTGAATATCGGCCCAACAATAAAACGTTATGCCGGTGCTTCACAGGCAGGGTGATCCATCAATGCGTGTTCCGTCCCTCGGATGGACGTTGCAGAAATAAAATTCCTAATTAGACACACAGACACACATACAGACACACATACACAGACACACATACACAGACACACACACACACACGAAAGAGAACGGCACTCGGTAGAGCGCACACCTCCGCCAGGCTGAACAGTTTATGTTTTGTATCCCACTGATAGGCCAGATCTGGATTCGGACCTGAACCAAAATCGAATCGGCTTGTTCTCGTCACCTAACCAACTCATCCACCGAGTTTAGTCATAACTCGTCCATAACTTTTTTTAATTATCACGTTATATATCGCTTTTCACCCGATCTCTCCATGGTGAAGTCACTTAAAAATTAAATAATTCTCATATCCGAATCCATATTCAGATCTTCACCAAAATAGAATCTATTAGTCCTTGTTACACATCCAACCTCTCCACCAGGGTTCGTCCGAATCCGTCCACAACTTTTTGAGATATCCTGTTGTATGTTGGTTTCGGCCCCATTTCCCAATGTTGAAGAAAAAAAAACCACCTTTAGAGGCCATTTTTCCCCGCAAGCGGGGGTTGGCCTTTTTCGGGAACCGTGGTTGTTGTTGTTTTTTCGGTCCCCTTTTTTGAAGCAATGTTTTACGGCTGGATGCCCTTCCTGACGCCAACCCTTTTTGCTGCCTTTAACGACAAGCAGGGAATTACCTGTGAACTGGTACTCAATTTGCCGACCTCGGAAGGATGACAGGCTGAGTCAACCCCCCTGGCGTTAATTCAGCGATCGACCGGGATTCGAACCCAGGATCCTAGGATCCTAAGCCGGCACCCTAGCCGCTAGCCCAACACCATTTCCCAATGTTGAAGAATCACCTAAAAATTCGACGAGCCGGAGCCGAATCCGGATCTTCACGAAAATCGAATCATTTCGTCCTTGTCACATACACTACCTCTGTGCCAAATTTCATCCGAATCCGGCCACAACGTTTTGAGATATCTTGTTCACAGACAGACAAACAAACAGACAGACGGGGGTGAAAACATAACCTCCATCCACCTGCGGTGGCAATTATATATAAGTAGAGGCATGAAATTAATTGCGCATTTGATTACGACTCTTTTACCTTTATTATTATTATATATTTGCTTATGCCTACGTGACTTTCCACATGAATAAGAATGTATTCGCTTGAGAACATTCACCACATTTGAAGCTGTATACATTACTGCCGGGAGTGTTTCTTTATACTTTGCTTCGAAAAGCCTAATATTGTCAGTTATCACACCATGTGAATGATACGAGTCGTTTGTTTAAACTTGTTCCTCTTTGATCTGTATGAAAATCCTTGCTTTAGCTGTGGGAACATCCTCTCTTGCTCTTAATTGTATGGGAACATCTTGTTCAGCCTTGGAGTGCTTATCCGCTCCATTAACCATAGGAAAAATGTCAGCAAGTTTTAATGAGAGATGCGTCCCGTCTTCCTCAGCCTTCCCATCCTGCTTTTCTCAACTACCTCAGGCAATAGAACCCCATCCTGAGTGTATACATAACAATAAGGACTGGATCATCTAGAGCAGGGGTTCTTAACCTGTGGTCCATGGACCCCTTTGGGGTCCGTGGATGGGCTTCAGGGGGTCCGTCAACCAGGCGCATAAAAATTATTTCAGCACTTGTTACCATCAAAACGAAAAGTAGAAATCGATTGGATGTCAAACATGACATGCGTGTTGCCTTGTCAAAGACCACTCCCCAATTTCATCTTCTTATTGAAGCAAAACAACAACAGCCTTCTCACTGAAATGTACTTTTGAGCAGAATTGAAGTTTATATTTTGTTTAATTTGCACAATTTGGATTTATTTCATTTTATTCAGGGAATGGTCATTGATTTTTGCATGAAAAAAGTGAGATATGGTCTTTGTAAAGATTGTTTTTTTATTCTGATTATGACGGCATGTGAAGGAAATAATTTTCCAATGCAATAAAATGCATTCATTGTATGCAAAATTTTGTGTTTATGTGCTTATGTGCAATTTTCTGGGGAGGGGTCCGCAGCTTTCACCAGATTCTCAAAGGGGTCCATGACTCAAAAAAGGTAAAGAACCCCTGATCTAGAAAGAGAGGGATTTTGCTTCTCTCTCTCTATACATGCATGCCCATACAATCTGTAATCTGGTGGCGAAAGAAGGCCGCATTCCAGTGGTTTGGAAACTGAGTACCCTCGTCCCTCGACACAAGGGGAAAGGTGACCCTTTGGAGTGTGGCTCGTACCGAGCGATAAAGTTATTGGAGCATGGAATGAAGGTATTGGAAAGGGTGTTGGAGAGGAGGATAAGGAAGAAAGTGAAGATCGACGAAATGTAGTTTGGATTTATGCCAGGAAGAGGAACGACAGACGCGCTTTTTATTGTGAGGCAGTTGCAGGAGAAGTACATGGAGAAGAGGAAGAGGTTGTTTCTTGGGTTTGTTGATCTGGAGAAAGAATTCGATAGGGTTCCACGTGAAGTAGTGACATGGGCATTGAGGAAGTTAGGAGTGGAGGAATGGTTCATCAGAGTAGTGATGGCAATGTACAAAAGAGCGCGCACAGCTGTAACGCTGAAGGACGGGAACAGTGGTGACTTTGAGGTGAAGGTGGGAGTGCATCAGGGGTCGGTACTAACAACACAAACAACAACAGGCATTCTAAGGCCATTTTCCCTGCTAGAGCGGGGGTTAGCCTTGCAGTCCCCATGACAATGTTCTCCATTTTGCCCTATTTTCTGCATCTCCCCTTGTTAACCCCCTTGCCCGCATTTCTTCTTCACTTCTTCGACCATCTTTAGCCAAGTCTTTCTCGGTCTTCCACGTCCTCTACTTCCTTCTACATTCATTTCCATCACTCTTCTCAACCAGTCACTTTCATCCTTCCTCAACACATTACCAAACCATCTCAACCTGTTTCTCTTCACAGCATCCATCACAGGCTCTATTCCCATCATCTTTCGCAATTCATCATTTGTCTTCCTCTCTCTCAACGATACTCCGCACATCCATCGAACCATTCGCATTTCCACCCTTTCCAGCCTTCGTTGCTGCTCTACGTTCATTACCCATGTCTCACTCCCATAAATCATAACACTTCTCACACATGCAGCATACACCTTTCCCTTCAGCTTCAACGACACTCCCCTCCTCGTCAGCACGCCACTCAGTTCCCGAAACTTCTTCCATGCACATCTCACTCGAGCAACCGTTGCCGAGTCTGATCCACCTTCTCCATTCAGCATGTCTCCTAGGTAACAAAATGTTTTCACACCTTCCAGCTTCACGCCATCTCCAAGATCCAACTCAACATTTCCTCCATCTGAAGCTCCCTCTGTGCACACCTTACACTTGAATGTAGCTGCCACACTGGTTAATGACCCTCTCAAACCACTACATTTTTGATGAACCCACTCAGCGCACATTGTACATTGAATGGAATTCACTCCGACACCGTTCCTGCACACAGCACACGGCCACTTCCCAGTTCTTTCCACCTCACCACATGCTTTACCACTTGCCGTACTAAGTCCACTACTATTTTTAGCTGTGATGGAGGTGTTGGCTCGGAACGTAAAGGAGGGTTTAACGTGGGAGTTGTTGTATGCAGATAATCTGGTGTTGATTGCAGAAAGTATGGATGGACTGAAGGAGAAGATGAACAAGTGGAAGGAATGTATGGAGACAAAAGGTCTGAAGGTGAATATCAGAAAAACGAAGGTGATGGCAAGTGGTAAAGCATGTGGTGAGGTGGAAAGAACTGGGAAGTGGCCATGTGCTGTGTGCAGGAAGGGTGTCGGAGTGAATTCCATTCAATGTACAATGTGCACTGAGTGGGTTCATCAAAAATGTAGTGGTTTGAGAGGGTCATTAACCAGTGTGGCAGCTACATTCAATTGTAAGGTGTGCACAGAGGGAGCTGCAGATGGAGGAAATGTTGAGTTGGATCTTGGAGACGGCGTGAAGCTGGAAGGTGTGAAAACATTTTGCTACCTAGGAGACATGTTGAATGGAGAAGGTGGATCAGACTCGGCAACGGTTGCTGGAGTGAGATGTGCACGGAAGACGTTTCGGGAACTGAGCGGCGTGCTGACGAGGAGGGGAGTGTCGTTGAAGCGGAAGGGAAAGGTGTATGCTGCATGTGTGAGAAGTATTATGATTTATGGGAGCGAGACATGGGTAATTAATGTAGAGCAGCAACAAAGGCTGGAAAGGGTGGAAATGCGAATGGTTCGGTGGATGTGTGGAGTATCGTTGAGAGAGAGGAAGACAAATGATGAATTGTGAAAGATGATGGGAATAGAGCCTGTGATGGATGCTGTGAAGAGCAACACGTTGAGATGGTTTGGTCATGTGTTGAGGAAGGATGAAAGTGGCTGGTTGAGAAGAGTGATGGAAATGAATGTAGAAGGAAGTAGAGGACAGGGAAGACCGAGAAAGACTTGGCTAAAGATGGTGGAAGAAGAAATACGGGCAAGGGGTTAACAAGGAGAGATGCAGAAAATAGGGCAAAATGGAGAACATTGTCATGGGGACCGCAAGGCTAACCCCCGCTCTTGCAGGGAAAATGGCCTTAAAATGCATGTTGTTGTTGTTGTTGTTGTTGTTGTTGTTGTTGTTGTAGTGTGCTGGCTCTTACACAACCCTCGATGTTGTATACAAAGAAGAAAAAAAAGTCTTGGAGTTTTGGTGACATCCGCAGTTGCTCAATTATAATCAGATATAGAACCACCTTTAGAAGCCATTTTTCCCCACAGAGCAGGGGTTGGCCTTTTTCGGGCACCGTGGTCCCCTTTTTTTGAGGCAATGTTTTATGGCCGGATGCCCTTCCTGCCGCCAACCCTGTTAGTCGCCTTTTGCAACACACAGGGAATTACCAGTGAACTGGTACTCAATTTACAGACCTCGGAAGGATGACAGGCTGAGTCAACCCCCCTGGCGTTAATTCAGTGATCGACCGGGATTCGAACCCAGGATCCGAGGATCCAAAGCTGGCACCCTAACCGCTAAGCCAACACCAGGCTAATTATAATAAGACATGGAGAACAATAATTAATAAAATTACAATTTTTCATGACAATTTATTACCTCCGCCACCAAAGGTGGATGGAGGTTCTGCTTTCACCCCGTCTGTTTGTCTGTCTGCCTGTGAACAAGATATCTCAAAAAGTTGTGGACGGATTCAGACGAAATTAGGCAGAGAGGTAGTGTACTTGTCACGGACTAAATGATGAGATTTAGGTAAAGATCCGGATTCGGATCCGGCTAGTATAATTTTTTAAGTGATTCTTCACCATCGAGTGATGGGGCTAAAACCGATGCATAGCACGGTCTCTCAAAAGGTTATGGACTGATTTGGCCAAAACTTGGTGGAGAGGTTGTGTGTGTGACAAGGAAGGATCGATTCGATTTTGGTGAAGATATGAATATGGTTTCGGATATGAGAATTATTTAATTTCTAAGTGATTCTTCACCATATAGGGATCAGGCTAAAAGCGATATATAACATGATATTTAAAAAAGTTATGGATGACATGACTAAACGAGGTGGATGAGTTGGTTAGGTGACAAGAACAAGCTGATTAGATTTTGGTTCAGGTCCGAATCCAGACCCAGCCTATCATTGGGATACAAAACAAACTGTTCAGCCTGGCGCAGGGAGGTATGCACTCCACCGAGTGCCGTTCCAGTTAAAAGAGCTTCAAAATACCATTGGAATTTGGAACCATTTCTGGAAAGCACTTAATAAAGTTACTTGATGTTAAAGGGACGTGGTGCATTGCAGACAAATTTTCAGTAAAAACTTCCAGGCTCATGATCTCAGGATTATGTTAGATTAAGTAGCTCTAAATACTAGCCCTGGTGTTGGGCAAGCGGCTAGGGTGAGGGCTTAGGATCCTAGGATCCTGGGTTCGAATCCCGGTCAATCGCTGAATTAACGCCAGGGGGTTGACTCAGCCTGTCATCCTTCCGAGGTCGGCAAATTGAGTACCAGTTCACTGGTAATTCCCTGTTTGTCGTAAAAAGGCGACAAAAAGGGTTGGCGTCAGGAAGGGCATCCGGCCGTAAAACATTGCTTCAAAAAGGGGACCAAAAAACAACAACAACCACGGTCCCCGAAAAAGGCCAACCCCCGCTTGCGGGGTAAAATGGCCTCTAAAGGTGGTTATATTTTTGATAAGTAGCTCTAAATACTGTATTGTATGTGTTTGTTTTTGGTTGATATCTACAACCATGACAGGATTTACAAAAATTGTTGATGGCGATTGATAAAAAGAAAGTCTCCTCTATTATTGAATGAGACAACATATCCACTTCAAGTCTATCAATTCCAAGTGGCATTAGCAGCCAATGCATCCTCAGCCCTATCTGCCATGTCTCACTATCTGCCATGATCTTTCCTGGGAAAACCACATTTCAAATCTGGCCTCCAAAGCCAGTCGCCGACTGGGCATCCTCCGTCGTGCGAAGTCCTTCCTTGGCACACCTGAGCTCCTCACCACATACAAGGCTTTCATCCGCAGCTCAATGGAATACTGCTCTCCCCTCTGGGCTGGTGCTCCTGCCTCACACCGAGCTCGTCTTCACGCTGTTGAAACCAAAGCATTCAGAATCATTGGAATCTCCCGCGATGAAGCTAACTCCAAGGGCCTCTCACTCACTCACCGCAGGCAGGTCGGTGGTCTTTCCGTCTTCTACCGACTCCTCTCTGGTCTTGCCCCCCCAGCTCTCTCTGGGCTCTGCCCCGCAAATATTCCTCCAGGTCGCACAAGATCTGCCTGCAACCCTCTTATGGTTAAACTGCCAAAATCAAGACTCTCTGCTCACCTTCACTCCTTCATTCCTTCATTCCTCTTTTCTCCCGCCTCTGGAACAAACTCTCTCACTCTCTTCAATCCCACTCCACCCTCCAGGTCTTTAAAACAGCTGTTCACCACCATCTCTTATCTTCCCCCATCCAAAACCTTGATCTTTTCTACCCCTGCTAATTTCACCCCAATTCCACTTTTTTGAAATACCAACTTCTGTCCTGGAAGTCCTTGATGTCCTTGTGTTTTATACTTCTCCCACCCCACCACCCCCTCCCCCCCTTCCCACGCCTCTTCCCCCCAAGCCCTCTCCCTCCCACACATCTCCCTGCTCTCAAATGTTGTGTTTGTGTGCTTTCCCTTCTCTCCCCATCTTGTCTTCCGCTCCCTCTTTTTATATATTTTGTTTGTCTGGTTGATTTGTTTGTGAAGTAAATGTTAGCTCTTTCACGAGCCTCGATTCAGTATCCCAAAAAAAAAAAAAAAAAAGCCCAAACAAACAAACCTCAAATTGGCTATCGAGACGTACCAATAAAAAATAAACAGCGACTTTTTGGCCAGTTTTTTCTCACACCCTCCCTCCTCCACCCCCCCCCACCCCCCTCACCCCACCCCACCCCACATTGTGTATGTCCCTGAAAAAAAACATCAAAAAACACACAGACATGTTTTTTGCCAAGGCTTCAAAAGAACAGAGTTTCTGATGACTTTGCAGCTCACTACTTACCACCGGAAATGTTGATGTTTCCTGCCTTCACCGCCTCTTTGATGGCGCTCTTGCTGGAAGTGCCCTTTGCGAGCCTCTCCCTCTCAGATTCCTCCAGGCTCCCGTAATGAATCCGTGGTCGCTTGGATGCACTTCTCCCATCATCTTCATCCATCACTGCCTTATTTATTCACTTGGTCACTAGAATGAATGCGAGCAGCCGAGTACGTGCATAAAGTACGTAATATTAGAATGTGGAGTATGTCTATAAATTATGTAATATCAAGACCATTAGTGAATCTATAAAGTACGTACTTTAACAATACAGCTACGTCAGTAAAATACATGCATCGACAAAATATGTACGTACCTCTATAAAATTTATACATACAATTGGAACGTGATTCCTATATAATAAAACCGAAAACGTCTGTTTGTCCGCTGTAATGAAATGAAGCCTACAGATAGTGGATTTTAGAAAAATGGAAACACCAGGATACACACGTATATACACAACATCTGTACAAAGTATGGGGGTACCACACATTCAGTCACGTGAAAAAGTAAGTACACCCCATGTAAAATTTTGACTTTTTCAACATATTTCAACATACAGCTATTAGATCTTCATTTCAACAATATTGATAGATAAAGGTGATATAACATAACAAATATCATGAAACATTTACATTTTGTAGTCCATCCACCTTTAACGTTACCGGCACTGCCCTCTCTTGGATTACATCATACCTCTCTGACAGATGCCAGTTCATCTCCATCAAAAACTGCAAATCCCCCACTGCTCCCCTCCCACAAGGTTCAGTTCTTGGCCCCCTCCTCTTCATCCTTTACCTGTCCCCCCTCGGTCACTTGATCCGCCGTCATGGTCTCCAATTCCACTGCTTCGCCGATGACATCCAGCTTTTCATCTCCACCAAGTCCGTCTCCACCGACACCCACTCTATCCTGACAAACTGCATCACTGAAATAAAATCCTGGCTTCAAATCAACTTCCTCAAGCTTAACTGTGATAAATCTGAAATAATCATCATTGGCCCAAAAACGCTCACAAAATCCACCCATAACTTTGCCCTCAACATCGACGGTATCCCAGTATCCACCTCCCCTCACATCCGGAATCTTGGCGTCATCTTTGACCAAACCCTCTCCTTCGACAAATACACTAAACAGATCACAAAGTCAGCCTTCTTTCACCTGAAAAACATTGCCCGTCTCCGCTCATCCCTCTCCTCCACGGCTGCAGAAACCCTCATCCACGCCTTCATCACCTCCCGTCTGGACTACTGCAATAGCCTCCTCTATGGTTCACCCTCAAAAATCACCAATAAACTCCAATACATTCAGAACTCCGCTGCCCGTCTACTCACCCATTCCCGGACCCGTGACCACATCACCCCCGTCCTTTACAAGCTTCACTGGCTCCCCATCCCCCCAGAGAATCCAGTACAAAATCCTCCTCTTGACATACAAAGCCCTCCATAACCTGGCCCCATCCTACCTGGCTGACCTCCTCTCCAGACACACTCCCACCCGCAACCACCGCTCTGCTGGTACCAACCTCCTGACCCCCTTCATCCGGACCAAATTCAGATCCTGGGGGGACAGGGCCTTCTCCATCGCTGCTCCCACCCTCTGGAACTCACTACCTCACACCATCAGAGACTCCTCCTCACTCACCACATTCAAAACATCACTAAAGACCCACCTGTTCAACACTGCATTCAACATTCAACCCACAGCATTTAACCCCTGACTATCTCTTCTCCTTCTCCCTCCTTTTGCTTTAAATATTTCCCTTTTGATTCTTGTCTTTTTGCAATTGTTGTTTTCATGTATTGTTATGCATTATGTTTTCCACTCTGTCAAAGCGCCTTTGGGCTACCTGAAAAGCACTATACAAAATAAATGAATTATTATTATTATTATCATTGTATAATTTAAATAAACATAAATGCAAATTTCGCATATGGAAAAAGTAGGTACACCCGTGGTTCTAATAGCTGGTATTGCCCCCTTTGGCAGAAACAACCTCAAGTCGGCATTTCTTATAACTGTCTACCAGTCTCTCACATCGACTGGGAGAAATTTTTGCCCACTCCTCCATGCAGAATTCTTTCAGCTGTGTGATGTTTGAGGGGTTTCTTGCATGCACAGGTCATTTCAAATCCCCCACAACATGTCGATGGGATTTAGATCCGGGCTTTGACTTGGCCATTCCAGAACCCTCCATTTCTTTCTTTTCAGCCATTCCTTGGTGGATTTACTGGTATGTTTAGGGTCATTGTCATGTTGCAAGGTCCACCTTCGGTTGAGCTTCAACTTTCCGAAAGATGGCCTCACATTATCCTCAAGCACCATCTTGTACAATGAAGAATTCATAGTGGATTATATGATGGTGAGCTGCCCAGGCCCTGATGCAGCAAAGCTGCCGCAAACCATAATATTTCCACCATCATGCTTTGCAGTTGCTATCAGGTTCTTGTGGTCAAATGCTGTCTTTGGTTTTCGCCAAACATGTCTTCTGGTACTGTGGCCAAATAGCTCTACCTTTGACTCATCTGTCCAGAGCACATTGTTCCAGAAGTGCTGGTCTTTGCCGAGGTGTTCATTGGCAAACTTTAGTCTTGCCCTGATGTTCTTTCTGGACAGCAAAGGATTCCTCCTGGCACACCTCCCATGTAGATCAAATTTGTGCAGCCTCTTTCTCATGGTAGACTCGTGCACTTTGACATCAACAGTGGCAAGAGCGACCTGTCGGTCCCGTAATGACATTCTCGGGTTCTTAGAGACTACTTTTAGAATCTTGTGGTCTGCTCTTGGGCTGAAATTGCTGGGGCGGCCTGGCCTGAACAAGTTGGCAGTTGTTTGGAATCTTCTCCACTTGTAGATGATCTTCTGGACAGTCAAATGATTGATTTCCAATTGTTTGGAGATCTTTTTAAATCCCTTCCCAGAGTCATAGGCATCTATAACCTTCTTTCTGAAGGCCTCAGAGAGCTCTTTTGATCTAGGCATGGTGACGCCGCACATTTCAACAACAAACAGCAAACCAAACTAAATGTCTGAGGTTTAAATAAGACACATTCCTCCAAGATCCTCCCTTATGATGTTCTAATCATTTGCACCTGAGCTGGTGCACCTGATTCTAATTTTAGGTATTTGAAGTAGTGATAAATGTCAGGGTGTACTTACTTTTTCCACATGCGAAATTTGCATTTATGTTTATTTAAATTATACAATGGACTACAAAATGTAAATGTTTCATGATATTTGTTATATTATATCACATTTATCTATCAATATTGTTGAAATGAAGATCAAATAGCTGTATGTTGAAATATGTTGAAAAAGTCAAAACTTTACATGGGGTGTACTGTACTTACTTTTTCACGTGACTGTATGTGACTGGCTCACAAAATATGCAAATCTCTTCCCAGTAGTCCTCTTATTACATTATATATATATAATATGTATGTTAGCCATTAGGGTTTAAACCCCATGACTCAATTGATCATAACATCTGAAATTATATATTGTGCTTCTGAAAACTGATTTGAACTCAGCTGCAGAGGCGGGTGGACAAAATGTGGTTTCTAGGCTCGAGGTGCAGAATACAGGAAAAACCTGTGGATCCTTAGCCCAGTAAACATGTCCTTGAATGTATGTGCCAGACAGAAGATAAAGAGCCCACAACCCACGTACAGGGAAAAACACGTTGCCAAACGCCTTCTTCACAAAGGGAATAATTAATTATATATCTTTGTAGTTTCCAGTGTGTCTCCTAAATCAAGGACGTAACCAACCTCGGGAGAAATATAGACATTACATATCCTTTGATTGTTATGTATTCAGTATGTGTATTCAATCATTAATCTACTATTATGCCTAGTGTCAAGAAAACCATTGAAGGTATTATGAGAACATTTCCTTCGGCCTGCGCTCGGGTCTGATGTGTTTAGATAAAGAGCCAGAAAAGGTCACCCTATCCTATGCTTACATCTTTTCAGTCTAAGTTTGGCCTTCTGCAGGAAGGGACGATGGTAGGTGGGTCTTTACGGCCCAGTTTCCTTTGTCTTTAGCGCAGACTCTTATCTGATATTTTTGCTATATATGAAATGCCTATTTGCTGATTTTGCAGCGAGTGTCTTGAAAATGCCTGCTGCGTGTCAGGCGGTGCATTATTGAGCCTTGCTCCACATTGTGTGTTTGTAATCGATTTCATTAAACATTGCTGCTCTGATCCTTGTTCTCCTTCCTTCCCTTGAGGTCATCGACCCACATGTATACCATCTTAAGCGATTATCTGCATCCCATGAAGCAGCATTTCTTCCCCGCTCGGAGGGTTCTTTCAGGATGACAATGCTCCAATCCATGGGGCACCTGTTGTCACCAGGTGGTTTGACGAGCAGGACGAAGTTACCCATCTTCCATGCCCCTCACAATCGCAGGAGTTTGTTCCTTTTCTATTTCATCCCCAATTTCCCTTTCCTCTTCTTGCTGTGATTCATTCAGCTTGTTTGCCCCCCATGTGTCCATTTCCACCTCCTCTTGATCTCACTCACTTATGCTCTTCTTTGGGGTCCGAGCATGTATACAAACAACCCACACAAACCAAGTCATCAAATTCAGGTTTAACCACACACCACTATTTGCTCCTGTTTGTGGTACCACCATCCCGAGGTTGTTCTATCCCACTCTTCCCTCAATGGGTTCAAGCAATTGGGGTATCACCATGGCTACAACTACA
Source organism: Myxine glutinosa (assembly GCF_964187855.1). NCBI lineage: Eukaryota > Metazoa > Chordata > Myxini > Myxiniformes > Myxinidae > Myxine > Myxine glutinosa. The sequence goes on along the minus strand of NC_136263.1, from coordinate 189,160,503 downwards.
AGGGAATTAGACGCAGAAGGCCATTTGGCCCATCATGTAGGCACTACCACTAAAATTTCAAAGTTGTGGAAATGCTTGCTTTAAGTTATTATTTATGTCTATGGGAGCTTATGAACTCATAACTTTTGAAATTGAGGGTGAGGAGGAAAGAGAGCAGTGCAAGGAGAGTGAGGAAGAGAGTTTTTGACAAAGATAGCCACCCCACCACCAGGCCGAGGCTCAGGTCTATCATACCGGAGGAGGGAGTAATCAGTTGTGAGCTGTGGTGATCTCAGTTGTGTTCTTGCATTCATTCTGAATTCTGGATATTTGGTACACGCTGCATTCTGCTATGTCTGTGGTGTGAAGGTTGTGCGGCAAAATGGAACCGCACGACTCGAGAATCGAGTCGTGTGTTGAAGCACTGTCAATTTTATTGAAGCATGAAGACCATCAGGTACTTTTTTCAACCAATTTCTGGTTTTGAGTAGCAAAGGGAGGAGGGAGGGAGTACTGAGATCACCAATGATCACGTGAGACATCATTTCCTGTTACTATTAGTATTGGACGTGCTCACCCAATATCAATACTTCCGGTGTTCAACTCACGATCTCATTCCACACTCGTTTCATCTCCAATCTTCCTTCATGTCCTACATTTCCATTCATACAAAACAAACATTTTACGAAGGACGAACACGTGTACAACCACGGCGTGCACACGTTTGGGGGCGCATCCTCGCCTCGCACTCACCTCCTCCACGACTTCTCTATTTCGTGCTTCGACCGGACACCAGCAGAATTCTTCGAGTTTTCATTCACACCGAAACAAAAACGATTCAATTTTGTACGACGAAATCGAGCCAACGGAAAGCAAACAAACCAATGAGAGCAAGTTTGAATCCTCAGTTTAAGCAAGTTCGAGTATGCTCAAAGATGCAAACTCTCGCGATATTTCAAATCATATTGCCGTTAAAAACAATATTTTCACGGTTGCGTCTCATAATTTCGAAATCTATTTGCAGTGACAATATTAAACCGACATATTGAGCAAGTATGGCAAGTATAAATAATAAATATGAGGTCTGGCTGAAATTGTAATGAACATGCGCTAACTACTTCGTCATGGCAAACATACATTGCACAGAACGGGAATTTCATCATCATTATCAGGTAAAGCGCAAAGCGCCCCTCCCTTTAATTCTTTATACTGTATATGGGATCGTTTCTCTGTATACATATTTAACATGGGGACTGAAAATACGTTTTTCGGCTTCGACTAGAAATCGGCTGCAATTTTCAGAAGTAAATGCTTTGAACGTTGAGGTAATATGTTCCAAATTTAAGCAACGTCCGTTAACGCATTCCTGAGTTTTATTAAGAAAACCCTCGAAACCAGTTGGTGTCTGTTACTGTTACTGTTAGTGTTAGAACAACAACACAACATGCATTTTAAGGCCATTTTCCCTGCAAGAGCGGGGGTTAGCCTTGCGGTCCCCATGACAATCTTCTCCATTTTGCCCTATTTTCTGCATCTCCCCTTGTTAACCCCCTTGCCCGCATTTCTTCTTCCACCATCTTTAGCCAAGTCTTTCTCGGTCTTTCCCGTCCTCTACTTCCTTCTACATTCATTTTTTTTTTTTTTTTTTTTTTTTTTTTTTTGTTGTATACAAGATCGAGGCTCGTGAAAGAGCGAACATTAATCACACAGAAAGACAAACCGACACATAAAACATATAACATCGGGAGCGGTAGACAAGATGGGGAGAGAGGGGGAAGGACACAAACACAACATTTGAGAGCAGGGACCGAGAGACATGGAGACATCGAGAGATCTGAGAGAGGGCGAGGGCTTTGGGGGGGGGGGGGGGGCATGGGAAGGGGGCGGTGGGAGAGGTATAAAACATATGGACACTGCCAGGACTTCCAGGAAAGAAGTTGGAATTTCAAACGAGGTGGATCTGGGGTGAATTAGCGGGGGTAGAAAAGATCAAGGTTTTGGATGGGGGAAGATAAGAGATGGTGGTGAACAGCTGTTTTAAAGACCTGGAGGGAGGAGTGGGATTGAAGGGAGTGAGGGAGTTTGTTCCAGAGGCGGGAGAAAAGAGGAATGAAAGAGTGAAGGTGAGCAGAGAGCCGAGATTTCGGCAGTTTAACCATCAGAGGGTTGCTGGCAGATCTTGTGCGACCTGTAGGAATATTTGGGGGACAGAGCACAGAGAGAGCTGGGGGTGCAAGGCCGGAGAGGAGTCGGTAGAAGACAGAAAGACCACCTACCTGCCTGCGGTGAGTGAGTGAAAGGCCCTCAGAGATAGCTTCATCGCGGGAGATTCCAATAATTCTGAAAGCTTTGGTTTCAACAGCGTGAAGCCGAGCTAGGTGTGAGGCAGGAGCACCGGCCCATAGGGGAGAACAGTATTCCATTGAGCTGCGGATGAAAGCCTTGTATGTGGTGAGGAGCTCAGGTGTGCCGAGGAAGGACTTCGCACGACGGAGGATGCCCAGTCGGCGACTGGCTTTGGAGGCTAGCTTGGAAATGTGGTTTTCCCAAGAAAGATCATGGCAGATAGTGAGACCCAAAATCTTGAGCGACAGAACTTCTTGGAGAGGATTGTTGAGAAAGTAGATGGGAGGGTTGTCCAGTCGATCTTTTCGGAGAGACATAGTAAGAGTGTGAGATTTGTCAGGATTGAAAGACATGTTCCACTTGTTTGACCAGTCTGTGATTTTGTCCAGGTCTTCAGAGAGTGAGGAGGCAGCAGACTGCCGATCTGAGGGAAGAGGAATGGAGCGGCAGAGAGTGGAGTCATCAGCAAAGAGATAGAGAGGATTTTCGAGAGAGTCAGAGAGATCATTGATGAAGACCAGAAAAAGCACGGGGCCCAGAACACTGCCTTGGGGAACTCCAGCCTGAACAGGAAGAGGAGATGAGAGAAACCCATTCAGGGCCACACGTTGACGACGACTAGAGAGGAAGTCCGCCAGCCATGCGTGGAGATTTCCATGGATACCAAAGGAGGAGAGTTTGGTGAGCAGAGCGGGGTGCCAGACCGTGTCGAAGGCACGTGATATGTCGAGGGAGACAGCTCTAATTTCCTGTTTGGCATTGAGGACCTCCATCCATTGTTGAGACAGCAGAAGCAGCATGTCCAGAGTAGAGTGACCTGGTCTGAAACCAAATTGATGATCAGAGATCAAACCATTGGAGAAGAGGAAAGATTTCATATCCGAAGCAATGATGGATTCCATGACTTTGCTGATAATTGGGAGAAGGCTGATTGGTCTGTAGTTGCTAGGATCTGTTATTGCACCTTTTTTGTGCAAAGCGGTGATGTTGGCTGATTTCCAAGCAGATGGCAGTTGACCTTGAGCAAAAGAGAGGGTGAAGAGAACAGAGAGAGGGTGAGATAGAGCAGCAGAGCACGATTTTAGGACCCGTGGGCTGATGCCGTCGGGTCCAGTTGCAGAATCAGAGTCGAGGGTTGACAGAAACTTTTCCACCTTGTCAGGAGGAAAGGACACGGAGTCCAGGAGCAGCAGGGTACGACTGGGTATGGTGGGTACAGAGAGGGATGGGTTTGGGACACAAGATTTAGAGGCAAACACAGAGTTGAGGCATTCAGCTTTTTCGCGTGCGGAGTCAGCTGTGTAGCCGTTTGAGGTAAGGGAGGGGATGGAGGGGGAACAAACACCAGAAACGGATTTGACCAGACGCCACCAGGATTTGGAAGAGGGAGACAGATAAGAGAGTTCGGTCTTGAGAACGGAGAGATATTGTTTCCTGGCTCTCCTGAGGGTGGACACACACTTGTTTCGGGCTTTGTGAAAGGAAATGAGATTTCCTTCCGTTGGATTTGCTTTCCAGGAGACGAAGGCAAGTTGTTTCTGGGCAACAGCCTCACCACAAGATTCCGTGTACCATGGACGGGAGGAAGGGTATGACAACTGAAGACGAGATGGGATAAATCTGTGCATGAGAGAGAGCAATTTACTTTGGAAGAATTCCCAGGATGAGTTGATGTCAGAGGTGGTAGAGATGGGAGACCAGTCCAGATGATTGATGGCTGCTTGAAGACCGTGCCAGTTGGCCTGAGTGAAATGCCAGACTCGTCGACGCTGAGCAGGCTCCCTGAGGATGGTCAGAGAGATGTCCACTTTAACAAGGACATGATCAGATGATCCGATCGGAGCAGAAGAAGAGCAGCAGACATTTTCAGGGAAGTTAGTCATAACCAAGTCCAGAAGAGAAGATGTTCCGTTGACTGAGATCCGGGTCGGGAAATTGACAGATTGTGTCAGTCCCAGTGAGTCGCAGAAGTCCTTTGCTGAAGAGCCATGGCTGGTGAGAGAGGTACCCACACCCAGCCAACTGGCATGGTGACAATTGAAATCACCACATATGAGGAAGAGAGAGTTGGGATGAGTAGATAGAAGTTGGTCCATATCATCAGACAGCGAGATGTAGATGGAGTCATCACTGTTTGGTGGACGGTACAACACACATATGAACAAGAGGTGGGAGCGAAGGGGAAGCCGTAGCCAGAGGTATTCCTGGGGGTGAGGTGGAGAGAGTGCAGTGCAGGGCGAGTGAGGAAGAGAGTTTTTGATAAAGATAGCAACCCCGCCTCCAGGACGATGCTCAGGTCTATCATACCGGAGGAGGGAGTAGCCCGGGAGAGATACTATGGAATCAGAGACATCATAAAGGAGGAAAGTTTCTGTTAAGCAGATCACGTCTGGTTTGACAGAAGCAACCTGTATGGAGAGATCAGTTAAGTTTGAACGAAGGCCCCGGATGTTTGAGGTCCATACCGTTAATGAAGAGGAAGGGGGAGCATCAGATACAGAGCAGGGGGGAGGAGGGGTAGGGTAAGATGTGGAAGAGGTGGAAGAGATAGGGAGAGCTGTTGAAGGTGTGTCAGAGATTTCAGAATAGCTCGGAGAAAGGGAAGGATGGGGCGGACAAAAGGTTTGATGGTGATTGGGTGAGCCACAATGAGGTGTTATTTGAGGAGGGGGAAGAGCGAGGCAGAAGGTTGGGGGAGATGGAGGTGAGAGTTTGAAGGGGGAAGAAGCGGGGAGGACGCTTTGAGGAGGGGGAGTGAGAGGGGGGAAATTGAGAAGCAATGAGGGTGGGGAGATTTGAAGGGGAGGGGTGAGGGGGGAGTTTGGGAGGGAAGGGACAAGGGGAGGGATTTGAAAGGGATGGGAAATGGGGGAGATTTGGAGGGGAGGGGTGAGGCAGGAGTCTAGGAGGGGAGGGGCGAGGGGGCGTCTTGGCGGGGAGGGGTGAGGGGGTAGTTTAGGAGGGAGGGGGCAAGGGGGGAGATTTGAAAGGGATGGGTGATGGGGAAGATTTGGAGGGGAGGGGTGATGGGGAAGATTTGGAGGGGAGGGGTTATGGGGAAGATTTGGAGGGGAGGGGTGAGATTGGATTTTTGAAAGTGTACGATTTATGGGAAACGAACATTTATTGCAAAATGAGTTTCTTGTGACCTTCGAGTTAAAAATACGTTTAAGGACGCTGGATGGAGGATGGAGTGCAGGAGAGTTTAGGGAATGTAGAAAAAAGGCACTATAGGAGATGGATATTTTTTTTGGGATGAATTGATTTGGTGAGCAAGTCGAAAGCAGCCTTTTAAAGAAGAAGAAGAAAAAGGTGTTATAAAATATGACGGAATACATAACTTGAGGGGAAAGTGTAAACATTGAAGGTTAATGAGTGAAAACTATCTGGGGAAATGGGGGAGAAACACGTGGTCGAAGAACGAACGAACGAACGTTCCATCACTCTTCTCAACCAGTCACTTTCATCCTTCCTCAACACATGACCAAACCATCTCAACCTGTTCCTCTTCACAGTGTGGTGCTGTGCACACGACTCGATTGCCAGAGAGGTAGGCCACAACGCGTTGGTACAAACAAAGAGTCTTGATAAGTCTTTGTCCCCTTTTTTCAACATTCGCATCCTTCGCGAACCGTTCGCGTGTCCCGTGAAAACCCACCTTTAACTTTAAGAGCTTGCACTTCAGCACTGGGCGGGCTCGAGCTTAGAGCCTGCATATATGTCCCGAGGCCACGCCTTGCCCCCGGGCGTGGCCGTTCGGTCGAAGGGCGGGGCATGCTTTTTCGTTCCCCGCCTGGACGCTCGCGCCACCCACTGGTGTGCGGAATTATTGTCCCTTGTGCCCGCCACACGCGCCCCCTCAGAATTCCCACGCACCTGAACGGTGAGTTTGCGGGGAAGCCGGATGACCCGGCCGAAACGCCCCCTGGCGATGTGTGCAGGGCTGGGGGGGGGGGGGGGGGGGGTAGCGGGACGGCGGGGCTGGGGGGTGCCGGGGGGGTAGCGGGACGGCGGGGCTGGGGGGTGCCGGGGGTCCGACCGCCGGGGGGCGGCTTCGACTCGGAGGCAGAGCTGCTTGCGGGGGGTGGTCCGGATCGAGGTGGGCCGTCTTGAGGCGGTCCACGGAGATGCGATCTGGGGCACCGCCGATGTCGACGGTGAAATGTTTGTCCCCAGTCTCCAGCACGCGGAAGGGCCCGTCGTACGGGGGCCGCAGCGGTGCCCGGTGGGCGTCGTGCCGGACGAAGATGTACTCCGCCGTGCGAAGCTCCGGGGCGACGTGGGAAGACGGGCAACCGTGGTGTGCCGTCGGCACCGGGGCAAACCTCCGGGCGGTCTCCTGAAGGGCGGAGCGCTGTTGCGCCGTGGACCAAGGAGTCGGGGATGAATTCGCCCAGTACCCGCAGTGGTTGCCCGAAGACCAGCTCTGCCGAGGACGCGCGCAGGTCGTCCTTGGGTGCCGTCCTGAGGCCCAGCAGGACCTAGGGGAGCCTGTCGGCCCAGCTGCCGTCGCGGAGGCTGGCCCGGAGCACGGCCTTCATCGAGCGATGAAAACGCTCGCACAGGCCATTGGCCTGGGGGTGGTAGGCCGTGGTGCGGTGTAGTTTTACGCCGAGCCCTTGCGCCACCGCGGCCCAGAGCTCCGAGGTGAACTGGGGGCCGCGGGTCGGACGAGATGTCCGAGGGGGCACCGAACCGGGCAACCCAAGTAGCGATGAAGGCTTGCGCCACATCAGCCACAGACGTCACCGCCAATGGGACGACCTCCGGCCACCGTGTGGTGCGGTCCACCATGGTGAGGAGGTGGGTGAACCCCCGCGAGGGGGGCAGAGGTCCCACCAAGTCGACATGCACGTGGTCGAACCGACGCTCGGGCACCGCAAACGGGGCCAACGGGGCTTGGGTGTGGCGGTGGACCTTTGCGCGCTGGCACGCGAGGCACGTCCTGGCCCAGTCGCGGACGTCCTTCCTGAGGCCATGCCAGACGAACTTCGCCGCGACGAGCTTCTGGGAGGCCTTCGTGCCCGGGTGGGACAGGCCGTGGATGGCGTCGAACACTGGGCGCTGCCAGCCAGCGGGCACGATGGGGCGAGGCCGGCCGAGGGAGACGTCGCACAGGAGGGCCGCGCCCACGGCGTCGAACGGCACCTCGGTGACGCGGAGGCCTGTGATGGCGGTCCGCAAGGCCTGGACGCCGGGGTCGGCAGTCTGGTCCTCCGCCATCTGGGCATAGTCGATCCCGAAGTGGACCGCGTGCGCGACGGACCGGGAAAGGCAATCCGCCACCGGGTTGTCTTTGTCCGCCACGTGACGGATGTTCGTCGTATACTCGGACACGGCAGAGAGGTGACGCTGCTGCCGTGCCGACCATTGCTCGGTGACCTTGGCCATCGCGAACACAAGGGGCTTGTGGTCGACGAAAGCCGTGAACGGGCGGCCCTCTAGCAGATGGCGGAAGTGTCGGACCGCCAGGTGGAGCCCGAGCAGCTCGCGGTCGAAGGTGCTGTAGCGGCGTTCGTGCGGGCGAAGCTGCCGGCTAAAAAACGCCAGCGGTTGCCAAGCACCACGCACCCACTGCTCGTGCACCGCGCCAACCGTGTAGTCCGACGCGTCGGTGGTGAGGGTGATCGGCGCATCGGGCGCCGGGTGCTCCAGCATGGTGGGGTTGGCCAGGGCCAGGTTTGCGCCCGCAAACGCCGCGGCCGTCGGCTCCGACAAGGCGATGTCACCTTTGCCCGGCTTGCCCCGGAGGGCCTCGTGCAGGGGGCAGAGGAGCCGGGCGGCGTGGGGCACGAAGCGGTGGTAAAAATTTACCATGCCCAGGAACTCCTGGAGCCCCTTGATCGTGCGGGGTCGTGGGAAATCCCTGACCGCCTCCATCTTGGCCAGTAAAGGGACGGCCCCGTGCCTGGTGATGCGGTGCCCCAATAAGACGATGGTGGCGACGCCGAAACGGCACTTTGCGGGGTTGATGATTAGGCCATGCTGGCCCAGGCGTTCGAAAAGCGTGCGGAGGTGGAGCAGGTGCTCCTCCCGGGACGCGCTCGCGACTAGGATGTCGTCCAGGTAGACAAGGAGGAAAGGTAAGTCGCGCAAGACGCTGTCCATAAGCCGTTGGAACGCCTGGGCTGCATTCTTCAACCCGAAAGGCATTCGCAGGAACTCGAAGAGGCCGAAAGGGGTGATGACGGCCGTCTTCGGGACATCGCCCGGTTGTACGGGGACCTGGTGGTAGCCCCGGATGAGGTCCACCTTGGAAAACACGGTCGTGTTTGCCAACCGGGCGGAAAAGTCCTGGATATGCGGGACCGGGTAGCGGTCGGGGGTGGTGGCATCATTGAGCCGGCGGTAGTCCCCGCACGGCCGCCATCCCCCGCCGGGCTTCGGCACAATGTGCAGAGGAGAAGCCCAAGCGCTGTTGGAGCGCCGTACGATCCCCAGCCGCTCCAGCGTGGCGAACTCCGCTTTCGCCACGGCGAGCTTCGTGGGTTCGAGTCGGCGTGCCCGCGCGTAGACCGGCGGCCCGACCGTGGGTATATGGTGCTCCACCCCGTATTTAACGGCCACCGCTGAGAAGGTGGGCCGCGTGAGGGCCGGAAAACTGGCTAGGAGGCGTGTAAAGTCGTCCGCTGCCGGAAGCGTGCAAACCAAACTCGCCGGGACGGAACCTTCCAGCAAGCCGCTTGGCAAGCCGCTCGGTGAGCCGCTCAGTGAGCCGCTCAATGAGCCGCTCAGCGAACAAGCGAGCGAGCTGAAGGTTTCGGCCTGGACGAGACGTCTGCGCTTCACGTCGACCAACAGCCCATGCGCACATAGGAAGTCCGCGCCCAGCAGGGCCATTGGCACGCTGGCGGTCACGAACGGCCATTGAAAGCGCAGTGAGAGGCAACGCTTCCCGAATGTGCGGATGGGTGTACCGTTGGCGGCAAGCAAAGCGGGGCCCCGGCCCGCGGCTTGCTTGTCGGACGTGGAGGCCGGGAGGACGCTTACCTGCGCTCCTGTGTCGCAAAGAAAACGGCGCCCGGACAAGGTGTCCGTGATGAACAGGAGGCTGCCGGTATGGCCAACGCTCATGGCCGCAAGTGAGCGCCGGTCGTTTCCCGACCTGTCAAAAGAACACGGCGGGCGGCACGTTTTAGCCTTGCGGCCGAACCTGGCATGGTAGTAGCACCAGGTTTGCGGCGGTGGCCCCCGTGGCAGCCGTGTCGGCGGCGGTGGTGGTGGCGGCGGCGGTAGTGGGCGGGGCGTAGCAGCGGCCACGAGGGAAGCAGGTGGCGCTGGAGCCTCCGCACCGGGAGCCACTACGGCAGCACCGTACCCCGACCGCGTGTCGCAGGCACATCGCAGACAAATACTTGTCGGCCTCTCCAGCCAGGGCGCGGGGTTTCGTTAGTTTGGAACCGGCCAGCGCGAGGCGCACCTGTGCAGGTAGCTGGCGGAGGAAAAGTGTGCGGAACAAGAAATCCGGGCGCTGGTCTCCAAGCAGCGACAACATGAAATCCATCCGGACGGATGGTCGTGTGTCACCGAGGGCGGGAAGGTCCAGGAGGCGGTCGGCCCGTTCGATCTCCGTGAGCCCGAATGTGGCGAGGAGGAGACGTTTGAGCGCCTCATACTTGTTGTCGCCCGGCGGGCGCCGAAGGATGGACACGACTCGGGCGGCAGTGCCGGGCCCGAGGGCAGCGACCACGTGGTAGTACCGGTTCTCGTCCGCCGTGATGCCTCGGAGCTCAAATTGAGCTTAGGCCTGCACGAACCAAACGTCGGCTTGCGCTTCCCAAAACTCGGGGAGTTTGACGGCGATGGCGTTGGTAGCCATGGCGCGTTCGGGGGTCAGCAACGGCTGAACCAATCGGGGTCACCAGTGTGGTGCTGTGCACACACGACTCGATTGCCAGAGAGGTAGGCCACAACGCATTGGTACAAACAAAGAGTCTTTATTAAGAGCTCGCACTTCAGCACTGGGCGGGCTCGAGCTTAGAGCCCGCATATATGTCCCGAGGCCATGCCTTGCCCCCGGGCGTGGCCGATCGGTCGAAAGGCGGGGCATGCATTTTCATTCCCCGCCTGGATGCTCGCGCCACCCACTGGTGCGCGGAATTATTGTCCCTTGTGCCCGCCACAACAGCATCAATCACAGGCTCTATTCCCATCATCTTTCGCAATTCATCATTTGTCTTCCTCTCTCTCTACGATACTCCGCCCATCCACCGAACCATTCCCATTTCCACCCTTTCCAGCCTTCGTTGCTGCTCTGCATTCATGACCCATGTCTCACTCCCATAAATCATAACACTTCTCACACATGCAGCATACACCTTTCCCTTCAGCTTCAACGACACTCCCCTCATCATCAGCACGCCACTCAGTTCCCGAAACTTCTTCAATGCACATCTCACTCCAGCAACCATTGCCGAGTCTGATCCACCTTCTCCATTCAGCATGTCTCCGAGGTAGCAAAATGTTTTCACACCTTCCAGCTTCTCACCGTCTCCAAGATCCAACTCAACATTTCCTCCATCTGCAGCTCCCTCTGTGCACACCTTACATTTGAATGTAGCTGCCACACTGGTTAATGACCCTCTCAGACCGCTACATTTTTGATGAACCCACTTAGCGCACATTGTACATTGAATGGAGTTCACTCCGACACCATTCCTGCACACAGCACGTGGTCACTTCCCAGTTCTTTCCACCTCACCACATGCTTTACCACTTGCCATCACCTTCGTCTTTCCTATATTCACCTTCAGACCTTTTGTCTCCATACATTCGTTCCACTTGTTCATCTTTTCCTTCAGTCCATCCATACTTTCCGCAATCAACACCAGATAATCTGCATACAACAACTCCCACGGTAAATCCTCCTTTACATTCTGAGCCAGCACCTCCATCACAGCTACAAATAGTAGTGGACTTAATACCGACCCCTGATGCACTCCCACCTTCACTCAAACTCACCACTGTTCCCGTCCTTCGTCCTTACAGCTGTGCACGCTCTTTTGTACATTGCCATCACTACTCTGATCAACCATTCCTCCACTTCTAACTTCATCAATGCCCATGTCAATACTTCGTGTGGAACCCTATCGAATGCTTTCTCCAGATCAACAAACCCAAGAAACAACTTCTTCCTCTTCTCCATGTACTTGTCCTGCAACTGCCTCACAATAAAGAGCACGTCTGTCGTTCCTCTTCCTGGCATAAATCCAAACTGCATTTCGGCGATCTTCACCTTCTTCCTTATCCTCCTCTCCAACACCCTTTCCAATACCTTCATTCCATGCTCCAATAACTTTATCACTCCGTACGAGCCACACTCCAGAGGGTCACCTTTCCCCTTGCATAGAGGGACGAGGGTACTCAGTTCCCAATCCACTGGAATGCGGCCTTCTTTCACCACCAGATTACAGACTCTGTCATTCTCTTCACACCCCAACTTCCTGCTGCCTTCAACATATCTCCCACAACTCCCGTCGGCCCTCCCGCTTTTCTACTCTTCATTGCTTTTATCGCTTCCTCAACACTCTTCTCAGTTATCTTCTCTGCCGGTCCTTAAACTGGGTTACTCTCCATGTTGCCATCCCATTCATTCTCTGTATTCAACAGCATTTCCATATAGCTTTTCCATCTTCCTTTAATTCCATCTGGGTCCACAACGATTTGTCCCACTTCATCCTTCAAGCAACTCACCCCCATCACATCACACTTCTCTTTCGCTATCTGCTTTGCAATCCTGAATACCGCTCTCTGACCCTCTTCCCATTCCAAGCGTTCTCTGAATATTTTCCAAATGCCTCCTGCGCCTTTGCTACCTCTTTCTTTGCAGCCTTCTTAGCTACCTTATAACTTTCATGCTCTGCTTTTTCTGCTCCCATACCCTTCGCCTTCTGCCACTCCTTGAACTTCTTCCTCTTCTCGTCAATCCTCTTTCCAACTTCAGCATCCCACCACCATGTTTCCGAGTGTCTCGGTGGTCCTTTTGTCCATCCACATACCTCACCAACGGCTCCCAACAGACTATCTTTCATTGACATCCATCCACGTTCAAGCTCAAACACATCATCCTCTACCCTACTCAGCCTCTCTTTTAATGCCTCCCTTACTGTCACCTCTTTCAACCTCCACACCTTCATCCTTGGTTGGTACTTCACCCGCCGAGCTCTCCTCGCACCTTTCACCCTTATGTCGCAGACAACCAAGTGGTGCTGTGAAACAGCCTCCTCCCCCGGGATAACCTTTGTGTCCCGGAGGTGCCCCCTGTCTCACCTACGCACCATCAGGTAGTCAACAGTTGTCATCGACCCACCTGACGTGTATGTAACAAGGTTATTATCCCTTTTCTGGAACTGAGTATTACAAATCAACAAATCAGCTCCATCAGCAAACTCCAAAATCCTTTCACCTTCTCCATTTCTCACAACATATCCGTAACCCCCATGAACTCCCTCAAAACCATCCATACTCCTTCCCACATGTCCATTTAGGTCTCCTCCTACCACAACAACTTCCTCATCTTTCACGTTTTCCATCAGCTTCTCTATCGCACACCAGAACTTGTCCTTCTCTTCATCGCTCCGACCAACCTGCGGAGCATATCCCGAGATGACGTTCACCAAGAGATTTCCAATCATCATTTTCACCATCATCAACCTATCACCCACTCTAGTCACACTCACCACACTGTCTACAAACTCCTCAGAAAACAGGACACCAACACCATTCACGCCCTCCGGGCACCCTTGCCACACAAACTTGTATTTCTGTCCCTGCCTACCCTTCACCATTCTCACACCACTTCCCTTCCATCTCGTCTCTTGCACACAACATATGTCCACTCTTCTTCTGACAAATTTTTCCACCACTTCTCCTGATCTCCCTGTCATTGTCCCGTAATTCCATGTCCCAAACCTCAGAAACCGATCTCCATTTCGGGCTGTACCCTGCCCATATGTAGTTGTAATTGTCATGGTTCTCTTTTTGAGGCAATGTTTTTATGGCCGGATGCCCTTCCTGACGCCAACCCTCTTTGTCGCCTCTTACGACACGCAGGGATATGGGGTACCTATTCTAACCAGGGTACACACCGGGAGTTACTGTTAGCAACTTATGTTAGTAACTTAGTGACTGTCTGTTACTGTTAGTCCGCCCAAAATGTGTTGGCGCTCATATCTCAAAGGCTATACATTGAAACTAGCTGCAACTTGGAATATACTCATATGGTATGCGCCATGTGGCAAACTATAGAAAAGAAGGGACATTCTTCGGAAAAATGCCAGGGGCATAGAAAAGGCCCCTTTGTATGGTATATGCCATGTGGCAAAGTATAGAAAAGAAGGGACATTCTTAGGAAAAATGCCAGGGGCATAGAAAAGGCTCCTTTATATGGTATATGCCATGTGGCAAAGTATACAAAAGAAGGGACATTCTTAGGAAAAATGCCAGGGGCATAGAAAAGGCCCCTTTATATGGTATGTGCCATGTGGCAAAGTATAGAAAAGAAGGGACATTCTTCGGAAAAATGCCAGGGGCATAGAAAAGGCCCCTTTATATGGTATATGCCATGTGGCAAAGTATAGAAAGGAAGGGACATTCTTCGGAAAAATGCCAGGGGCAGAGAAAAGGCCACTTTATATGGTATGTGTCATGTGGCAAACGATAGAAAAGAAGGGACATTCTTCAGAAAAATGCCAGGGGCAGAGAAAAGGCCCCTTTATATGGTATATGCCATGTGGCAAAGTATAGAAAAGAAGTGAAATTCTTTGGAAAAATGCCAAGGGCCTAGAAAAGGCCCCTTTATATGGTATATGCCATGTGGCAAAGTATAGAAAAGAAGGGACATTCTTAGGTAAAATGCCAGGGGCATAGAAAAGGCCCCTTTATATGGCATGTGCCACATGGCAAAGTATAGAAAAGAAGGGACATTCTTCGGAAAAATGCCAGGGGCATAGAAAAGTCACCTTTGCATGGTATGTGCCATGTGGCAAAGGAGAGAAAAGAAGGGACATTCTCAGGAAAAATGCGAGGGGCAGAGAAAAGGCCCCTTTTTATGGTATGTGCCAAGTGGCAAACGATAGAAAAGAAGGGACATTCTTCAGAAAAATGCCAGGGGCATGGAAAAGGCCCCTTTACATGGTATGTGCCATGTGGCAAAGCATAGAAAAGAAGGGACATTCTTCAGAAAAATGCCAGGGGCATAGAAAAGGCCCCTTTATATGGTATATGCCACGTGGCAAAGTATAGAAAAGAAGGGACATTCTTCGGGAAAATGCCAGGGGCATAGAAAAGTCCCCTTTTTATGGTATATGCCATGTGGCAAAGTATAGAAAAGAAGGAACATTCTTCAGAAAAATGCCAGGGGCATAGAAAAGGCCCCTTTATATGGTAAATGTCATGTGGCAAAGTATAGAAAAGAAGGGACATTCTTCGGAAAAATGCCAGGGGCATGGAAAAGGCCCCTTTATATGGTATGTGCCATGTGGCAAAGTATAGAAAAGAAGGGACATTCTTCGGAAAAATGCTAGGGGCATAGAAAAGGCCCCTTTATATGGTATATTCCATGTGGCAAAGTATAGAAAAGAAGGGACATTCTTCGGAAAAATGTCAGGGACATAGAAAAGGCCCCTTTATATGGTATGTGCCATGTGGCAAAGTATAGAAAAGAAGGGACATTCTTCGGAAAAATGCCAGGGGCATAGAAAAGGCCCCTTTATATGGTATATGCCATGTGGCAAAGTATAGAAAAGAAGGGACATTCTTGGGAAAAATGTCAGGGGCATAGAAAAGGCCCCTTTATATGGTATGTGCCATGTGGCAAAGTATAGAAAAGAAGGGACATTCTTTGGAAAAATGCCAGGGGCATAGAAAAGGCCCCTTTATATGGTATATGCCATGTGGCAAAGTATAGAAAAGAAGGGACATTCTTCGGAAAAATGTCAGGGGCATAGAAAAGGCCCCTTTATATGGTATGTGCCATGTGGCAAAGTATAAAAAAGAAGGGACATTTTCAGGAAAAATGCCAGGGGCATAGAAAAGTCCCCTTTATGTGGTATGTGCCATGTGGCAAAGTATAGAAAAGAAGGGACATTCCTCCATAGCTTGCATAACATGCCAAACAATAGAAAATAAGGGACATTCAAAAAAATATATTGTGTGCATCAAACTGGTTTCCCTTTAAATGAACTTTTCTGGGGCATTCCTTGGTTCCTCCTAAGAACACAGGGGTAGCACCCCTGTGTTCTTAGGAGGAACCAAGGAATGCCCCAGAAAAGTTCATTTAAAGGGGAACCAGTTTGATTCATGGAGCTGCATGAAGTAAATGTATTTTAACCGATATACGAAGGGCACCCCTTTATATGAACATTTATAGGGCATTACTTGAAGCAGTTCTTTCGTAGAGCCACATAACTCCTCTCCTTAAACAACTTCAGAAAATTGCTTCTGGTTGCATGATGTAATCGCTGGAACAAAGAAGTGATCTGGATCCGTGGGTAATAAGCCTTTGATAATCTTGTAGACTTCAATCAAGTCTCTGCCGCTCCAAGTCTCCTCGTTGTTGCCTGTAGTGAGGGGAGAACATGTCTAGTTTTAGCTGAGTCTTTCCTGATATATGAGTTGACTAAGTTATTTTACAAGCTTTGTCGCTCTCCATTGCACTGCCTGTATCTTATCGGCTTCTGCTCTAATTTTTGGATTCCAAATTTCATTTCCATATTCTAGGAGGATGGACCATAGAGTTGAAGAGGAATGGGAAATTTTCCTTGGTGAAGCTGGAAAAGGTCCTCTTGATATAAGACCTAACATCTGATTGGTCTTGTTGAGAGACACAACTACATGTCTGTGGAAGGTTAGCTCATTGTCCATAACAACACCAAGGTCCTTCTCTTCTAGTGTAACTTTTAGTTCTTCTCCCTTGACATAGTACGTTACATTCTGGTTTCCTTTGCCAATGCGCATAACCTTACATTTGGCAGTGTTGAACCGTATCGTTCTTGGCGCTATCTCCCAATGGTGAAGAATCACTTTTAAAATTCTAGTAGCCGGATCCGAATCCGGATCTTCACCAAAATCGAATCATTTCGTCCTTGTCACATACGCTACATCTCTGCCAAATCTCGTCCGAATCCGTCCACAACATTATGAGATATTTTGATCACAAACAAACAAGTGGACAGACAGGGGTGAAAACATAACCTCCGTCCACCTTCAGTGGCGGTCTGGCAGAGGTAAAAAAATGCTTGAAGTTGAAAGAAAGTACATGCCTGTGTTTGTATGTGTTTTAATGTTTTCAAAAGTAGTCTGGATCGGCATTTGTGGAGGTTTTTGACCAACAGCCTCTGATGTATGCGCAGACTGATTTTAAAAGTTAACTTGTCCTCAATCTTGATGAGCAGATCGTGATAACGACAGGACACTACTATCCAGTTCATGATGTGATAGCGTCAGTTTGTGTTCAAATTGTATACAACAACATGCATTTTAAGGTGCCAGCTTAGGATCCTAGGATCCTGGGTTCGAATCCCGGTCAACAACAACAACATGCATTTTAAGGCCATTTTCCCTGCTAGAGCGGGGGTTAGCCTTGTGGTCCCCATGACAATCTTCTCCATTTTGCCCTATTTTCTGCATCTCTCCTTGTTAACCCCCTTGCCCGCATTTCTTCTTCCACCATCTTTAGCCAAGTCTTTCTCGGTCTTCCCCGTCCTCTACTTCCTTCTACATCAATTTCCATCACTCTTCTCAACCAGTCACTTTCATCCTTCCTCAACACATGACCAAACCATCTCAGCCTGTTCCTCTTCACAGCATCAATCACAGGCAATATTACCATCATCTTTCGCAATTCATCATTTGTCTTCCTCTCTCTCAACGATACTCCGCACATCCATCGAACCATTCGCATTTCCACCCTTTCCAGCCTTCGTTGCTGCTCTACGTTCATTACCCATGTCTCGCTCCCATAAATCATAACACTTCTCACACATGCAGCATACACCTTTCCCTTCAGCTTCAGCGACACTCTCCTCCTCATCAGCACGCCACTCAGTTCCCGAAACTTCTTCCATGCACATCTCACTCGAGCAACCGTTGCCGAGTCTGATCCACCTTCTCCATTCAGCATGTCTCCGAGGTAGCAAAATGTTTTCACACCTTCCAGCTTCACGCCGTCTCCAAGATCCAACTCAACATTTCCTCCATCTGCAGCTCCCTCTGTGCACACCTTACATTTGAATGTAGCTGCCACACTGGTAAATGACCCTCTCAGACCACTACATTTTTGATGAACCCACTCAGCGCACATTGTACATTGAATGGAGTTCACTCCGACACCCTTCCTGCACACAGCACACGGCCACTTCCCAGTTCTTTCCACCTCACCACATGCTTTACCACTTGCCATCACCTTCGTCTTTCCGATATTCACCTTCAGACCTTTTGTCTCCATACATTCCTTCCACTTGTTCATCTTTTCCTTCAGTCCATCCATACTTTCCGCAATCAACACCAGATCATCTGCATACAACAACTCCCACGGTAAACCCTCCTTTACGTTCTGAGCCAGCACCTCCATCACAGCTACAAATAGTAGTGGACTTAGTACCGACCCCTGATGCACTTCCACCTTCACCTCAAACTCACCACTGTTCCCGTCCTTCGTCCTTACAGCTGTGCGCGCTCTTTTGTACATTGCCATCACTACTCTGATCAACCATTCCTCCACTCCTAACTTCCTCAATGCCCATGTCAATACTTTGTGTGGAACCCTATCGAATGCTTTCTCCAGATCAACAAACCCAAAAAACAACTTCTTCCTCTTCTCCATGTACTTCTCCTGCAACTGCCTCACAATGAAAAGCGCATCTGTCGTTCCTCTTCCTGGCATAAATCCAAACTGCATTTCGTCGATCTTCACTTTCTTCCTTATCCTCCTCTCCAACACCCTTTCCAATACCTTCATTCCATGCTCCAATAACTTTATCGCTCGGTACGAGCCACACTCCAGAGGGTCACCTTTCCCCTTGTATAGAGGGACGAGGGTACTCAGTTCCCAATCCACTGGAATGCGGCCTTCTTTCACCACCAGATTATAGATCTCTGTCATTCTCTTCACACCCCAACTTCCTGCTGCCTTCAACATATCTCCCACAACTCCCGTCGGCCCTCCCGCTTTTCCACTCTTCATTGCTGTTATCGCTTCCTCAACTTCCTTCTCAGTTATCTTCTCTGCCGGTCCTAAAACTGGGTTACTCTCTATGTTGCCATCCCATTCATTCTCTGTATTCAACAGCATTTCCATATATCTTTTCCATCTTCCTTTAATTCCATCTGGGTCGACAACGATTTGTCCCACTTCATCCTTCAAGCAACTCACCCCCATCACGTCACACCTCTCTTTCGCTATGTGCTTTGCAATCCTGAATACTGCTTTCTGACCCTCTTCTGAATCCAAGCGTTCTCCGAACATTTTCCTACATGCCTCCTGCGCCTTTGCTACCTCTTTCTTTGCAGCCTTCCTGGCTGCCTTATAACTTTCATGCTCTGCTGTTTCTGCTCCCGTACCCTTCGCCTTCTGCCACTCCTTGAACTTCTTCCTCTTCTCGTCAATCCTCTTTCCAACTTCATCATCCCACCACCATGTTTCCGAGTGCCTCGGTGGTCCTTTTGTCCATCCACATACCTCACCAACGGCTCCCAACAGACTAGCTTTCATTGACATCCAACCACTTTCAAGCTCAACCACATCATCCTCTACCCTACTCAGCCTCTCTTTTAATGCCTCCCTTACTGTCACCTCTTTCAACCTCCACACCTTCATTCTTGGTTGGTACTTCACCCGCCGAGCTCTCCTCGCACCTTTCATTTTTATGTCGCAGACAACCAAGTGGTGCTGTGAAACAGCCTCCTCCCCCGAATCCCGGTCGATCGCTGAATTAACCCCAGGGGGGTTGACTCAGCCTGTCATCCTTCCGAGGTCGGCCAATTGAGTACCAGTTCACTGGTAATTCCCTGTTTGTCGTTAAAGGCGGCAAAAAGGGTTGGTGTCAGGAAGGGCATCCGGCCGTAAAACATTGCTTCAAAAAGGGGACCAAAAAACAACAACAACCACGGTTCCCTAAAAAGGCCAACCCCCGCCTTGCGGGGGAAAATGGCCTCTAAAGGTGGTTATTATTTTTTTATTTAACATGCATTTTAAGGCCATTTTCCCTGCTAGAACGGGGGTTAGCCTTGCGGTCCCCATGACAATCTTCTCCATTTTGCCCTATTTTCTGCATCTCCCCTTGTTAATCCCCTTGCCCGCATTTCTTCTTCCACCATCTTTAGCCAAGTCTTTCTCGGTCTTCCCGGTCCTCTACTTCCTTCTACATTCATTTCCATCACTCTTCTCAACCAGTCACTTTCATCCTTCCTCAACACATGACCAAACCATCTCAACCTGTTCCTCTTCACAGCATCAATCACAGGCTCTATTCCCATCATCTTTCGCAATTCATCATTTGTCTTCCTCTCTCAATGATACTTCGCACATCCACCGAACCATTCGCATTTCCACCCTTTCCAGCCTTCGTTGCTGCTCTACGTTCATTACCCATGTCTCGGTCCCATAAATCATAACACTTCTCACACATGCAGCATACACCTTTCCCTTCAGCTTCAACGACACTCCCCTCCTCATCAGCACGCCACTCAGTTCCCAAAACTTCTTCCATGCACATCTCACTCCAGCAACCATTGCCGAGTCTGATCCACCTTCTCCATTCAGCATGTCTCCGAGGTAGCAAAATGTTTTCACAACTTCAAGCTTCACGCCATCTCCAAGATCCAACTCAACATTTCCTCCATCTGCAGCTCCCTCTGTGCACACCTTACATTTGAATGTAGCTGCCACACTGGTTAATGACCCTCTCAGACCACGACATTTTTGATGAACCCAATCAGCGCACATTGTACATTGAATGGAGTTCACTCCGACACCCTTCCTGCACACAGCACATGGCCACTTCCCAGTTCTTTCCACCTCACCACATGCTTTACCACTTGCCATCACCTTCGTCTTTCCGATATTCACCTTCAGACCTTTTGTCTCCATACATTCCTTCCACTTGTTCATCTTTTCCTTTAGTCCATCCATACTTTCCGCAATCAACACCAGATCATCTGCATACAACAACTCCCATGGTAAACCCTCCTTTACGTTCTGAGCCAGCACCTCCATCACAGCTACAAACAGTAGTGGACTTCGTACCAACCCCTGATGCACTCCCACCTTCACCTCAAACTCACCACTGTTCCCATCCTTCATCCTTACAGCTGTGCGCGCTCTTTTGTACATTGCTATCACTACTCTGATCAACCATTCCTCCACTCCTAACTTCCTCAATGCCCATGTCAATACTTCGCGTGGAACCTTATCGAATGCTTTCTCCAGATCAACAAACCCAAGAAAGCATTCGATAGGGTTCCACACGAAGTATTGACATGGGCATTGAGGAAGTTAGGAGTGGAGGAATGGTTGATCAGAGTGGTGTTCGAATTGTATATTGAACGAATATAATTTGCCTCGCCCGTTCCTGAAACGACACGATAAAGATTAGATATTGAAATTGGCTTGTGTGGCAGTACCAGTTCCAATGAGTGTGCGTCTTCTGGTAAATCCACACATTGACCAACTTCAATATAGTGCTCCTTGTTGGCATACTTTGTGGTTTGCCCAAGAGAGATCATGGCTGATAGTGAGACCCAAGAGTTTGAGAGACTGAACCTCTTCAGGAGGATTGTTAAGAAAGTAGATGGGAGGGTTTGCCAGACGGTCTTTTCCGAGAGAGACAGTGAGAGTGTGAGATTTGACAGCTTTGATATCCTCCAAGTGTTTGACCAGCTTGTGATTCTGTCAAGGTCTGCAGAGAGAAAAGAGGCTGCTGACTGCCTCTCCAAAGGATGGGAGATGTTACGGCAGAGGATGAAGTCATCAGCAAAGAGATAAAGAGGATTTTTCTGGAGAATCAGAGAAATCGTTGATGAAGATTAGGAATATGACTGTCACGCAGCTGTAGTCTGCCTAGCAGTGGGATGGGGGTACTTTACGACACAACGTGGAGTCGTTTGCAAAAAGGAAGAGAGGGTTTTCTGAAGCATCGGTTTGGTCATTTATATAGAGGAGGAATAAGAGCCTTGCGGAACTTCAGCTTCCAATGGGAGAAGGGCGGAAAGGGCTCCATTGCCAATAATACATCGACTACATGAGTGGAGGAAGTCAGAAATCCAGATGTGAAGGTGGCCTTCTCTGCCACAGGTCGAGAGCTTGAGAAGCAAATATGCCAGACTAAGTCAAATGCATTAGATATGGTCATGTCCTCTTCAATGAGATTTCGGGCCTCCAATTTTTACTGAGAGAGTAGCAGAAGCATGTCCAGAGTTGAGTGCCCGGGACAGAATCCAAACAGGAAAGACTTGACATCAGCGGCAATGACTGATTCCATAACTTTGATTTTACTGTAATTGGAAGGAGGCTCACCTGTCTGGAGTTGATAGGATGTGTTTGGACCCTTCTTTGGACAGTCGTGATGTTTGCTGACTTCCTGGGCAGATGGAGGGGGAGCAAAATAGATAATAAATCAGATTCTTAAATTTGTCATACCACTTTAATCGCATCTCTGTAATTATGTGCAAACAGTTGAAGATTGGGAAATATTAATTTATTCACAATAACACAAGCTGAACACAATTAATTTAACAGCATATTTGCCCCTTACATGATTCACCAGTTTTCATCACCTTCTCATCAGAAGAGATTTAGACCACTTAAATCAAGTCGTATTTAAGGACACAAGATCAAATTGCAAGCAAATCAGCGTATTAGTCTGTTTTTAACTTTGGTTTTCACTAAACTAATTCAAACAGCTTTTCAAAATCTCCGTTGCCCCTTTTTTCGAACAATAGTTCAGCCTCTTCACACAGCTCAACATGCTGCCTTCGAATTCCACCACATATCACGACAAATTATGGTAATTCATCGGATGGAATGGCCAGACCATAAAATGAGGATAAATGTTGAGGTGGGACGATGGATGTGTTTGAGGTGACTTGGAATGCCGCTTAAGATTTCATTAAATGAATGCTTCAGATGCAACTGGAGCTGAGGGATGACACTGAAGATACAGCTGTATGGGCCTGGGGCTGAGGGGAGCCTGCATGGCCTGTAATGACTTGGATATTTCGATAAGTTAAGCAGAGAAGAGACCTATATATTGATGGCGGGAATGATGCGAGTTATAACTTTATGCATTTTGGGGCAAGAGGAAGACAAGCAAACTGGGTTGTGGAGTGGGGGACGAAGAAAGGGAGAGGTTGTACCTGAACCGTTAACTTTCTGAGGGGATAGGTGGTATGTAAACTATAACTTCCTTAATGAAACACCCTCGAGATAAATGAAGGTCTTCACAAATGTGCTCAAGGCTCTGGCTCGGGCCCTGGTTGTTGATCTGGAGGCAATTGCCTGGCCTGGCCATTGTGGTGCTTGTATCCTTTACAGTAGGCGTTTCCACAGTCATCATCTTCGTCCTCACTCTCAGACGAACTCTCACCAAGCTCATGAGTCTTCTCATACAGGCAGCAACCTAGTTCTCCGCCAGGGTGAGAGAACAACTGGCACTTAATATGCACAAACAGTGAATGAATAGCATCATAAAACTACAAGAACAGGATAGCAGCAGAAACGACGACATTGCAAGTAACAGCAACAGCAGCTTGTTACTGACGGTACGTAACTGTGGCTGCCAAAGCTTCTTCCTTTGCAAGAAGAGATGCGACATCGCCACAGAACACAATCCCGTTGGGAACAAATCTACGATGTTGGTCCAGGGTGTGGCTCACACTTTGAGGACTTCCGGCCCAGATTCTCATTGTCGACGACATCGCTTCTCCAGTCCACGCGCTTCCGTCCTTGCGGTTGTGTCAGTCGCAGACGAAGGCAACAGTCAGCTTCCTGTACAACAACCACCGCACGGTTGAGCCAATGAGAAGTCCAGAATGAACAAATCACTTCAGACACAGGCTCCCAGAAGGAAAGGAAAGGGAGGTAGTAGTGGGTCATTTGATTCAAACTGGACCATATTTTGTTGTAAGAATCAGAGTTACAACATTGGCTCAGATCATGAGTTTAATATCATTCGATCCCTAACAATACCTGTAAAGAGAACCAGCGAACATCATATCAATATTCAGCATACATCTGAACTAGTAATGAGTTTACATATGAGCACAAGCAAGCTGTAACAAAGTGGCGGTACGTACCATCTAGTTATGCACCAGCATAGCATACAGTTAATGTCTCAGGTATGATCATAGCGCTGAAAGACCGAGTTCTTATAACGGCCGCGTAGCAGGCAAAAGATGCATGACACCTGGGTTCAGACGTTCGACAGAATTTCATGACATATTTCAACATTCTTGAACTCAAAAACGTTCTTACCACGTGCTGTTATTAGCAATTATAATTTTTGTTATTTTTCTTTTGACCTCTTTCTCCTTCTTTCCCCTTATATTTATACACTTATTTGTTTGCTTTGGTTTTCCTGATTGTAATATACAGTATTATCACGTCAGAGGTCCGGCGAACGCAAACCCTCTGAGCTGGAGGTCCAAATACCTCCGCGAATTACCAAACGATCTCCAAATTCATTGCGTTGAGAATTTACAGGGCAGGGCAGTCTATAGATGAATGGAACAAACGAGGCGGTTTGACAGACACAAATAGGGAAGAAAAGGGAAGCACACAAACTTATATACAAAGAAACTAAACCCAAATCTGTGGTGCCACACATTGACTTACACACGTACTAAACAATGGGGCAGATGGGGACTTGGGCAGGAACGTTCCAGTGTCGGGAGTACCCCAGGTGTAATCTGCCCAGGAGCCCTGATGACGTGAGGTAACATAGAGACAGAGAGAGCTGTCCGATCTCCAACTGTTGGCAGGCATGCACAGACCCGGCGCAGATCACCCTTAGGACCGCCCTCTGGTTCCGTATTTGGCCGCCCGCCTCGAAGGTGTACAATCACCACCTCCTCAGTGCACATTTTACCATACAAATTACCCCTAACAGATCCCTAATACAGGAGTAAATCTGAGCTACTCGAACACATGGACAACGCTATTCCAACACATTGTTTCGCTATTTCGTTGTCACTCTATTCCGACACATTGTTTCGCTATTTCGTTGTAACGCTATTCCGACACGCTATTCCGAAAACGACGTTTCCGACACGGACACGGATCTTCAATCTACGGATCCCAACAGCTTTCCATTTTCATAACCACCACCACCACCAAAAGTGGACGGACGTCATGTGTTCATTCTTATTTGTTTGCGTATTTCTCTGTGAGCAGGATATCTCAAAGTTATATACAAAGAAACTAGGCCCAAAGCTATGATGATGTCCACTTAAAGCGCACCTTTATTTGTGCCTTTCTGCCCATAATTCCTCCACCTGGCCTCGACTGCACAGGACTATTTTCACGACACAATCCGGGTTCTTCCTGACATCTTTGTTCCTTTCACGCTTCTTTCTACGTTCTCAAATTTCTCTTTATTCATTCAAATTATTGCTTTTTATTTTCTTTTATCTCTTTTACTCTTCATTTCTCTCTTTCTTTATCTATCTGTCTTAGGAGAAGTGAATTATTATTGAAATTCTTCTGGAAGGTTCACTTGGTTGCACCAGGATGGGTTTGAGGATAGTGAAGTAGAGGCAGAAATTCGAAGCCTATCTAGGTTCCCCCTGATGACTCCGTCTTTGCTGTTCACTTCTTCGAGTTCCTTCTGATGACTCCAATGCAGTATTTGGTCTTCCGTTTGATTATATGGACAGATTCGGACGAAACTTGGACAGCTTGGGTTTGGTGAAGATCCGGATCCAGATTCTAGAATTGTTTTTTTGTTCATCATTGAGATGACCAACAACGATATATAGCACAATATCAAAAAGTTATGGACCGATTTGGACAAAACCTAGTGGTTGAGTTGAATAGGTGACAACAAGAAGCCGATTCAATTTTGATTCGGATCTGGATGCAGATCCGTCCTATCAGTGGACTATCATGCTGTATATAGTTTTTGGCCACATCTTTCAATGTTGTATAATTATGCCTGAAAAATTCTCGTATCCGGATCCCGATTCGGATCTTCACCAAACTGCATTTCGGACCACTGCATTTTACGAGCTGCTGATGGTCTCAGGACTCTTCTGCCTGTAATTACAAGACATTGTGTGCCTTGAACACCCTTACGTCCTTACCCACTGCTCTATTTTGCATGCTGACAATGCCCTCGGGATCTTCTGCCACACCAATGGCTCAATATTAGCCACAGCAGTTCTCCAGATACCCAGGGCCGAAAACGGCCATCTCTCCCTCGATTCTCTCTTCTGGCTCTTGCTAATGTTCTCGCTCTCACAGAATCCTCCAATCGGGCTCAATTCCTTGCTACCTCCATCACCGAAGGTGGATGGAGGTTATGTTTTCACCCCTGTCTGTTCGTCTGTGAGCAGGATATTTCAAGAAGTTGTGGATGGATTCAGACGAAATTTGGTGGACATGTTGGGTTTGTGACAATGACGAATTGATTAGATTTTGGTGAAGTTCCGGATCTGGATATGAGAACTTTTTAAACGATTTTTCACCATTGAGAAATAGGGCCAAAGACGATATATAGCACGATATCTCAAAAAGTTGTGGACGGATTATGACAAAATTTGGTGGATGAGTTGGATAGGTGACAATAAAAAGTAGATTACATTTTGGTTCGGATCGGGATGCAGAAGAATCATGCTTGAAAAATTCTCATACCCGGATCCCGATTCGGATCTTCACCAAAATCGAATCAATTCTTCCTTGTCATACACCCAACCGATCCACCAAATTTCGTCCGAATCTGTCCATAACTTTTTGAGATATCCTGCTCAGACAAACAGATACAAAGAAACAGACAGACAGAAATGAAAATATAACCTCCGTCCACGGTCCACCTTCGGTGGCGCAGTAACCAGAGTAAGACGTTGGTCCTAGAACTTTCTCTCTAATGTAATGTACCGGACTCTTCACAGTGCGTCGATGCCACCTGAACTTGAAGCAGCTTCTTCAGTAAGGGTTACACTGGGTGGTTTGCCATTGCCTTCCCTGCAGCAGATACTGAGATAGGGCAGGAATTTGTAAATTTGTAAGTTAAGGATGTCGAGCTCGTGAATCCCGCCAAGCAATCGCGGTCACGGCCCGAGGGAGAGCAATGGCGTTTATTTAGTGCGTGTGGCCTGGTCGTGCTGCGGCCTGTGAAGTCGTGACCCCGCCGGTCGGGGTGGACCACACTAACCAGCGAGGATGCGGCCACAGAAGAGTCACCCTGTTGGGCCGTACCGGCGGGCAGGGTTTCCGTGACGTAGACGCTGCTCGACTCGTCTTCCCTGGTCTGCATGGCGCCACCACTGCGAGGGCGACTTGCGACGTCAACGGGTAAACAGCAGAAACAATCCGAAACGCGCGATAAACCCAAACAAAACGTCCGCGCCGATGACGTCAACACGGCTTGTGCGCGATGACCGCATGACGTTCGCGGTGACGCCACAGGCCACATGCACATTTCATTTCCCGTTGTTACTATTTTGAGTTATTTCCCTCGAGTATGATAACTACTCGCCTACGCGTTTTGTGGTCGTTTTCTGTTACTATTTTTGTTGCTGCGAATGTTTTATCCTGTTTGTGCTCCGCCCCTGTTGGGTGACGACGTGGAGCAACAGCTGCGGGCCAAGTAAATCATAACGGTTCGTTTTATTTGTTTTTCGCTGTTTTAAACACTGTGCATGAATAAATCAAGAATCCAAAGCAATCCGGTTAATTATTTGCCGTCATGAATTTATTACGTACGCAAATATAGCGTTGTTTTAATTTAGCCGCTCCACCCTTACCACGTGGACCGTCTGAGGTGAATAAAACCGCCGAACTGCGCACGATTTAAATACACTATTTGGCAGTCGCACACATTTTAAAAGGGAGTCTGTTCAAGGAATTTCTGCGCACGTGCTTTTTTAAAAAAGGGGAAAAGTTGCATATGACGTCACGTTCGGCTTCACCGAACCTTCTGCGCGTACAGCGAACAAAATCCAGGGATATCGATCACTCTGTCTGGGAAAAGGCTCAATTAGCTGGCAGTGGCAAGTCTGATCTTTTCTCTACTCGGATCCCCTCCGCAACCCTCCGATACCGCAACGCATAGCTACGCAACCCCTACGCGTAGTTACTCAACCACAACTTCATGAGCGGCGGCATTCCGGAAAGCACGTGATCAAAGACATTGCGTCTTGTTGCAGCTGAGATGTGAAGTACGAATTCGTACCGTGCAGGTACGTTCCCCTTGCAGGTGAGTGCGGATTGATGGAGATGGCGGAGCATGTTTATTGCGACTCCTTCCCCCTCGTACCCTTTTTGAAAGTGACCGGATTGTTGGATTCGTGCATACGGCGGATAACGGCGTCGGGCAGGACGACCGGCTTCGATGGCTGCGATTCTCAACGTTCGTCCCGATGTTCAAATCGGCGCACGACCGACATGAGCTTTGCACCAAAACTCGCTTTATTAGCTTTACGGGCCCGGTAATGGTTTGTCCGAATGACGGTGTACTCATTGGTGCAGCACCTCCCCTTCCCCGTGAAACGTTGAGGTTGATGGTTTGTCTGTACATTGGTAATTGTAACGGATAAAGCAGTTTGAATGCACTGTCCGGCTTTTTTTGGCTCACCTTCAACTGTACATGTTCGAGGCCTTTTGAGCACGCTCATGAAAACCCTCGACCCTCACCCCGACCCTCACTCCGACACTCACCCCGACCTTCACCCCGACACTCACCCCGACACTCACCCCGACACTCACACCGACACTCACACCGACACTCACACCGACACTCACACCGACACTCACACCGACACTCACACCGACACTCACACCGACACTCACACCGATCTTCACCCCGATCTTCACCGCGACACTCACACCGACACTCATACCGATCCCCACCCTCACCCCTACCCCTATCCCCACCCCGACCCTCACCCCTACCCCCACCCCTACCCCTACCTCTACCCCTACCCCCACTCCTACCCCTACCTCTACCCCTACCCTCACCCCCACCCTGACCCCCACCCCTCTCCTGTCCCTACCCTTTTTTTTTTTCTCCACAAATTTATCCCGAGATGACGCTCAATAAATTTCATCTTGATCGGATTAAGTTTTGTACTTGTTGAATTATGACGTCATCATGGAGGCACCTATGACATCATCATTAACCGATTTTATTCCCCATGGAGAGTTCTAATGGGGAGATGGCGCCCATACCACATGACCTATGATGTCCTAATTTTCATTAAAAATTATACAGGTGAAAATTTTCTGTCAATCGGACCAACGGTTGCACAGAAAATCATTTATTCTGTTTAGACAAACAAACAGACAGACAAATGAAAAATCGGTCAGAGACCGAGGACTTGCCGGAATGTACTTTATTCATAATAAATATGTATGTAAAGTATGGCGATGCTATATGCAACGATGTAGACGTAGTACTGCGCACAGACAAACACAGACTAGAAATTGGTCAGAGACCGATGACTTGCCGGAATTAAAAATATGGCGGCCGAACCACGTGACCGATGACGTCATCAGTATTTGTTTTCTAAACTAATTTATTCCTAGATTATGCTCAAGAAATTTCATCTTGATCGGATGAAGTTTTGAACTTGTCGAATTATGACGTCATAATGGAGGCACCTATGACATCATCATTAACATATTTTATTCCCCATGGAGAGGTCTTTACAATGACTCGTCTCAATTTTTTCTATTCAGCACTTTCGGAGATATGGAGGTGCAAAGTTTTTCGGTTTTTCCAAGATGGCGGCCAAACCACGTGACCGATGATGTCATCATTATTATTTTTCTCTAACAGTGACGCAACCAACAGCGACGGATGACCAAACGAGCTTTAACTCCGAGGTGTTCAATCCAATGGCAGACCTTCTTTATACTCTTCGGGGGAGCGGGGGAAGGGCCGTGAGCGCTTACCTGCACAGGTCCACCGGCCGTCTTCGAACCTGGGATAATTAAGTCAACCCAACGCGGATTCAAAATGTACAAATAAACAGGTTTAATGAAAATAAATAAATAAATGCCAGCAACAAGAAAATGCACGATAAACTAATATCCTAAATGGGACGTCCCCAGGCAGACCCGTATACACACAAAGGGAAAGATAAAGGTGAAAATAAATGCGTGTTTGTTTCGTGGCACTTAGCTCTGAGCGTCTCCTGAACCTCGTTGGGAATTGTCCAGACCCCGAGTGCGCAATCTGGGCGTGGCACAGGCCCTGGCGGGAAGTAGGCCTCAGTGCGCCCTCATTCACTCAGCCGCGCTCGTCCTTGCCGTCCGCCTCACCAGCACTCACGTCTCTCAGCGCAAGAGCGCTATGAACTGTGTCTGTTCGTTGTGAAATCCCGAAGCAGAGAGAGCTTGTCGGCGACCGTTCGCTATCAAAGCCAGAAAACCAAGAGAGCGATCGAACCAAAGAGACAAAATATCGGGAACACGACCGTTCGCCAACAACACCAGAAAATGAGAGAGAAAATGTCGGCCCTCCAACTCCTTTGTACTCAAGGCTCTGATGTCATCCGACGACGTCTGCGTGTCCGCTCCTATCAGCTAGTGCTATCTCATCGCTCTTGGTGTCCTGACCAATCGCTGCTCTTCAGGACGTGGCCTTACAGGCCTGCTTGCTTGATGTGGTGATGTAGCTGCTGGCAGCGTCAGCGGTATTGTTCAATGTCTTGTTCCGGTCACTTTTATTTGGTGTCATTAATGTGCAATTTCAAAAGAGTCGGTTGGAGTTTGCAAAAAAGCATATTAAAGGACTCTCAGACTGTGAGAAACAAGATTCTGTGGGCTTTCATGTGTCTTTCACTGAGGAGAGGCTTCCGTCTGGCCACTCTGCCATAAAGCCCAGATCGGTGGAGTGTTGCAGTGATGGTTGTCCTTCTGGAAGTTTCTCCCATCTCCACACAGGATCTCTGGAGCTCAGCCAGAGTGACCATCGGGTTCTTGGTCACCTCTCTTACCAAGAACCTTCTCCCCCGATTGCTCAGTTTGGCCAGGTGGCCAGCTCTAGGAAGAGTCCTGGTTGTTCCAAACTTCTTCCATTTAAGAATTATGGAGGCCACTGTGCTCTTGGGAACCTTCAATGCAGCAGAGATTTTTTTTTTGTAGGCTTCCCCAGATCTGTGCCTCGACACAATCCTGTCACTGAGCTCTGCAGGCAGGTCCTTCGACCTCATGGCTTGGTTTTTGCTCTGATATGCATTGTCAGCTGTGAGACCTTATATAGACAGGTGTGTGCCTTTCCAAATCATGTCCAATTAATTGAATTTACCACAGGTGGACTCCAATCAAGGTGCAGAAACATCTCAAAGATGATCAAGAGAAATGGGAGGCACCTGAACTAAATTTCAAGGTCATAGCAAAGGGTCTGAATACTTATGTCAATGTGATATTTCAGTTTTTTCTTTTTAATAAATTAGGAAAACGTTCTAAAATCCTGTTTTCTCTTTGTCATTATGGGGTATTGAGTGTAGATTGATGAGGGAAAAAATGAATTGAAACGATTTCAGCAGAAGGCTGCAACATAACAAAATGTGAAAAAAGTGAAGGGGTCTGAATACTTTCTGAATGCACTGTATGTTGTTCCGTTTGTGGGGGTAGGCATGGAATACCTTAGGAGAGTTCAGAATGTGTAGGTTTTAGTATGGACCATGTGACGTGCAGAATAGGAAACCCATCTCGATGTACATAAGCAGGGTAAATGTTCAGGTTAAGAGTGTTTGCATGTCGCCATAAGGGGCGTGGCTTTTGTGTTAACTAGTTCTAGGGCGTAAGATAAATAAACCCCAGTGTGGATTAACAAACCCCTCACCTTAGCCTATTACTATTAGTTTTTACCTCAACATTTTTATTGTCTTTGCATTTATTTTCATGAAATCATTATGTGTGTGTCAATTTCTTGTCCTGTTCGTTTCTTTGTTCTGTGGGTTCGGATAATCCGTGTGTTCCCGATCAGATAAGGCTTCAGGCTTTCCCGTGTGCGCTAAAGACAATACCGCCAAGGTTCGAAGTACACCTCGGAGTTAAAGCTCGTTTTGGTCATCCGTCACCCAGGGGTCTTAACCCCGGGACCTAGCCCTGGTCTTGGCTTAGCGGTTAGCATGCCGGCTTGGGATCCTAGGATCCTGGGTTCGAATCCCGGTCGATCGCTGAATTAACGCCAGGGGGGTTGACTCAGCCTGTCATCTTTCCGAGGTCGGCAAATTGAGTACCAGCTTGCTGGGATGAATGATCATGGTGTGTACACCATATCCCTGCGCATCGTAAGAGCGTGACCAAGGGTTGGCGTCAGGAAGGGCATCCGGCCATAAAAACATTGCCTCAAACAGGGAACCATGATTGTCATGGGGCCCGCAAGGCTAACCCCTGCTCCAGCAGGGAAAATGGCCTTAAAACGATCATTCATTCACTCGACCGTGTGTGTGTGTTTGTTCGTTAGTTAGTTAATGTCTGGCTTCCTTCTTGTAACTACAGTGCAGTAATTGGTCTTTATTTTGATTTTACACTCATTTCAAAAACAGCATTAACATCTGTTTCCTGTTCATTCATCACGCAGCTCCTAGCAGGTTCAGTCAAGGCCAGGTGCCTTGCGAATTGCTTTTTAAATAATAATCGTTTGTGGCTTTTGTGCAGAGCCAGGCTTTAAAAACAAGTTTGTTCATTTAGATTTCAGAATTATTTTTTAAAGTGTAATAAATTGCACTTCCACACTAGATACAACACAGGACTATTGATGACATAAACACAGCCACTGAGCTTGGGAGAAGTGCCGTCACTTTCCATGGCACTCTGGGTACCAGTGGCACCACAACAATGGCATAGCCGTTCTCACCGCTCTCATCGTGGCATTTTATAAGGATTTTCCTGCTCCCCATAAATATCTATCCTTTTAAATGGTGAAGTCGGGTAAGGAAGCAGCACATACCATTTTAAAAGTTTTTGCTTTGACTCGGCTGGGGATTCAGCTGCCGACTTCCCAGACCTGGAGTGGAAACTCGAACCATTACACCACCGAGTCTAGTTTACTCATGTTCCATGATCTACAGTGTTGCACTGTAGTTCTGCCAAAGCAGTTTCTTTTGCAAGGTTACTATCCTGGTTGGGTTGCTACTCCAACACATGATACTCAACTGAGGATAGCAAGAGTTGTATTTGTTCAGGGTGATAGTGGTAGTTTTCCTACTCTTCACGAATGCCTCCTTACGTACATGGGGGTTCTTCTTCTTCACGTCAGTCGGAGCACACTACCTATACAATTCTACCTGGCTCTAAGGTAAATAGTTTTCCTATTATTATTATTCTTCTTCTACAACTACTTTAATGGCCACTATTATTCCCACTTGTGGCATTGGCCAGGGTAAGCTTAGCCCAAGTCTTTCACAAACCAGTTGGCTCGGCCTGCTATTCGGCGAACTTTGGAATTTGGCCATGGTGCGGGCGATAGCCTGCCTATTATTTGTGAAGAACACTGTGGGCTATTTATTGTCCACTACCTAATGCCAGCAGGTGGGACACCCAGTTAATTAACATCCATGTGAGGGACGGCACACACACTGATACATCACCCTTTATGTCAAACACCAGGACGACAATCACCATCGTGATTCCAGTTCATGTTTCAAACCCAGGTGAGGCAGTTCAGGGATGAGTTCGTATACCTCTAGGAAATTTTACCAGCATATGATACATATGGATTTTTATGTGTTAGAGTGGTTAGACAGTGAGTGAGTGAATCTGCAGTGTCCCCCACAACCTAAAAGTCACACCTGTAAACAATTTCACAGGGCTATTTTATTCTAAGCCAGGTGTTCGAGTCACCGTTAAGGTAACTGGCTTAATATCTTCGTGTCCTAAGCTTGAGCCCCTGTCATGCCGTTTAAAAAAAACTCCAGATAGGTTGACTCAGCCTCTCATATTTCCGAGGTCCGCAAAATGAGTACCCGCTTACTGCGAAGAATGACCCATTCGAGTTTCCGTTGTTGTGTTCATCTTTGGTCCCACTGGCTGGCCCACTGTCTTTGTTGCTAATTTACACTCTGTTCACTCTTCCTTGAGGATAGATGTTGTTTAACACCAAAACTTAAAGCTGGAGGAATACCTGTTGACTGCTTTAAATGACTTTGTGCTATCTTTCAATTATGCTTGTTGTTTCCAGCAATGGTGACGTGCCAGTGGTGCACGGCAGAGGGTATGAAGCAGCAGACCTCTGATGGTGTGCCTTGCGAGAAATTGCTGATGGCCTATGCAAATGGACATCTGGACGATGAGAAGATTGAAGCAGCAGACGATGACCTTTCATACTGCTTCGACTGTGTAACGGCATATCACCAAGCTCGGAGAGTCGTCGTCACCCAGTCCAAGTGCTTGGATGAGGTATAAACAATTGCTTGGGTCGGGCATGTGTTGTTGTTTTTTCTATACTGATCAAGGCTCATGGAAGAATGATGTGACAGAAGTTAAAATAAAACTATGAACTAAGAAATGAGGCAGTGACGTAACAGTTGGATTCAATAAACACAAAGAACAAAGCAGAAAAAAGTAGGAGAGATAAGTGGAGGATGGTAACTTGCAGATAAGAACAGTAAGTTGCAAGGAAGAGGGTGCTTTTAGGTTAGGTTGGATCAGTGGTGGGAGAAATAAATTGCAGGTAGGGATGGGATAGCGATGAGGGTAGGGTTGTCTGTAATGAGATTTGATATACTCTCCGTCTTTTGATAAAAAGCCTGTAATTGATTTTGAAAAAGTGGTGCACCCCCATCCCTACATATGACAATTTGTGCCCCCATTAACCATACCAAAACCAACCCTTTTGTTTACGTGTCACTGTTTCTTCCCTTCCTCTGTCTCCTCTTTTCCTGCTCATTCATTCCTACCCAACTGTCA
This sequence comes from Myxine glutinosa, assembly GCF_964187855.1. Lineage (NCBI taxonomy): Eukaryota > Metazoa > Chordata > Myxini > Myxiniformes > Myxinidae > Myxine > Myxine glutinosa. The sequence continues at coordinate 189,126,104 of NC_136263.1, read as the reverse complement.
GTTAAACACCTTGCTTATCCACGAGCCTCAATCTTTTAAAGGAATTTTTTTTAGAACAATGTTGCTGGTAGGTGTGGAGGGATGAAAACTGGTCTGTTCCCATGCCCACATGTGCCTGCAGGTGCTGAGCCAGCGAGAGTGTTACCGCCTTTCCACTTTGTTTACTCGGATCTTAAAAGATTTTCAAAAAGTTGCTCAGGAGGTTTTCCTGCTGGAACAAGGCGAGGAGCAGAGAGTTGGTGGTGAGGGTGTTGATTTGGAGGGGCTGTTGAGAACACCAATTATGGAAATTCTGGAAAACCCCTTCTTACTGAACCATCTGGATGTTGGTGAGAGCATGAAGCAAACTTTATTGTTTTCGTAATATATTCCAGAGACTGTTTATCATCTTTCCAAAAAAATTGGTTTTTATGTAATTAATAATTGTAAATAATTTCAAGTGTTTGTGCATGTTTTTGTAACTCTTTTACGACCAAACCACATCACCTATAGGCCCCAAAATGTGGGTGCAGCTATGTCAGAATCTCGGCAAGGGTTTAAGCTACCACACATTGGCCTTGCAATCCGTTTTGAGGCCACCAAAAGCCGCTATAGAGTGTATTGTCGCGTGATTCCTCTCCGTTAATACCGGGGAATCACGGATGGCAATCGAGCTTACTTTGAGGCGTTATTCAATGGCGGATTTGACTATATATGCGCGGGGGAGAGGAAAGATAGAGGAAGAAGAAGCGGTAGATTTACCTGTGGTCCCGAGCAGTCTTCAAACCTGCAGGAAATTAAACTCACGAACACGGATTTTGAATGTACAAGAATAACACGGCTTTATTGCCGGACCCCGAGAACGAAGAACGTGACGATATCTAAAACCCCTACTGAGCGCTCCTACCCACAGACTTCAACAACAGACAAATAGGGAGGATAAGAAAATAAACGTTTCATTGTGTTCCGTGTGGTGCGAGCTTAGCTCTGTCTGGCTGAGGTATGTCGGGAATCATCAGGCTTGTTGGCGTCGTCCAGGCTCCAAGCGTGCAAACCCGCCATGGCACTGGTGTTGGTGGGAAGAAAGGCCGCTGTCCACCGTTCGCGCTCCACGAGGCCCCACCGAGCCACTCGTTCGCCCCGGCCTCGTCCGCTGGCGTGCCACCAGCCCTCCGCACGACTCGAACGGGTCGCACGCAGCTTACTCCTCCGTCCGTGCCTGGCTCCGAGCACAGTTGTCCGACGCGGCTCCGGTTGTCGGGAACAAGGCCCCCAACGCACCCCTGTTCACCAGGCCTCAATAAGGCCTCTCACGCCAAGAGAGCGAGCGGGCGTGCAATCCGTCTCCACAGCCGTTCAATGTCCTCCCGGATTCGGCACGGTCACAGTGCGTTGCACCCAATGTTCGGATCCGAAGGGGAGAGAGATTCAAGGGTGCAGGAAGGTGAACGGGCAGCAGGAGAACTCAAGAAAAGCATCTACGGCAAGGGGAAGGACGTCCGGGGACAAAGGAATCCCGAAACGAGAATAAGAAGGGGACGTCGATGCTCGCAAGCCAAAATGCGACCGTTCGCTATGGTGTCCAGAATCAGAAGCAGAAGCACAAAGAGAACGAGAGAAGGAGGTCCAAAAAAGAGAAGCGAGAGATATAATGTCTGTCACGACCATCTGCTATTGCATCCAGAACAACAAGGGGAAAATGTCGGCTCGCCGTTCGTGGTCTGGCTCGTCGTTTGTCCATCACCGGCCCTTCCTCGACCAATCACCAGTCCTCTCCCACTCCGCCAATCGGCGACCTGCATCTTACTCGCCCCTCCCCTCGGTCAATCACGAGTCCTGGGCATGGCTATTGCCTGCCTTGCTCGCTGTTTCATCGCCATGGTGTCGTATTGCGCAGCCGCTTCCTGACTGTTCTTCTGGTCAGGTTTTATTATTACTATTTGCTCTGTGTGGTGCTTTTAATGGTGGGATTCCTAACTAGTGTCTATGGTGTAGTGCCATACAGGACAAATGGATGACCACAGAGGGAACGACACACCGGGGAATTAGCATAATCCCTACAACTACTTAACATGCCCCGGCCCCTCGTGGCGGGGACACATATCCAACTTAGCCGACATCCGGGCTAGACAGGTCCTCTCCTTATTTACATTGAGATGGTTCTTGCTACCCACGATCATCGGAGCACCTACCTATGCAAATCTACCTAAATCTATATATCACCCTACCCCAAAATTCATAAAAGTATTGTTGCGCAACCGCCAAAATTAATATCTGGCGGTCGCGGATTGCCGATCACGAGGCTTTAACTCCGAGGCGGAAGCTCAATGGCGGATTCCAAAATCGAAAACACCTAAGCGCGCGGAATGGAGGGAAACAGCGCAACTCCCCCAGCCTTATCTATCAAATCAATCAGGTGGTAAACTGCGTTCAAGTATGTACAGAAAATAATGCAAGGGTTTATTGGGAAAAGCAAGGACAGTGAAAAGCACACGCCGGTAATAAAATAAGGTAGCTAAATTGGGATCCCACACACAACAGATATAAAACCACCGTTTAGAGGCCATTTTTCCCCGCAAAGCAGGGGTTGGCCTTTTCGGGGACCGTGGTAGTTGTTGTTTTTTGGTCCCCTTTTTGAAGCAATGTTTTACGGCCGGATGCCCTTCCTGACGCCAACCCTTTTTGCCGCCTTCAATGACAAACAGGGAATTACCAGTGAACTGGTACTCAATTAGCCGACCTCAGAAGGATGACAGGCTGAGTCAACCCCCCTGGCATTAATTCGGTGATCGACCGAGATTCGAACCCAGGATCGTAGGATCCTAAGCCGGCACCCTAGCCGCTAGTCCAACACCAGGGATACACACAACAGATATCAAATACAAAAACGAGGGAGATGAATATGAAAATAAAAACGTCCGTCATGTAATTGGGTACGCGGAGCTCGGTCTTAGCTGTCTTGTCGTCTTCAATTCCCGGCCTGGAAGAATCCTCCGTCCGCCTGGCACGCCTCACTAGGCCCGAGCCAACGCCCTCGCCGCTGCACATGAGGTCCGTGCACCAAGCTCCAAAGCACCACGAGGTCCCACTGCAGGACAGCGAGCTCCACTCGGGCTACACCTCAGCCAAACTCGGGTCGGGGTCTCTGAACTGCACTGCCAGGAATCCAACTGCTTGGGATCAACTACTGAACTGCGCAATGGCGTTCGGCAACTGCTCAGGCTCAACTCTCGAACTGCGAACTGCGCACTGCCAACTCCGCTTGGGCTCTCTGCGCTTAACTGAACTGCTCTCTGCGCAACTCCACACGCCGAGTCTCAACTGCTCAGGATCGCACCGGGACTGTAACTCAACCGCTTCTCCTGAACTCGACTCCTCTCAACTCAGGTCGGGGCTCTGATCTGATCTCCTGTTCAACTGAACTGCTCCAAAATGGCGTCCGGCCCCCGTTAATATCTCTGGCCGATGACGTCAGCATTGGCGCACTGCTCTGCCAATCGGAGCCTCCCCCGACTCGCCGGCTCGTCCAGGTCACGCCCACTGCGTCACTCCACTCCCGCTCCTGCTCCTTGGTCACAGCATGTGCTATGCGAGGTGGGTAGGCCTCTCGGAGGTGTAAATGGTGGCGGCCAATTGTGGCGGTGTTCCAACCTGATTTCTTCCTAAGTTATGTCAGGGGGGAAGGCGTCATTTAGTGTTTTACTAAAGGTCCTAACTAATGTTTAAGTGGTGTGCAATGCCAAAATGGACAAAGGTTTGACTACCAGGTGAGACATACAAGGGCTCTACTGATTAACCCCTACACTACCCACCACCCGAATCTCCTGGTAGATCCACAGTTATACACCTTAACCCGACAAACGCCTACACATGACTTATTACAGGTAGATTCCCTATCGCGACATCTCGAAGCATGTTACCTACTCAGAGCTACTCTGCTCTACATATTGCTCTACCAAATTCGTAACAGTATATTAGGAGCCAGGTCAGGCAGTGCTGATGTCGGCCCGCAGGCAAAAGGTAACCACCACAAGGCCAATAACTCCACAGCTTTTCCATGTCCAACACATGCCAAAACCACCACCTGGAAAAGCTCACCACCATGATTGCAATAAATAACCCCATACCTTTCCAATGCACAACATGTGCAGAACCCCAACGTAGTTTTTTTCCCCCGTGCAGCGCTGAGTTCGAGTACAATAATAACTAGAACTACCACTTTATAACTGCTGGCAGTGAATACCGGGTACCACAAGACGTCCGGTTTGACCGGCAGACCTTGTGCGTCCTGCAAGAATACTTGGAGGACAGAGCACAGACAGGGTAGGGGATGCAAGGGTGGAGAGGAGTTGGTAAAAGTCAGAAAGACCACCAACCTCCCTACTGTGAGAGTGAAACGGTTGCAGAGAAAATGAATTTTAAAGGGAATAAACCTGCAAATTATCGGTGGAAGAATAACAAGAATAGAACTGCCACTTTGTAACTGCTGGCAGTGATGATCGGTTTCCTCAGCCTTCCCACTTTGATACAACCTCACTTTCACCGGACATGCTTTGACACAACCTCGCTTTGATATACAGCCTCACTTTCATCATCATTAAAGATACACTGAAAAGTCACATAGCTGGAGAAGATAAAATTTACAGTTTCTTCTTTTCACAGAATAACGACTTCTACCTTCCAGACCGTACTACCAATCAGGTTAAGAATGTAAACACTTATTCCCCTTGATGACATCTACATTACTTTAAAGTTTCGCGTTGATCAATCAAGCGGTTCAAGAGATATACATTTTTTAAGATTTCCATTCAATTACCTATGGCTGCCAAACCGCACAACCAATGATGTTGAAATTTTACCCACCCAACCCCCTTGAAGACCTCTACATTACTTTAAAGGTTGATGTCGATCAATGAAACGGTTCAAGAGATAGAGGGGCTTTTAAGATTCCTGTTGAATCATTCAATGATGCCAAATCATGTGACCTATCACAAATTCCAAAAGACCATTTTAGCATCCAGTCATGGGGAACATATTTCTGAAGTTTCCACTCGATATGTTCAAAAATGACGGAGGAGATAGGTTATAAAGGTTTGTGCTTCAAAAAATCATAGCTCCCAAACCATGTGACCTATGATGTCACGGTCCCCGAACGTTTTGTTCGGCATGGGTATGCAGTCATGCATGTAAAGTTTGGCCACGATCTGTTTAGCTGTTTCGGAGAAAATTGTTTTTTAGTGGTTTTTAAGAAGGCTTTTCCCTTAAACAAATATGGCGGCCGAACCACGTGACCAATGACATCATTTTTTTTTTCCTCCATCAATTTATCCCCAGATGATGCTCAAGAAATTTCATCCTCATCGGATGAAGTTTTGTACTTGTTGAATTATGACGTCATAATGGAGGCACTTATGACATCATCATTCACATGTTGTTCTACATGGAGAGTTCTTCACAATGAGCCATGCATCAATTGTTTTCTACACAGCGCTTTTGGAGATATAGAGGTGCAAAATTTTTCAGTTTTTCCAAGATGGTGCCCGTATGATGTGACCTATGACGTCATAGTTACCCTGAAAGGTTCTCCAGGTGGAGGCGCTCCTAGGGTGAAAATTTCCTGTCAATTTGTCCAGCTATTGCAGACAAAATGATTTTAAAAGGAAATATATCCAAAAAATGGCAAGGGCACAATCAGTCACATGGCCTGAGAAGAAAACATCTTGAGTTTCTTCTTCTTCCAACAATAACGACTTCTGGCTTCCAGACCTTACAACCAATCACGTTGTAGTTGTAAACACTTATTCCCCTTGATGACAGCTACATTACATTAAAGTTTCATGTTTATCAATGCAGCGGTTCAAGAGGTATAAGGTTTTTCAGATTTTCTTTCAATTATGTATTTCTACCAAACCACGTGAGCTATGACGTTAAAAAAATATATATATTCTGATTTTTTTTTGTTTTTTTACTTAGGTCATGCACAAAAATATCATTCGTGGGATCAAAGATTCTATTTGTCGAATTCTAACTTCACTTTTAATATACTAAATGAACACATTGTTATGTTTATGGGGGTAGCTAAAAGAATACCGTAGGAAAGGTAGAATTATATAAGAAACAGCATGGACCACGTGACGTGTAGAAGCATCTCGATATTCATAAGTAGGGAAGATGTAGCTTTAGGTTATTTAAATGTGTATCATACAAGGGATGATGCCGTGTTAATTTGTAATAGGGGTTAAGGTTAGTTTTCCCCTGTGCGTCACACCCTTTGTAATTTTCCCTAACATTTTTGCTGACACGGCTGGCCATGTAAAACAACTACAAGCCAAGCAGGAGTCGGCCGAACTAAGCCCGCCCCTTTGGACCTAATAAGGCAAAAGACCCACCCAGAAGAGGCGGAGGATCAGTGGGTGGAGAAGAAAGCCAGCAGGCTACGCCCGAGGGACGTGATTATTAGCTCTCACTCGGAGGAAGAGGAGTGCACTTCTGCTGGTGTCGGACAAGAAGGCTGGCCATTTTGGTGCTGGGACAATTGTGCGTGCTTTTGGATGGTTAGAGGAGCCTTAGCTACGTCGGCAGCATTTTGAAAGAGGTGGGCAACATTGGGCTCGCCAAGGACCTGTGGCTGTGTTGTGCTTCACCAGACGGTAGTGGGACCCAAAGCAGGCCATCTTGGCTGCTCGCTCCACGGTTCTGGGCGCCTTCGACGTGCGGGCTTTTTCATTGGCCATCACCATCTTGTGCACTGAACGCTCTGAACTTCGGGAGGCTCTGGACTTCGACACCGCCATGAGCCTCCAAAAGGACTCAGTGGGCTAAAGCTAAGTCTTGGCCAAGGGATTTTATTTTATTGTATTTCTCCCCCTGTGTTGTATTTGAAACTGTATGGAGGTACCTCAAAATATAATTTATTTTACCTCAACATTCATTTCCGTCCACAGATTTATTTGCTTTTAAATCAATTGTTGCATTTTTATTGTCGTGTTTGCATGTTTTGTGGTTTCGCAATAAACCCATGTGTTTTGTTTAAACGCCTCGCATCTTTTTCCAACCTGCGCGCGCAAAAATAACCGCCTATCATCGGGAGGTCGCCTCGGGAGTTAAGGCTGGTTCGGCTATCTGTCCCCGGGTGATCGTAATCGCCAGGGACACGACAATATTTTTGGTCCCAATGCAGAGTTCTTTAGAATGAGCTTTAGAATCTTTAGAATTCAATTTTTCCATTGAGCCGTTTCGGAGATATAGAGGGGCGAAGTTGAAGGTTTTGCTCCAAGATGGCACCCCATGACGTCGTCATTAGCCCTAACTAACCCTAACAGTCATAATGCTGTTTATAACATTAAACAAAGAAATTTGGAAGAATCCCCACATTAGTGAGGTAAGTTTTACTTACAGAACTGAGCGAAGATCTACTGTAATCTATATACCCCACAAGGGTAATCTATATACCCCGGACACAAAACTGCCGCTACTATAATATATAGAAGATGATATTGTTGGGGTTTTGAGAATCCTGCACTTGTAAAGAAGTGCACTCCTCTTCCCTACTACAAGGTCAATCCCCACATGACCTTCCTGCCATGTAAAAAGGGCCATTTTTCGTCGTGGCCTTTTGAAACCCACCAATTAAGGTTTTGTTTTGTAAACCACCAATTAAACCAAATTTTCCTGCTGTTTAACACGAAACTGAAAGGGAGGAAGACCGGGGTATGCTCATTTACTAAGCTGCTAGCGAGCACTTGCCAAGCTGCTAGCTAGCACTTGCCAAGCCAGCCGTTCCTTAACGGTTTTTAATGGAGTACTTCTTTGAATGCTTAAACCACTTGGCAATCTCTCCACAAGAAACTTGGTTAATGAACACACACCCAATGTTCTTGAGACCCGACCATAGATCGTCTGTAATCTATATACCCCAAAGAGGAATGACCCTTCCTGCCGCTCCCGTAGTGAGCAGGTGAACGAGAAAATTAAAAATGTCGGTCGGTGGAGTCAGCCGTCATAATGACATTATAGATGAAATGATATAACGTGACGGCCGGACACAAAATTGCCGCTACTATAATATATAGAAGATGATATTGTTGGGGTTTTGAGAATCCTGCACTTGTAAATTGTTGTAAGTATACCCCTTTGTAAATAATTCTTTTTGTAAATGCCGGGTCTAGGACTTAAGACTTGGGACTCAGAGGACTCAGAGAAGGAGCAACTGATATATTTATTAGAACTCGTTATACACAAGCTTGCGGAAAACAGGATGTCGCAGGAAGCTCACACAAAATGACCAACTCTACAACAAGATGCTCTGAAAAAGGGTTCGATCAGGGCTTCATTATATATATGAAATATAGAGGTGTGGTCAAACATCAGGACAGGAGACCAAGGGTGGACTCACATGGCCCCCACCTTCGTCCCTTCCTGTTGTTCAGTAAGTTTAAGGGAGTCCGAGGCCAGGCAAGGGTTATGCCCTTGATAACATAATCATTGAAGCTTGAAGGGAAATCATTGAGGTTTGAAGGGAAAGAAGAAGATAAAGAGTGGACAGCCTTATAGCTGTCATCAGGAAGACTAATGAGAACATGGAGGAGTATAGCATAGCAGCTTGGCAGCTGTGACCACAGTATGGGAACAAACTCTGGATTTCGACAGGTAAAGAGAACATGCCATTACAAGGCATGAAATCACACAAAGTATATAATTCTTCAAAGGCATTTCAAACAACAAAGTAATGTAACATAAGTCCTTTGGTTGGGAAAGTATAGAGGGAGTGAACAGTCATACATGAGCCAACATACAGAAAATTGGCAGAGGCCAGAAAGATAGCAGTTTGCAACCAAGGCCGTAGTATGGGGAACAAGGGATTGTGCCAACACAGGGCAAAGGTTTGTAAAGCATTTAACTTACTTTAAGGGTACAGCCAGCTTTCAGAGAACATGGAAAGAATATAAGTATTAAAAGGATACAGTAAACAATCAAACCAAACATATAATTGGTTATACTTGGTCAAATGGTAAGAGAGCACAAAGGGGGAGGGGCTCACGCCCCACATAAATACCTCCATTCATTGTAAAGGTCAGAGATCGTCCCCTAGTTAGTCCACATTGCAACACGCAGCTAACCATAGGCCCTTTTCATAGTTATTTCATTATTATGTGTTCCAGGTAAGGCTGTGTTTCCAATAGTTGACTCTACGTTGCATCAATCAAATAAGATAGGCCCCCTTCAACTTCCCCAATCGTCTCTTTAAAGTGCCAGTAAGGCGGCGTTCGCCGCCGTTGCATTGGGCTGTTTTGTTGGCATCACACCGCCAAAACTCCATTACGCACGAGGCCAAGAAGGGGGGAGGAGCCGCCGGATCACGGGCGTGGCACCAACTCGTCATCAAAGGTGGAGTCAGAGAGCCCTTACCAACCAACCAGCGCCGAGGTGAGCCCGCCAATGGGCGTGTCCCCATGAACCGCGGCTTGATCGCGAGCGTGTAATATAAGCGCTAGTGCAAGCCTTTTGAGAGGGTGGAGTTGGAGTGAGAGACGCGTAAGGAGGCTGATGACCGAGGAGGAAGAACCAGCGCTGACGACCGGGTTTTCGCCGCTGAACCTGACTCTGGGCGAGGGCGTGCATGCGAGACACCAACGGCGTGCCGCGATCCCCGGCCCTCCCTACCCGCCAGCTCTGTGGACCGTCTGCCCCTCTCATTCTTCCAGCCATTCCTGCCTGCAATTCCCATTCGTGTACGTGAGTTTGTGCTGTCTGTATTGTCCTGGGGATAAGTTAAGCCTGTGTAGATAAGTTTGCTCTGTGTCTTCTTCTTCTTCTGTATATTACTTTCGTTCCTGCTCTTCGTTTGGTTTGTTGTAAATAATTAATAAATACCTGTTCCTTCTTATTCTTTGGTTTCTTTCTCGTCCGATCGCTTTCGTGATTTCTTTCAATTGAGTATCTGTGGCGCGATTTTGGCCGAACCGCTTTTAACCGGGTTTAGTCCATTGCTAACGGCTCGGATTCCGGAATGCTAAACCGCTTGGCAAACTTCATCTTGTCCGGGATTCGAGCGGTACTTGTCTCCCTGTTCTGCGGAGGGATTGATAAAGGTATTCGGGATAAACCCTGGACCAATAACCCTGATCAATCCCACCCCGCAAAAGAGCATTACAAGTACCAGGACCGGTCGGACGGCCAGCTTAACAGGACAAGGGGATTAACCCCCCCTTGCTAACGGGAGTGCCGTCCCCCGGTTCCGTAACAATATATTTTAATCTCCAGTAACTTTGCAGTCACTACGAAGGGATTAGTGTTACGATTAGATTTATTATAATATTAACGTTACGTTATCATTATTCTGAAAATGATATTGCTAAAAAAAAACGGGGCTAATTCCTTACTTCCGCGTTATTAGTACCATACACCACTTATTAATTATTGATTCATGAACCATACACCACTTCAATCGAGAAACGTTGCAATAACGACAAAGGGATTGCAGTGTTATGATTATATTTACTATATTATTAGTATTAACGCTATTATCATTATTACGAAAACAACACTACTGTATTAAGAAACCTGGGCTAATTTGTCCGAAGCGGCCTGATGGGGAGGCATGAAGGCATGAAGCCTAAGGCCTATACGTACTGTGTCGTTGGAAGATCCGTATCGCCGATGCTTTCAATATTTGATGATCATTTTAACAATCGGTTTGTTTGTGTTTCACACTGAATGAAAAACGTAAATGTAGAATGTCGTAAAAATCAGAGTCTACGACAGTGTCTCCAACCTGAGTTTAATCAGAATCAATCTCAAACAGCATCGAGGAGGAAATCAGCAATCATGGTTATCAGTACACTACAATCATACTAGCAGGAGTGATATGACATCCAAGCTAACAAGCAAGCAACACGCAATGTAATTACCCTTACCATTCTAAGTATGCACATGAATGCCACATGATAAATGTCACAGGACTGCTCCTCCGCTCTCCTCGGTCAAGATCTTATAATAGCCATGTATAGTGGGGCGGATATGTGTAAAAAGCCACCAGGATTGTGGGTTTGGTGGTAAAAGCACCAAAATTGGCATATATGTTGCCAAGATGGTACTAATTAACTTGAGATATGGTACCAAGCTGGATTTTGTCCGAGAAGCCCGTAAAGTGTGAAAATTCAAAATGGCCGCCGCCGGAATTGAAAATATCTATTAATTGCTGTATCTTTGTGAATAGTTAACATATAAACTTAAATAAAGTATCCTTTTGTATGTTTTCAGACATGCAGAATCCAATGGAACCATCATTTGGTTGAAAAAATGCATATATATCAACATAGTGGTCAACTCTATGCTAAAATTCAAAATAGCCGCCATTTGAATTGTTGATATCTACCACCCAAATCATATAATACCAAGTAATTTTGTCATAAAACATAGATCAACTTTATTTATTAATATATTTCAGGCATAATGGCACCATCAATTAAAACAATACAAATGCATAGTGAACCACCTTCAGTTGTTGTTAAATGTTATGATTACGAGCGTCCGAATTCCCAAAAGCGACCGGTTATCTTATGAGAAAAGTAGACTGAGCAGCTAGCTATACTTGTGCAAAACAAAATCATATTTTGAACAAAGTGAAACATTTTATACATCTCCAATTATAATGTGTAGAATAACCTTTATACATTGCATACTATCAGTAGGCCCTATACATTTATACACCCATGACACCAGTACACATTGCATACTAACAATTATACCGTACATTGGCGTGACTTATGCATTCACAGAGCAGTGGGTTTGGCAAAAATCATTATACTATTTTCATAAGTCGGAATATTTCAGCACTTCATTTATGCGTCTAGATTATGACACACTAGTATGGGGCATGGTGTGTAGAAGTGCATAATCAGTTCCTACATTGCGAACATTATGTGATATACTAGTAGCCTCTCTCCAGTGTGAATGTTCATGACGGTGTACATGTCATAATGTAACAACTTTTAGTTGCCCTCATTGTGATCACAATTGCCACTGCAACGGCAGAGTGATGTACACTTAAGAGCAGCCCTGACACATTTGCATAGTCCTCTACAACCTTTCTGACATCCACATCGCAGCAACTCTGAACAAGACGCCACAGCTTCTGGAAGTGTTGTCCACACCGGTTGCCAGCCCTGCATGGCACTCTTTTGCCAACCGCATGCCTCTGGAGATGGAACTACTGGGGAACGCACAAGGGCCTGTCCCCATACATGTCCACCCTGGTATATCGCCCGTTTTGTATGCTGTAACAGTGCTGCTCCTGTGGGTGGTATAGATTCGATGGACCTAGCTTTTGTAGTGAAGATGTGCTTCCTGGCTGAGTCGACAGTAGTTTCTGTGCATGTGCGGTCATACAGTAGAACAACATACGTCTCCAGAACAGACATGCAGTCGTCATTGAACTTTGATGGATCCATCGACAAAGTAGAGAATACCGGCGTCACTTCGTCGAAAGACTTCCAAATGGCAAATGCGGTCTTTTTCCCCCTGCCAGCAAACGATGATACTGTATCACAGCCTGTGAAGGCGTGAAACATAGGAAGTGCACGTGCCTTTCTACTTCCAAGCTGTGAGGCGATATCGTGAGTAGGAATGTACCTGAAATGCTTCCCAGTGCCAAAAGTGACCCACATTTCTGTGTTTTCAAGCAGTGCCACAGTTGAGACGGCCAGGACGAGCACGTCGGTGTCCACAGTTCGTAGCACGATTCTGCGATACCCTCTGTTTACGGCATCGACTGCATGAAGTAGCATTCGCGTGTCCGCCTCTTCGTGGGTACATGGTGCTAGGGATGTAGTGTCCTGGTGAACTCTTGTGCAGAGCACATTCTCACCGCATGTGGTGTAGACGTCTTTCTCTGACGTCAGATTTTCTACAACCTAAGATGGCCAATAAAACAAGCCTGATTAAACTGTATGTCATTACGGATATTGCATATAAAGTGATGTAGGAATTACACTCGGTCGTTATCCTCCACATATTTTGAAGTGTATACTCGATGATACGTGTATATGGTTTGCGAAAAACAATCATGCAATACTGGATGGAGTCTTACCTGGTGTGCCAAGAAGTCGAATCTTGTTGTCTGCCAATCTCAAGAACTCCTGCCAATTTCCGGGAATCTTGTTGCATGGCGCGACACGCCGCCGAACACCTTTTCCACGGTTCTCTCTCACAGTGGATTTCAAACTGTCTTCCAGGTACACATCCCAAATGATGTCGAGTCTGTTCACGTTTCGCAGCTGCGCTTTGACGTAAGGGAGAAACGCCTGTGTGGCACATTCTTGGAATGTTTTGATGCCGATGGGCTTCAGCATGTTGATGATTGCAGCACCATCCAATATGACGACATCAACTGATGGGGCATCTCCACATGATGTGCAGTAGTTCTCGAGACATTCAAAACTGATCATCATCAAAACTGAGCATGACATCCCGGCCTTGCTTGTATGCACGAAGCCCTGGCATGTTTGCGAGTATTCGATTTTTCAAATCAGTGGAGTGTATACGTCCACTTATTGCAACTCCCAGTTCTGCCAGTCGGTCGGTGTATAACTGTAGAAGATCCACCAGTTTGAAAACAGGTGCAATAGCCTTGTCGCTCAATTTCGTCTTTTCTATGTATCCCATAAGTTCCACCAATGCTATACCATGAGACACTCGGTCAACGTTCTCTTTTTCTCCCTGCTCTGTCTTCCTGTTGCTGGCATTGTACAATTTGACAAGACAATTGGCATGGTACTTCGCTTCCTGGGCCACAAGGTCACGAGAACTGATTTGTGCAATTAACTTTTGATCCTGCAGTTTCAATGCACATTGCCTAACCCTCTGTGTGAGTCGTGGTGTCATTGCTTCATGCAGAGGTATCGCCTCCGTTCCAGCTTCATCACAGAAGAAACACTTGAAATCTTCTAGAGGATCTGTACGTTCAGCCTGCCGTAACATGTAAGGTCCTCCTAGGGTATCGTCAGATGTACATGTAGTAGGTTGTGAAGCTAGCTGAACTCTGGCGAGGCGACTGGCACAGCACTTCAATGGGCATGATTTGTGCCATTGGGCATGAGTACGTTCCAGAGTGCTTCCAATACCATCCCCTTCATCAAGCCTACGTATGTCAATCGGTAATGGTTGGTTGCCCACTTCAAGAAATTTGCTCAAGTTTTCACCCAGAGTATCATATCCAACACCAACGTCTGTGCGTTTTGATTTCGCTGGGCATTGCAGTGGTTTATCCGAGTGTTCTTGGCATAAGGCACACATACTCCAGTCTATCGGTTGACATGTGTTTACAGTTGATCTCAGTGTCTCGCCGTGAACAAGTTTGCATTTTTTCCGTGTCGACATAATTCCCGTTCACTCACCTATGAAGAGAAGAAATACAAATTATTACAACAACAACACACAACATGCATTTTAAGGCCATTTTCCCTGCTAGAGCGGGGGTTAGCCAATCGGCATGATTTCGGCAATCGGCAATCGACAAATTATTACAACAAGAAACAATAATTCCTTTTTCTTTCCCTTAATTATTGCATGATCCTGCAGTTCGTCACAATGGATAGTATGAAGATGATGATCCAACGAGGTGATGATATACATTCCTCCTGTAGGAGAGTGAGAAAGATTCATGCGAGTGTGAAAGTACTCGTCCCATGATATATATGCATTTTTTCAACCAAATGATGGTTCCATTGGATTCAGCATGTCTGAAAACATACAAAAGGATACTTTATTTAAGTTTATATGTTAACTATTCACAAAGATACGGCAATTAATAGACATTTTCAATTGCGGCGGTGGCCATTTTGAATTTTTGCACTTTATGGGCTTCTCGGAAAAAATCCAGCTTGGTACCATATCTCAAGTTAATTAGTACCATCTTGGTATCATATATGCCAATTTTGGTGCTTTTACCACCAAACCCACAACCATTTCACATATCTGCCCCACTCGTAGTGGACAGGAGTTGTTGTTGCACCTGGGTTATAACCTGAATACAATTTCACAACATAGAGCATGGCGATTGTGATATATGACACGTTCGACGATATGTTTAGCATGAACGGCATAGGAATCAAAATGCCGCAGTGTAGTCAACATTGATTTTAAAGTTTTCGGACATGAAAACCAGGGGGGGCGGGGGGGGGGGAGAAGAATAAGAATAAATCTGCACAGTAACGATAGGTTTTCTCTGCATTGCATGCAGAGGAAACCTAATAATCCAAGTAAAATCAATAAGGTACCACAGCTTGAAGAGCATATGATGCCCTAATAACAAAATCAATAGGGGTACCACAGCCTGTAAGGCATAGAATACGATACCCCATGCAGTATTATTTCGTATGTAGCCTGTGGCTGCTAGTTGCATCATTGCTGGGAGCGCGGCTGTTCCACTGATTCAGGTCCCCGTTTCGAGTAAGCTGGTCCTCATTTCGTTGACCGATGAAGGATGACAGGCTGAGTCAACCAACCTGGTGTTATTTAACGGCACAATAGGAGCTCAAACTCAAGACCCTAAGATCTTAAGCCAGCCGCCCTAACCATAAAGCCATTACCAGGGGTGTGTTCAGTTTCCACGTTTCTTGTAGAGTGTTTGCTAAGTGGCTTAAGCACTCAAATCAAGCAAGCACTCCATTCAAAACCGTTGATGAGGAACGGCTGGCTTGACAAACACTAACAAGCTGTTTCTTAACTGAACACACCCCGGACCTACCGCAAGCAGTGTTGAAATATAATACATCAAATCTAATAAAATAACGATTTTAAAGATCGTTCAAAAGGAATAAATCCGGAAGTTTAGTGCTACTGAAGCAGTCTTGTATGCCTCACCCTTATACACTGTAGTAACACGACGTCAAGTCACAGTTTAGGAGATTCAGGCTTTATTGGTCACCACTGAATGCAGCATCAATCGACAGTGTGCATAGCCATTGTCAATTAGCAGCAGCTTCTTCACCCCAACCCTCTAACATGCCACGCCCTCTCATGCTATATATTGATGTATAGCATGGCTTTGGAAATATTATGAAGGCGATTTGAGTTCTACAGTCTTCCAGTATATTGCTACAGTTTTGGAAATGTCCACTGGGGGAGGGAATTTATGTACATGCAGGAATCCCCAAACAGTTGTTTCTTTAGTTTATGTGGTAGGTGGACATTTGCCCATTGTCTATGGGTTTGGGGGGAAAGTTGAGGTTAGTCTGTGTATTCCCAGTGTGATGTTTCTCCATTTGCCGCTATCTCTCTCTCTCCCTCTCTCTATCCAACATTGGTCCGTTTCAATAATTAGTCTTTCTCTCTCTCTCTCGATCCACCATCGGTCCGTTCCAACAATCAATCTTTCTCCTTAATCCACCAATAATCCTCTTCACCAAACCTCAATTCAAGAATCCCTCCTTCACCTCATCGGTCTTTCCTTCATCCCTGCAGGCAGTCAGTTTATTCTGGTCCATCTGTCCATCTGCGTCACATCGGTCTGTCTGTTTAAAGCACGTACGCGTTGGCGACTGCCTCACAGATATAAACGATTAATCCTCCGAACTGGTCATTCTAGTTACCTTCCCCCATTCCCCCCTTCCTTGCATTTCCGCATTCGCCACGCAGGGCGGCGCTTCTCGCATGCATGGTGCAGAGGAACATTTGGCGGGAGAGAGAGAGGAGGGGCGAGGGCACATATTGCCACCTTGGGCGCGTAAAAGGAAGAAAGGGCGGGCATACCAAGTCACTGCCTCCACATCTTGACACGGGGATTTTCCACTGCTGCATCCCGTGACCTGCTGTGATGGGCACACACCAATGGGAGGAGACCACGCGGGGCTGAGGGATGCTCGCATGAGCTGTGCTCATTTGAAGCCGCATCCAGCGTGGCACACTAAAGTGCCAAAACACGGTTCGGGTCATGGGACGGCTGCTGTTCGTGTGTACTGTGGCCCTCATTGGGTGGCTGCTTTTAATGTGTGCTGTGGACCACGTCAGGGCTGTTGCCGCTTGCCTTTCACGAGCTGGTTGTCCTCCATTTCATGAGCTGGTTGTCCTGTTGCCTGCCTGAATCCCGCAAGCTGCCTGCCTCCCGCGAGCTGCCTGCCTCCCGCGAGCTGCCTGCCTCCCACGAGCTGCCTGCCTCCCACGAGCTGGGGGATGCCTCCCACGACCTGGGGGCTGCCTCCCACGACCTGGGGGCTGCCTCCCACGACCTGGGGGCTGCCTCCCACGAGCTGGGGGCTGCCTCCCACGAGCTGGGGGCTGCCTCCCACGAGCTGGGGGCTGCCTCCCACGAGCTGGGGGCTGCCTCCCACGAGCTGGGGGCTTCCTCCCACGAGCTGGGGGCTTCCTCCCACGAGCTGGGGGCTTCCTCCCACGAGCTGGGGGCTTCCTCCCACGAGCTGGGGGCTTCCTCCCACGAGCTGGGGGCTTCCTCCCATGAGCTGGGGGCTTCCTCCCACGAGCTGGGGGTTTCCTCCCACGAGCTGGGGGCTTCCTCCCACGAGCTGTGGGCTTCCTCCCACGAGCTGGGGACTGCCTCCCACGAGCTGGCTGCGTCTCACGAGCTGTCAGCCGAACCATGAGCTGCCTACTTTCATGCCTGAATGCGCACGCTGACTGAGGACAGACAGCAGCACGCAATCCTCGGACGCTGTGGTTCCAACCACCTTGCACCACACCCCAATGCTGAGTCGATGCACCCCATCCTTCCTCATCCTGTCCATCCTTTACCCATCTCATATGTTTAGACCGATGCCTCCCCGCTGGTTACATCCACCTGCCACCAATATGTTACATCAGTTCTTCGTGCCTGTTTGTCCTTTATGATGTCCTTAAAAACAGTAAGTTTCTTGTTTTAAATGCTTTTCAATTTCGTTTGATTGCCAGGAATGCAGACAAAGTTCAAATTTTTATCTCACTCCACTCATCGCAAACATTTTCCGGAAAAAAGTGCATTCAACGGGTAGCGACGTTGCTATTCTCCTCCCGTGGGGGTGCTTTTATTTGTAACAGACGTGAAAAAGTGTTGTTTTATTTGTGAAAAAGTGCTGTTTTATTTGTGAAAAGTGTTGTTTTATTTGTAAACTAGAACGGCACTCAGTAGAGAGCATACCTCCACCTGGTTGGCCATATCACTCTATGGTGAAGAATCACGAAAAAAAATTCTACGAGCTGGATGCGGATCTTCACCAAAATCGAATCATTTCGTCCTTGTCACATACGCTACATCTCTGCCAAATTTCGGCCGAATCCGTCCACAACTTTTTGAGATATTTTGTTCACAGACAAACGGACAGACAAACAGACAGGGGTGAAAACATAACCTCCATCCACCCCGGGTGGTGGAGGTAAAAAGTGTTGAGAGAACATCGCTTTTTTTTTTTTAAATATAAAGAAAAGCAGACTTTCCCAATGACTGCAATCTTGAATTACCTTTTGTTGTCACAGCAACTCACCTGGTGGAGGCACTTTGTTACCTGGAGACCTTAAAGCAACCATTCCAGGTGGACTACTATGCTCACCCACCTGGTGTCTACCTCCTAATTTTGCATCCTCAGGAAGAGGTCTGTGCAAATTGAAGTGCCAAAAAGCTTGCATTGTCATTGCGCCGATACACATGAATACTGCATGTGAAAAATGTATTGAAAGCAATGATTTATTCGGCAGGTACGACGCTGGGCATTGCGTTCAGCACAGCAGCTTGGACATTTGAGCCGAGATGATTATTATGGCTTGAGAGATGTGTTCGTCACTGTTCTCAATTTGATAGACTCTAATGTGTCCCAGAGAAATGTGGGCTCAGATGGTGGTTGTGGCACAGCACTTCCTCCACACCTCTTCACCAATGAAAATAAAAAGAACTTCTGGCTTGGTACGTGCATTCAAGAGAAGACGTGTCCCCTGAGTGTGTTCCTCTCCAACTGTCTCCTTCTCCCCTCACCCCATGTTTATATCTTCCCCAACTGCCATCTCTCTCACCCCACCCCCCCTACTTCCCCAACTGGCTTCTATCTCTTTCTCTCTCCCCCTTCCACAAACCCTGTCCATCTCCCTCTCTCTCTCTCTCCTGTCTACCAATTCCCTCTCTCCCGTCCCCCTCCCCCACCCATACCTCTCTCTCTCCCTTTCACTCTCTCTCCCTTTCTCTCTCTCTCTCTCTCCCTTTCTTTCTCTGCGGTGTCGGGTGGGTGTCGGATGGGTGTTGGGTGTCGGAGTGAACTCCATTCAATGTACAATGTGCGCTGAGTGGGTTCATCAAAAATGTAGTGGTCTGAGAGGGTCATTAACCAGTGTGGCAGCTACATTCAAATGTAAGGTGTGCACAGAGGGAGCTGCAGATGGAGGAAATGTTGAGTTGGATCTTGGAGACGGCGTGAAGCTGGAAGGTGTGAAAACATTTTGCTACCTCGGAGACATGCTGAATGGAGAAGGTGGATCAGGCTCGGCAACGGTTGCTCAAGTGAGATGTGCATGGAGGAAGTTTCGGTAACTGAGTGACGTGCTGATGAGGAGGGGAGTGTCGTTGAAGCTGAAGGGAAAGGTGTATGCTGCATGTGTGAGAAGTGTTATGATTTATGGGAGCGAGACATGGGTAATGAACGTAGAGCAGCAACGAAGTTTGGAAAGGGTGGAAATGCGAATGGTTCGATGGATGTGTGGAGTATCGTTGAGAGAGAGGAAGACAAATGATGAATTGCGAAAAATGATGGGAATAGAGCCTGTAATTGATGTTGTGAAGAGGAACAGGTTGAGATGGTTTGGTCATGTGTTGAGGAAGGATGAAAGTGACTGGTTGAGAAGAGTGATGGAAATGAATGTAGAAGGAAGTAGAGAACGGGGAAGACCGAGAAAGACTTGGCTAAAGATGGTGGAAGAAGAAATGTGGGCAAGGGGGTTAACAAGGAGAGATGCAGAAAATAGGGCAAAATGGAGAAGATTGTCATGGGGACCGCAAGGCTAACCCCCGCTCTAGCAGGGAAAATGGCCTTAAAATGCATGTTGTTGTTGTTGTTGTTGTTGTTGTTGTTGTTGTTGTTGTCTCCCTTTCTTTCTCTCTCTCTTTCTCTACCTCTCTATCCTTCTTAAACAGTTTTTGGCAAAGTTAAGTCGTTTTTGAATGCCCAATTCCGACTGGTATGAGATCGGAGGATATTTTTTCATCAATTTTATGCTTGTGCTCGAAGGTCTAATTAGAATGCCAATTAACTCTAATTAGGGCCGTTCTTGACCCCCTCGGTCTACAGTAATACGTTCTTGTGATGCGTACTTTTGAACAGGATGCCGAGATCTACCAAGTGATGAGAACTATGTGCTTGTGCACGAAACTCAAATTAAGAACGATTTAAGTGCCCTTTTTCTAGGCGCCAGGACCCCTTGAGTCTACCCCGGGACACGCAAGAATCCACATCTAATGATTAGACCATCAACCTTTTGTGTGCGAGAGTCTAATTAAAGGCCTGTGGGCTATCTCTCGGGCTATCGCTCTTGCCCCCCTCTACTCCTGCCCCTCTTTCTTCTTCTCCCACCGCCTCTCTCTCTCTCCTCTCTCTCTCTCCCCTCTCTCTGTCTCTCTGTCTCTCTGTCTCTCTCTTCACCCCCCGCTCTTCATCCATGTTTTTTCCCAATCACATGCCACCCCAGGTCACTCTCCCCCATAAATGCAATCATGAACTTTAATCCAAATGGTACGATGTCTTTTCGTGGGGCATTTGTTCTTTCCACTTCCCATGGAAAGTCTACTCACCAATTACTGTTGTTTGTTGCCTTTTCTCCACATCTACACCAAACATGTTAATTTTCAATGCTTTACATAGTGAAGGCATCAATTGAGCATCCTCTTGGCCCCACACTGTTGTTTTTTGTCGGTGTTTTCTTTCACTGTGTAGGTGTGTGCATGCTTCTCACACTGCTTGACGAGCAGGCGCTGGAAACTCTACTGCTTGATCAAGCACCACAGACCAACATTTTGGAGGCCATTTTGTCTGCAATGGAGATGACGACAGAAGGTCCATTATCATGCTTTAAATATTCCTCTTGCAGCATTTCAAAAACGTATTACGAGGTGGTTACGTTTACGGCTGAACAGTTTACGTTGTGTATCCCACTGATCGGCCGGATCTGGATCCGGACCTGAACCAAAATCGAATCTGCCTACCCAACTAATCTACCTCATTTTGTAAAAACTCATCCACAACTTTTTGGAATATTGTGCTAGATATTGTTTTTAGCCATATCTCTCAATGGTGAAGAATCACTTTTAAAATTTTAGTGTCCAGATCCAGATCTTCACCAAAATATAATCAATTAGTCCTTGTCAAACACCCAACCTGTCCACCAAGTTTCGTCCGAAAACCTTCCATAACGTTTTGAGATATCCTGCTCACAGACAGACAAACAGGGCTGAAAACAAAACCCCCATCCACATTTGGATGTAACAAAAAGATGTTCTGCCACCATGTTTTGCGTTCACTCGATTATTTAAAGACATTTCCTTTTGTACCTTCCATTACAACATCCATTATTGTGTTTTGCTTATTCACCACCAATTTTTTTGTAGATGAGTCACAGGACCCTTTCTGGCCGGCGCTGCAATGCCTGATGGTCATGCTGGACCGATTGGGAGCGAAAGTGTGGGCTGGCCAGAATGTGGATCCCATGCATGCCTTTCACAGGGTCATAAAGAGCCCCAACTATCTGAGGGAAATGGAGGAAGTTTCACCTGTTAGGTACGATTTTGACACATTGGGACTTGTAAGAAAAGTTTTGAAAACATTTTTGGTTATTTATAGTTATCTTATCCCTTGTACTTTTCTTCCTCCCCTTGCTGTCTGTTTGACATTGCAGAGTAAAGCAAGAAGCCTTGCAGTCAAATTTTGATACGTCTTGCAGCCAGATTGTCTATGGAACGGACACCTCAATTTCTGTAGGTTTTTTATTTTACTTTATCCTTATTTATGGTAACCCGTTTTCTTTCTTCTACCTCCTTGTTCCCCCTTTTCCAATAGTTGCTAGTTATTCACACAAATCATTCCTCTAAATGGCTTTGAAAGTCCAGATCAATTATTTGTATTAATGCTTGCAACAGTGTTAATGTCACCAAACGTTGTCGAACTTCTGAGGATCAAAGCCTCCTGATGCCTTGCAAATCCTATCATAAAATTGCATATCAAGTCATTTCAAAGGTTAAAGGTCATTACGAGATCGCTACTTTTGACTTCTTCTCAAAAAGTATTCACCCGAATTAGATGTAACTTGGTAGGAATCATCTCTGCATGGTGCTTTCACATATTTGTTTAAACCATCGGCTAATTTACATATTTTGTGGGTCGTCCATGCCTACCAATGGTTCCCGAGTTATACCAGGTGAGCGCAGGGGCATTGCCTCTATTTTTAAACATATTACATATTTCCCTGTGAGATTTTTTTATTTTTTTTATTTTGTATACAGAATCGAGGCTCGTGAAAGAGCTAACATTTACTTCACAAACAAATCAACCAGACAAACAAAATATATAAAAAGAGGGAGCGGAAGACAAGATGGGGAGAGAAGGGGAAGCACACAAACACAACATTTGAGAGCAGGGAGATGTGTGGAATGGAGAGGGCTTGGGGGGAGGAGGCGTGGGAGGGGGGGGGGGGTGGGGGTGGGGAGGGGGGGGGGGGTGGGAGAGGTATAAAGCACATGGACACCGCGAGGACTTCCAGGAAAGAAGTGGAAGTCCTCGCGGTGTCCAGAGGTCGCAGAGGGCGACCTGTAGGAATATTTGGGGGACAGAGCACAGAGAGAGCTGGGGAGCAAGGCCAGAGAGGATTCGGTAGATGACAGAAAGACCACCAACCTGCCTGCGGTGAGTGAGTGAGAAGCCCTTGGAGTTAGCTTCATCGCGGGAGATTCCAATGATATGCTCATTCTGGCTGTTCAAAGCTTCCAGACAGGCAAGTAGCATGCTGGTAACCCACTGCCGGTAGCATAGTATGGTACCGAGTGGCAATGGTTGATGAGCATCATTGAAGCCTCAAAAGACTAAAAGATTGGTATATCATTAGGTCGCTGGTTCAAACCCACTCTCAGTTGTAGATACGGCCTCTGTTTTATTGACGAGCTACAATAAAGGTAAAATGCGCATGTGGTGGCCTTTTCCCAAGAGGGGTTATTACCCTGCGCTCGCGAAGTGAAAAGCAGGGTTAGGCAATTGGTTGCGTACATGCGGCGTATGTCTGCATTTTTAAAATACATTTTTTCGTCAACCCTTGGTCCGATTGACATGAAATGTTACCATAGGAGCGCTTCCACCTGTATAATTTTTTTATTCATAATTATGACGTTATAGGTCACGTGTTACGGACGCCATCTTGGAAAAACATTCTAGCTTTTTATTTCTGAAACCGCTCAATGGAAAAAATTTAAACAAGGCTCATTTTCAACTACTCCCCATGGGGAATAAGATATGTTAATGATGATGTCATCGGTGCCTTCACCATGACGTCATAACTCGACAAGTACAACTCTTGATCTGATCAGTATGGGGAAAAAAAATTCTCTGCAACTGTTAGTCCGAAGGACACAAAATTTTGACCATAGGAGCACCTCCTCTTGTAGAATTGTTTTTGATAATTATGACGAGGTCACGTGGTGCAGGCGCCATCTTGGAAAAATTGAAAAACGTTGCACATCTATATCTCCGAAACTGCCCCATGGAAAAAATTGACACGTTGGCTCTTTGTGGGGAATAAGTGTTGTTCACGATGACGTCATTGGTGCCTTAATTATGACGTCATAATTTGACAGAGACAACGCTTAGTCTGATAAGTTTGAAATTTTTTGAGCCTGATATATGCAACAATTGTATTAGAAAATATAAGTTTATGATGTCATCGCTCACATGGTCTGGCAGCCATATTGGACAGAGAGGGCAGAGGGGACAAGACCAGAAATGAGGCAGAAGACAGAGAGACCAGTGACCTGTTGGTGATGGTGAAGTGATAGGCCCCCATAGACCGGCTTCGTCACGAGAGATGATCTTGAAAACATTGGTTTCCGTGGTTTTAAGCTGAGCAAGATGTGAGGCAGGGGAGCCAGCCCAGAGGGGAGTCCACTGAGGTCTACTAATTTAATTTACATCAATGCCCACTGAGGTCTACTAATTGATTTGCCCTTTCTGTGATTTATGTTCATGCTCGACTACATCTCCAAAACCGCTCAATGGAAAAAATTGAAAAATGGCTCATTGTCAAGTACTCCATGGTCTTGGGAAAAAAAATGCCACGATAAGCTATCTTAACACAGATATGCACCTAAACACAGATTTTGCCCAAAGCGGAAAAACTTCGAGGAGAGAGTGGGGGGGGAAGAAGTCGCTACAACCTCCATTTTGTAATCCTTAGTCCTGTCAAGTATGGTTGAGATTGGATAAGCAACGACCAAATGTATCGCGGTCAGACAGACAGACAGACACCAAATTGCTTATTTTAGTATGAATATTCAGTGAATTTAAATCAATGTTTTGGAATGATGTCAGCAGTGCCTGGTAGCATGTGATGCTGCTGTCCCAATATAAATGCAGAATATTTACCTTTTTCTTGAAATTTCCCAAAGATACCGGGTAAATTGATAAGTGTTTACAGTTGACATATTCACGGTATACCGTATTTGATATACGCTTTTGTAGAGTGCCTCATTAAATGTATTTTTGTCGCATCTTGTTTTACCAGAAAACAACGCCCATCCAGCAACGACCAAAGGCCTTGGTACGGCCGCAAGAGCTGGACATTCTGGGAGAGCTTTCAACCATTGTGCAAATGCTACATTCAGATGAGGGCAACAGCCTACGTACACACCATTCGGCCTTCATTTGGTTCCTTCCGTTTGCTTGTTCAGTCATGACTATCAAAGAATATGGTGTTGGGTATGTAAGTGAGGTGATACACCACCTCGGCATGCGCTCGGCCCATTCACCTGTTCACCTTCTGATACTTGCCTCAATTGTCACGTTGTACCGGTCACACAAGTCTCTACCACTGCTCTGGTGCTCCTCAGGGTGCTGGATACCGATCATTAGTGATGGAGCTTGTGGTTTGGTTACAGCTTACTTGGAACCATGTGTCCCTTCAAATATCAGTGGCCATGTGATGTACCCGAAGACCGAAATAGTCCAGGCTGCTGAACGTTGTTCATTTCGGCTTATTTGTTTGCTGCTTCGTGATGGAGTCCGTCTGAAACTTTCCAGCGACTGCCAGCGGCTCCTCGATTTGTTTAACCTGCATGCAAGATTCCAAAGAGGCCGCAGTGTGTCCGATATTGACAGAGAATTATTGCGTCCTTCCCGGATGCTGTCTCTCGAGGATCGCAAAAAATTGGAAGCATGCATTTCAAGTATCGTTTTTGAATACAAATGTCGTGCAGGTTTGTTGGCGAGTTCTCCGAGCTTGTCAGTTGTCACCAGCCCCAGTTCCTCGCCCATTATTTTGTCCATTGGTGAAAGTCCTCAGAAGGGTAATGTAATATTCAGCAAAGCTTCCTGCTGTAACACATTGCCTCAGAGCCAACTAAAAGAAACAGAACCAACTGTCGATTCTAATTTGAGCAACATGAAGGTTGAAGGTGGATTTCCAAGTGTCAGCTCTGCAAGTAATGGGGACAACGCTTCAGATTATGGCAGCAATATAAAGTGGGATAAGTTTAGGAAAGACTTTGTGTTTCACACTGCTTCAACCGTGGAAGATGAAAAACGTCATGGGATAACTTCAGAGATTGTTGTGAATGGCCAGCCAGACAAAGACTTTCAGCATACTTCTGATGGCAAGGCTACAATCAATATGCTGAGTGTAGAAAATGAGAGTAATGTTGCCGATTCCGAGATTGATCCTTGTGCAGCGGATTGTATGGAAGGGAAAATGACAGATGATTTTAATGTAGTTACGCCACCACGTTCAGATGATGTAATTTACATATCCGATTCTGATAGCAATGGCTCAGATAATGACAGGGTCGATGCTCAAGTGAGCAGGTCCAACATAAATATTTCACAGTTCCAGGAAGAACTAGAATCACAATTATATGATTTTCAGTATGAAGAGTTGTCAGGAGAGCAATTCCCCCAGTGGAAAGTTCAGGGAGTGGGTGTGGAAGAATTTGAGAGGGGGGTGAGAAAGAAGACAAAGCAGTTGGAAATTAAGAATATATATCGTGAGGATGCTGTATTAAAGGAAGTGGATAAGAAGAAAGTAGAGTGCGGGAATTCCGTGGAATTTGAACAAGACAAGACGTATAAAGAGATGTGTGGAACTTCAAAGAAGGTTGAAGATGTAACAAATCCAACAATAAGACAGGGAAACAAAATCGACTCTTCCGAGGATCTAACCACTGCATTTATGTTTGAATATGATGATAATGGTGAAAAAGAAGAACGCGATTTTCAGAGCTTTGGAGCTGGTAGAAAAGAAAACGGACCGCAACATATTATCTCAGTTGCGACACAAATATCAGCACCGAATGTGATGAAAGAAGAAAACAATTTGTCACCGATCAGGGATTCATCAGTCACACCTCCTCTGCTCTCGGTCTCAGATTTAAATGACGCGGTGGATCAAGTGGACTCTTTTGATGAATATCAAGAATCTTTGATTATTGCTGAATCTGACCATCAACCTGTTAATGAGATTTCAAACCAAGCTGACGATGCACCAGACAAGACGACTCGTGTTTGTGATCCCCCAACTATGGACAACAGCTCAAAATCAAACCATTTCTCAACATCGTGCAGTAACCCCACAACTGTGACTCCAAGCACAAGGTCAACTTCAAGTAATACGATCTCAACGGGACTCTCAACCAAGAGGCGAAATGTTTCTCCGAAGTGTAAAATCTGCTGTGATAGCGTGGCCAAGAAGCTGAAGATATCACCTCAGAGAATAAGAAAACTGCTCCGTCCTTTGGTTGAAACAACAGCTGAAAGACTGGGATTTAAGAAAGGACCACGCCATGCGCCTGATTTATCTCAGGGATCGCTTAGCCATGTACACTTGCTTCGTCAGCGAGGATTTAATTTTGGTGCAATACCTGAGGCAGAAAAGCGTAAATATAAACTCCAGTTGAGAAGGAGCAAAGTCTCTTGCAGAGAAAGGTTGCAAAATAGCCTGCTTCCTCGAAAAATTCCAAACAGAATTGCTAAAGCATCACTTTTGAATAAAAGGAAGAGTTGGACACCTCCATTGCGAAAGGTTTTGCTCAACAAGGCGATTGAGTCGCTGAAACATCAGGATGGAAACCAAATTAATGATGTAAATGTACACCTGAATGAGAAAGGAGACTCTGTAGTAGCCCTGCGAGCACCTACGGTAAAAGTTTTTGGCAAGAACCAAGTGTCTCGAGCTGCCCTACTTTTGGAAGACGCGAAGCGTGAAGTTCTGCCACGGCCCGCACGTTTGGCCAATGACAGGACGTGTGGCACTATAAAAGTGATGAGGTCCCTGCTGAAACCAGGCGTGTTGGAGGCCTTGGAGACTGAGAGCCACTTACAAAAGGCAGCCATGTACGTCCCACTTCCTCGAAAGAGCAATTTTTGGCCAACGAAACAGCATGATGCGAATTACTTCTTAAATGAGGTAAGGCAGGTTTTGAAGGGTGTATTTATTAATGTAATGCTCTTCAAAATTGGCAGTGATTTGGAGTATAGCATTTAAATTTGTGGAAATTTTCCAACTTTATGGAATGCTGGTATATATATAAAAAAAAAAATCTAACTGTTGTCCTATAAGGAAATAATTTTAAGTAACTTACTTGCTCATTTGACAAGAAATAGAACTGCAAGTGCAAGTGGTCTATTTTGTGCCACTTAAATATTTTCTACATTTTAGGATAAATCAACTGCAAGTTTTAATGCTTTTTCTTACTCCCTGAAAGTTCATTTATGTGTAACTGGCTTTCTTGTGACGTTATTGAGACATAGAGACAAGAATATACAAGTAATTGACCCATCAAACCTGTGCTACTTAAACACCACATTAATTACGGATCCAACTATTCCAGGATGATTTTTTTTTTCTGTTTATTAGGTTTCCTCTTCATGAAATGTAGAGGTAACTGTTACGGATTCGTCACTTCCGTTGTGGTGGTTTGCATCCACTGTAAATATTTCTGATTCCATGTACTATTATTGTGTTCAAAAGGTTTATTGTTCATGAACTGTTTTCAAAAGGTAAAAAAGTTAATGTTAAGAGAAACAGGAAACCGGATCGGGAACCGGACGACGAGGAGGAAGAAGAGGGAGAAAAGAGGGTGGAGCGAGTGAGTCGGACAAGAAGGAGCCGAGCTACTTGCGGTCTGGAGCGAACGTTGGCGAGCAAGAGTCACTAGCGAACTTTCGGGTTTCCGGGAAAGGGATTCCTGCGACAGAGTTGTCATCGCTGTGACCGATCAACCTGCGTGTCAGGTTTTTGGCGGTGGATTCCGAGGAGAATTATCGCCGGGCCGTTACGTCTCAAGAGCGGGTCATCGGCCATTTTGACTCATGCAGGACTTGTGCTTCGCTCACGGTTTCGTCTCTTTTCGACCATTTTCACCGCATTCAGACGTCGATCTGGGGCGTGTGTGTGACGTGGCGTTTTGAAGGTTAATTTGTCCATACCCGAGGGTGTGATCTCTCAGTCGCCTGGAGGGTGCCTTGGATTTCCCAGTGGCCTTGAGGGTGCCTGTGCCCCGCATTGGCAGCGGGACTGTTCTTGCCATCCGAACGGGATTCTGGTCTCGATGGGACATCGTTCTGGCGATCGCTGGACACATCAACTTTGGCTTGGAGCCGGGAATAAGAGACATTGGGAATGTTCTGGGTTCACTCACTTGGAGCGCAGTGAGTTATATATTACAAAACTGATGGTACCATCATAGGATATTGATTGTACTTTTGATTACTATTATTGTTGTACCGTTATTCTTGTGTGATCTTAATACAGTATTTGTTTGTGAGTAACAATTGGGGTGGCTTCTCCATTGATCTTTGACATACAGAATAACACATTTTTCTGCCGTGACTCCTCTTGGGGCTCAGAGGTACGCCGTGACCAGGGGGTCGGGGAGGAGCACGTAACATAACCTTTTATTATTCCCAAAGTTTTTCTTATTATTATTTTTCCACCCTATTTTTCACCTTCGAAAACTTTAAAATTAATGTTCTCAGCAACTGTTTGTCCGATTGACAGGAAATTCTCATCAAATGATCGGCTGGGCTCGTATAATTGTTTTAATGCTAATTATGACGTCATAGGTCATGTGGTATGGGCACCATCTTGTAAAACACCTTCAACTTTGCCCCTCCATACCTCCGAAACCGCTCAATGGAAAAAATGGATTAATGGATCATTCTAAAGAACTCTGCTATGGGAACAAAAAATATGTTTATTTAGTATATTAAAAATGCTAACGTTAAGAGGTTAGAATTCGTCAAACAGATCCCTTGCTCCCACGAAAATGATATTTTTTCCCCAGATCCTTAGTTTAAATAAAACTCAGAATGCAAAATTTTTCGAAGTCATACGTCACATGGTTTGGCCGCCATATTGTTTTTCGTGAACAACACAAAAACCCCTTTTTCTCCACAACGGCTGAACAGATCGAGCCCAAACTTGGCATGCATCATCGCATGGCCAAACCAAACTTGACATAATCGATGTGTGTGTGTGTGTGTGTGTGTGTGTGTGTGTGTGTGTGTGTGTGTGTGTGTGTGTGTGTGTGTGTGTGTGTGAGGGGGGGGGGGATGTGTATGTGTGTGGGGGGGGGGGGGGGGATGTGTATGTGTGTGGGGGGAATGTGTGTGTGTGTTGGGGGGGGGGGGGATGTGTTTGTGTGTGTGTGTGTGTGTGTGTGTGTGTGTGTGTATATATATATATATATATATATATATGTGTGTGTGTGTCACGCTACCAGATTCTTGTACCAGATGCGCTGAACATCTACTGCGTATAAACGCCGTTGAAAGGCGGAGCCGGCGCCGCGTGTTTCACCGTTTTCGCTTCCGGATTGATCATTTATCAGCAATAAACTGCCGGAAATATACCTTTATTGGACACAGTTTCGTCTTATATTTCACCCACCGACGGAAAAATATACGATCTTTCGTTCTATGACAGTGGCATTACCTGTTATGACCGTTGAAGCCTGAATTTTGCTTCGGACTCGACGGTCATTTTTTGCGATTCTGCGGCAACAGTCGCCTGGTGGCGCGCTAGGCGCTACACATGTTTGTTTTGGATTTCCGGGAAGTTTGGGCCGGTGTTGACCTTGGTTTGGGTACATTGTCGGGAAATTTATCGAATTTATGACTTCAGTTGACTTCAGTTGATGGATTCGCAAGGCTCAGTTTCTTCAGTGGTTGCTGCATCTGGACGTGACTGGCTTGATTTGATTCTACCCGCACCCAAATTGTATGTGGAAAATGACATCGAGGACCTCGAGGAGACGGTGAAAACCTATTTCGATTATGCTGACACTGACCCCGAGAGTGAAACCGATCAACAAAGGGATCCCGCTTGATCGGCAGTGGTACCTCTATGAAAAAGTGCGGCCATACTGCCCTCGGGAGACTGCTGACCTCGTCTGTCCCCTGCCAACGGAGCCAAAGCCTGCTGTGCTACACAGCAACCAGGGCCATCTGGTGACTCTGCTGCTGTTGGTGGCAAGCGTGCCAGGCCAACCTGCTCTCACTGTAAGCCGACCGGCCATCGCAGAAGCAACAGGGGTGTTGTGACCTGTCCACTACTTATATGACAATCTGATTCATTTTGTTGACTCATGACTGAAAATGATTGAGACAGTCATTATAGTTTGTGCAATTGATAAGACCTGTGCATGCTGCTCAGTGCTGTGCATCCAGTGTGCATGATATTTTATTCATATACTAGACAAAGAATATCGTTTACTGAACAATGCCGTACTTGTATGTACTTTGTGAATTAGGCTCACAAGACAATGACTTGACCTTTGAATCACACTTCTGGCGGCCAACTTAATATCCCGTGGGGTTTTCAAGTGTAAGTAGTATGATGCCACATGCATTTATTGTCCTTCATGGATAAGTCAAGCCTTGTGTACATACTTCTTGTAAATGGTGCTTCACCAAACATGTGTGTGAAAATTCTACACATGTAGGCCTACTCGTCATTTTGCCTTGATATTTTGGCATGACAGCTTGGGCTAGCGTACAGATGGGGGGGGGGGGGGGGGGGCGAGGATTTACAGTATTCGTGCACAGTTGCAATGCAGATTATGCTTGAAGATTCAATGCAGATTATGCTTGAAGATTCAATGCAGATTATACAACAACAACAACATGCATTTTAAGGCCATGTTCCCTGCTAGAGCGGGGGTTAGCCTTGTGGTCCCCATGACAATCTTCTCCATTTTGCCCTATTTTCTGCATCTCTCCTTGTTAACCCCCTTGCCCACATTTCTTCTTCCACCATCTTTAGCCAAGTCTTTCTCGGTCTTCCCCGTCCTCTACTTCCTTCTACATTAACTTCCATCACTCTTCTCAACCAGTCACTTTCATCCTTCCTCAATACATGACCAAACCATCTCAACCTGTTCCTCTTCACAGCATCAATCACAGGCAATATTCCCATCATCTTTCGCAATTCATCATTTGTCTTCCTCTCTCTCAACGATACTCCGCACATCCATCGAACCATTCGCATTTCCACCCTTTCCAGCCTTCGTTGCTGCTCTACGTTCATTACCCATGTCTCGCTCCCATAAATCATAACACTTCTCACACATGCAGCATACACCTTTCCCTTCAGCTTCAGCGACACTCTCCTCCTCATCAGCACGCCACTCAGTTCCCGAAACTTCTTCCATGCACATCTCACTCGAGCAACCGTTTGCGAGTCTGATCCACCTTCTCCATTCAGCATGTCTCCGAGGTAGCAAAATGTTTTCACACCTTCCAGCTTCACGCCGTCTCCAAGATCCAACTCAACATTTCCTCCATCTGCAGCTCCCTCTGTGCACACCTTACATTTGAATGTAGCTGCCACACTGGTTAATGACCCTCTCAGACCACTACATTTTTGATGAACCCACTCAGCACACATTGTACATTGAATGGAGTTCACCCCGACACCCTTCCTACACACAGCACACGGCCACTTCCCAGTTCTTTCCACCTCACCACATGCTTTACCACTTGCCATCACCTTTGTCTTTCCGATATTCACCTTCAGACCTTTTGTCTCCATACATTCCTTCCACTTGTTCATCTTTTCCTTCAGTCCATCCATACTTTCCGCAATCAACACCAGATCAACTGCATACAACAACTCCCACGGTAAACCCTCCTTTACGGTCTGAGCCAGCACCTCCATCACAGCTACAAATAGTAGTGGACTTAGTACCGACCCCTGATGCACTCCCACCTTCACCTCAAACTCACCACTGTTCCCGTCCTTCGTCCTTACAGCTGTGCGTGCTCTTTTGTACATTGCCATCACTACTCTGATCAACCATTCCTCCACTCCTAACTTCCTCAATGCCCATGTCAATACTTTGCGTGGAACCCTATCGAATGCTTTCTCCAGATCAACAAACCCAAAAAACAACTTCTTCCTCTTATCCATGTACTTCTCCTGCAACTGCCTCACAATGAAAAGCGCATCTGTCGTTCCTCTTCCTGGCATAAATCCAAACTGCATTTCGTCGATCTTCACTTTCTTCCTTATCCTCCTCTCCAACACCCTTTCCAATACCTTCATTCCATGCTCCAATAACTTTATCGCTCGGTACGAGCCACACTCCAGAGGGTCACCTTTCCCCTTGTATAGAGGGACGAGGGTACTCAGTTCCCAAGCCACTGGAATGCGGCCTTCTTTCACCACCAAATTACAGATCTCTGTCATTCTCTTCACACCCCAACTTCCTGCTGCCTTCAACATATCTCCCACAACTCCCGTCGGCCCTCCCGCTTTTCCACTCTTCATTGCGTTTATCGCTTCCTCAACTTCCTTCTCAGTTATCTTCTCTGCCGGTCCTAAAACTGGGTTACTCTCTATGTTGCCATCCCATTCATTCTCTGTATTCAACAGCATTTCCATATATCTTTTCCATCTTCCTTTAATTCCATCTGGGTCGACAACGATTTGTCCCACTTCATCCTTCAAACAACTCACCCCCATCACATCACACCTCTCTTTCGCTATCTGCTTTGCAATCCTGAATACTGCTTTCTGACCCTCTTCCGAATCCAAGCGTTCTCCGAACATTTTCCTACATGCCTCCTGCGCCTTTGCTACCTCTTTCTTTGCAGCCTTGCTGGCTGCCTTATAACTTTCATGCTCTGCTGTTTCTGCTCCCGTACCCTTCGCCTTCTGCCACTCTTTGAACTTCTTCCTCTTCTCGTCAATCCTCTTTCCAACCTCAACATCCCACCACCATGTTTCCGAGTGCCTCGGTGGTCCTTTTGTCCATCCACATACCTCACCAACGGCTCCCAACAGACTAGCTTTCATTGACATCCAACCACTTTCAAGCTCAACCACATCATCCTCTACCCTACTCAGCCTCTCTTTTAATGCCTCCCTTACTGTCACCTCTTTCAACCTCCACACCTTCATTCTCGGTTGGTACTTCACCCGCCGAGCTCTCCTCGCACCTTTCACCCTTATGTCGCAGACAACCAAGTGGTGCTGTGAAACAGCCTCCTCCCCCGGGATCACCTTTGTGTCCCGGAGGTGCCCCCTATCTCGCCGACGCACCATCAGGTAGTCAACGGTTGTCGTCGACCCACCTGACGTGTATGTAACAAGCTTATTGTCCTCTTTCTGGAACTGAGTATTACAAATCAACAAATCAGCTCCATCAGCAAACTCCAAAATCCTTTCACCTTCTCCATTTCTCACACCATATCCGTAACCCCCATGAACTCCCTCAAAACCATCCATACTCCTTCCCACATGTCCATTCAGGTCTCCTCCCACCACAACAACTTCCTCATCTTTCACGTTTTCCATCAGCTTCTCTATCGCACACCAGAACTTGTCCTTCTCTTCATCGCTTCGACCAACCTGCGGAGCATATCCCGAGGTGACGTTCACCAAGAGCTTTCCAATCATCATTTTCACCATCATCAACCTATCACTCACTCTAGTCACACTCACCACACTGTCTACAAACTCCTCAGAAAACAGGACACCAACACCATTCACGCCCTCCGGGCACCCTTGCCACACAAACTTGTATTTCTGTCCCTGCCTACCCTTCACCATTCTCACACCACTTCCCTTCCATCTCGTCTCTTGCACACAACATATGTCCACTCTTCTTCTGACCAATACTTCCACCACTTCTCCTGATCTCCCTGTCATTGTCCCCACATTCCATGTCCCAAACCTCAGAAACCGATCTCCACTTCGGGCTGCACCCTGCCCATATGTACTTGTGATTGTCATGGTTCTCTTTTTGAGGCAATGTTTTTATGGCCGGATGCCCTTCCTGACGCCAACCCTCTTAGTCGTCTCTTACGACACGCAGGGATATGGTGTACCTATTCTGACCAGGGTACACACTGGGAAACGTTTAAAACATGTAAATTCTGGGGGTGGGGGGGGGGGGGGGGGAGGCGTCAGCATCACGGCTGCGGTTAAACATATTCCAACAATATCCAAACAGAACGATGAAAAAAAAAACAATCCGGGAAAAGTCTCCAAGCGAGAACGTCGATTTGAGAAAGAAGGAGCAGAGGCGGAAGAAAACGAGATACAGGGGGCGGGGCACAAGCCGAGACGAGGAGGAGAGCGAACAAGCACGTGTCCGGGAGGAGAGAAAGAATCAATATATAATTCTTTGTCTCAGGAGGTGAGGTGAGGGGGAGAAAATAAAATAAAAGAAACAAGCAATACAGCGAAGGAAATAACCCAAACCGACAAAACACCGACGGGGGGAGGGAAGCCCCAAGTCACCAGGCCGCGCACGAGGTATGACTCAGAAAACGATTAACTACACACAAGTTTACACGAACCACAAACCAACACCAACTAGAAACACACAATAACACGTACACAGCAAAATAACCAGTGGAAATTTGACAAAGACAAGAATGGGAAAACACTCAAACTTCGATGCCGTGGAGAGCTCGAAGCACGCCTCACTCGCCCGAGGAACCGGAAGTCCAATGCAGATTATGCAGCACATAATAAATACAGCAGTAGTAGAAGAAACATGAGCGTGTTTGTTTCCCATAAATTCCAATTAAAATCATTGCTGGTCACAACTTATTTGCTCAGAAAAAGTGAAAAATACAGAATATTGGCAAGGTGCCAAAAAACATTGGCAAGGTGCCAAAAAAAAACACTCGGCCAATAACTCTTATGGTACTTTTATTTACTTTACTTGTCCAACATCATGCTTGAAAAAAACCTTTAGAACCCTAGAAATTGATTCTGATTGTAAATTACTGGTTGGTATTTTTTGCGAAATTTTCTAGATTTCCTGGCATGAAAAGTTGAAAAACTTGACATTTTGGGTAACACATGAATATTAAAATTTTTGTTTTCATGCATTTGTAATTGCCCAATTTGACCAACCCTGCTATTTTATGGAGGTATAGGGTTGGTACTTTAATGCTGCAGGTAGAACTCTAAATCCATAATTTGAGCATCTGGTACAAGAATCTGGTAGCGTGACACATATATATATATATGTGTGGATATATATATATATATATATATATATATATATATATATATATATATATATATATATATATATATATATATATATATTTAACCCTGGTGTTGGGCTAGCGGCTAGGGTGCCAGCTTAGGATCCTGGGTTCGAATCCCGGTCGATCGCTGAATTAACGCCAGGGGGGTTGACTCAGCCTGTCATCCTTCTGAGGTCGGCAAATTGAGTACCAGTTCACTGGTAATTCCCTGTTTGTCGTAAAAAGGCGACAAAAATGGTTGGCGGCAGGAAGGGCATCCGGCCGTAAAACATTGCTTCAAAAAGGGGACCAAAAAACAACAACAACCACGGTCCCCGAAAAAGGCCAACCCCCGCTTGCGGGGAAAAATGGCCTCTAAAGGTGGTATATATATATATATATATATATATATTGTTACAGACGTGGCTTGGATGTTATTCACCGAGCGGTTTTGGGATGACCACGTCTGCACAAGATTATGCTCGATATTATACCCGAACGTTGACTAGTCGCGCGATGCTGGCTCAATAAGAAAAAGAAGACACCCGGCTGGATTACAATGCCTCCGGAGGAGATTATATTCGTACGGAAAGGTTAGATTACAGGGACGAGAGGTACATCATAGGAAGACAGGCACTTAGACACAATCTTATATTATTCCCGGACAGACGACAGGTAAACGGGACAACGGCTGACTCACACGGGGGTTGATGGCAGGAAAGCGGTTGTCGATGGCTCCAGGTGCACCTGTGCTCAAAGGTTAGAATCGACCCGGTCCGGTCCAGAGATGCGGGAGGTTTCACAGCGCTCGGAGGGGACGTTCTTTCACAGGCGGGCCTTTCTCTCTCAGCGCTCGCAGGTCCTTCTTTCTCCAGCTCGGGGCGCATCTGTCTCAGCGCTCGCAGGTCCGTCTTTCTCCAGCTGGGGGCGCATCTCCTGTCACATCCGGCGCGTGGCCGCGTATATCCGGCGGGGAGTGACACGCCCTCGGCTCGTTAGCTCGGCCTCGTGGAATCGGCACGTTGCTTCTCATTGGGTGCGTGCGGGGGGTTTACCAGGCTCCGCCCTTGACGAGGAGCTGACAAGGAGCCCCTTCGTGGTAACCCCGTGGAGCGCGTGGTCAATGGCGCTAATCGAGCCGGTGTGAGGACGCATCCTCCCCCGCTCCGCCGCCATCTCCTCTGTTGTTGTTGTAATTGTTGGGGAAGAAGATGGAAGGAGGTATGGGAAAGGTCCTAAACTCACTACTGATGCCATATAATCACATTCTGGTGCAACGAAGAGTCATAATTAATGGAGACGAGGCCTTAACTGACATAGAATAAGAATAACTAGGAAGATGTCCGAAAGTTGTCTACGTGTGGTGCGGTGGACCTGGGCACGACATTTAATGGGGGAATAAGGGGAAGGTCGGCTCTACTGATTGTTATTTACATGCAATGGGACTAGGGAATGGGGGATTGGGGAAAGTTGGGGAGTATTGGAGAAAATAGGGGAATATTTACAAGCGGATATGGAGGCCAAATTCCATATTCGCAACAATATATATATATATATATATATATATATATATATATATATATGTATATGTATATATATATATTGTTACGGATCCGAGGGATGGCACTCCCGTTAGCAAGGGGGGGGGGGGAGTTAATCCCCTTGTCCTGTTAAGCTGGCCATCCGACCGGTCCTGGTACCTGTAACGCTCTTTTGCGGGGTGGGATTGATCAGGGTTATTGGTCCAGGGTTTATCCCGAATACCTTTATCAATCCCTCCGCAGAACAGGGAGACAAGTACCGCTCGAACCATGGACAAGATGGTATTTGCCGAGCGGTTTAGCAATCCGCGGTTCGAGCCGTTATCAGCAGACTAAACCCGATTCCGAGCGTTGGCCAAAATCGCGCCACCGGTACTCAATGGGGAAAAGACTAAAGCGATTGGGGAAGAATGAAACCAAAAGTAAGAAATAACAGACATTTATTAATTATGTCCAAAAAAAAACAAAGGAAGAGAAGGAACGCAAGTAATATACAGAAGAATAAGCAGATGATACACAGGGCAGCCTTAAAACAGTCTTAATTATTGAAACCCAGACAACACACAGGACAGACCACGGACTTACACGACAAAGGGGAAATTTCAGGCAGGGATGCGCCAGGGAGCGAATGGTTCAGGCCGATGGTAAGGATGCGCCAGGGAGAGAAGGACCCAGGCAGGGTAAGCGTTGAGGTTCACGCTCCGGGCTCGAAGCCAACAGCAGCCGGCAGCTCCGCGTCTCAACAGCCGGCGACAATAGGGCCCTAGAGGGTCTCGGTCTATTGCCGCAATACGAGCACCCCCTCTCGTCTCTCTCTCTCTCTCTCTTCTCTGGTTCAGCTGGATCACTCCTCGCCTTCTCGTGCCTTCTCAGCGACTCTCGAAGCAGTCCCTCTTACTCATGATCTCAGCGAAGCAGTCCCGAAGACAGTCGCTTTTATCACTCGTCTAGGAATCAAAACCGCCGGCTGCGAGGGCACGCCTACCGGGTCGCTCACCGCGGTGCTGGTTGGCTGTTAGGGCTGGCCGACTCCACCTCCGATCATGACGACGTGCCATGCCCGTGAGTTGGCGGCTCCTCCCCCCTTCTCCGAGATGAGCACATGGGCAATGGCGGCTTGCGGGATAGAAAACCACTCCCACCGCTTTTGAAGGGAACTTTGGAGAGCGGAGATGATTGGGGAAATTGAAAGGGGACCTATCTTATTTGATTAATACAACATAGTCAAGGTTTTTTTTTTTTGGTTTTTTTTTGTATACTGAATCCAGGCTCGTGAAAGAGCTGACATTTACTTCACAAACAAATCAACCAGACAAACAAAATATATAAAAAGAGGGAGCGGAAGACAAGAAAATGGGAAGCACACAAACACTTGAGAGCACACAACATTTAAGAGCAGGGAGATGTGTGGGAGTGAGAGGGCTTGGAGGGAGGAGGCGTGGGAAGGGGGGGGGGGGGGGGTGGGAGAAGTATAAAACACAAGGACACCAAGGACTTCCAGGACAGAAGTTGGTATTTCAAAAAGTGGAATTGGGGTGAAATTATCGGGGATAGAAAAGATCAAGGTTTTGGATGGGGGAAGATAAGAGATGGTGGTGAACAGCTGTTTTAAAGACCTGCAGGGTGGAGTGGGATTGAAGAGAGTGAGAGAGTTTGTTCCAGAGGCGGGAGAAAAGAGGAATGAAGGAGTGAAGGTGAGCAGAGAGTCTTGATTTTGGCAGTTTAACCATAAGAGGGTTGCAGGCAGATCTTGTGCGACCTGTAGGAATATTTGCGGGACAGAGCCCAGAGAGAGCTGGGGGGGAAAGGCCAGAGAGGAGTCGGTAGAAGACGGAAAGACCACCAACCTGCCTGCGGTGAGTGAGTGAGAGGCCCTTGGAGTTAGCTTCATCGCGGGAGATTCCAATGATTCTGAATGCTTTGCTTTCAACAGCGTGAAGACGAGCTAGGTGTGAGGCAGGAGCACCAGCCCAGAGGGGAGAGCAGTATTCCATTGAACTGCGGATGAAAGCCTTCTACGTGGTGAGGAGCTCAGGTGTGCCAAGGAAGGACTTCGCACGACGGAGGATGCCCAGTCGGCGACTGGCTTTGGAGGCCAGATTTGAAATGTGGTTTTCGAAAGTACCGAAAGACGAAAGATCATGGCAGATAGTGAGACCCAAAAGTTTGAGTGACAGAACTTCTTGGAGAGGATTATTCAGAAAGTAGATGGGAGGGTTGTCCAGTCGGTCTTTTCGGAGAGACATCGTAAGAGTGTGAGATTTGTCAGGATTGAAAGACATGTTCCACTTGTTTGCCCAGTCTGTGATTTTGTCCAGGTCTGCAGAGAGTGAGGAGGCTGCAGACTGCCGATCTGAGGGATGAAGAATGGAGCGACAGAGAGTAGAGTTATCAGCAAAGAGATAGACAGGATTTTCAAGAGAGTCGGAGAGATCATTGATGAAGACCAGAAAAAGCACAGGGCCCAGAACACTGCCTTGGGGAACTCCAGCCTGAACAGGAAGAGGAGATGAGAGAAACCCATTCAGGGCCACACGTTGACTATGACTAGAGAGGAAGTCCGCCAGCCATGCGTGGAGATTTCCATGGATACCAACAGATGAGAGTTTGGTGAGCAGAGCGGAGTGCCAGACCGTATCGAAGGCACGTGATATGTCAAGAGAGACAGCTCTAATATCCTGTTTGGCATTGAGGACCTCCATCCATTGCTGAGAAAGCAGTAGCAGCATGTCCAGAGTAGAGTGACCAGGTCTGAAACCAAATTGATGATCAGAGATCAAGCCATTGGAGAAGAGGAAAGATTTCATATCTGAAGCAATGATGGATTCCATGACTTTACTGATAATTGAGAGAAGACTGATTGGTCTGTAGTTGCTGGGATCTGTTTTTGCACCTTTTTTGTGCAAAGCGGTGATGTTGGCAGATTTCCAAGCAGATGGCAGATGACCTTGAGCAAAAGAGAGTGTGAAGAGAACAGAGAGAGGGAGTGAAAGAGCGGAAGAACAAGATTTTACGACCCGTGGGCTGATGCCGTCAGGTCCAGTTGCAGAATCAGAGTCGAGGGTTGACAGAAACTTTTCCACCTTCTCAGGAGGAAAGGACACAGAGTCCAGGAGCAGCTGGGTACGACTGGGTACGGTGGGTACAGAGAGGGATGGGTTTGGGACACAAGATTTAGAGGCAAACACAGAGTTGAGGCATTCAGCTTTTTCACGCGCGGAGTCAGCCGTGTGGCTGTTTGAGGTGAGGGAGGGGATGGAGGGGTAACAAACACCAGAAACAGATTTGACCAGACGCCACCAGGATTTGGAAGAGGGAGACAGATAAGAGAGTTCTGTCCTGAGAACGGAGAGATATTGTTTCCTGGCTCTCCTGAGGGTGGACACACACTTGTTTCGGGCTTTGTGAAAGGAAATGAGATTTCCTTCCGTTGGATTTGCTTTCCAGGAGACGAAAGCAAGTTGTTTCTGGGCAACAGCCTCACCACAAGATTACGTGTACCATTGACGGGAGGAAGGGTATGACAACTGAAGACGAGATGGGATAAATCTGTGCATGAGAGAGAGCAGTTTACTTTGGAAGAATTCCCAGGATGGGTTGATGTCAGAGGCGGTAGACATGGGAGACCAGTCCAGATGATTGATGGCTGCTTGAAGACCATGCCAGTTGGCCTGAGTGAAATGCCAGACTCGTCGACGCTGGGGAGGCTCTCTGAGAATGGTCAGAGAGATGTCCACTTTAACAAGCACATGATCAGATGAGCCGATTGGAGCAGAAGAAGAGCAACAGACATTTTCAGGGAAGTTAGTCATAACCATGTCCAGAAGACAAGATGCTCCGTTGATTGAGATCCGGGTCGGGAAATTGACAGATTGTGTCAGTCCCAGTGAGTCACAGAAGTCCTTTGCTGAAGAGCCATGGCTGGTGAGAGAGGTACCCACACCCAGCCAACTGGCATGGTGACAATTGAAATCACCACATATGAGGAAGAGAGAGTTGGGATGGGTAGATAGAAGTTGGTCCATGTTATCAGACAGCGAGATGTAGATGGAGTCATCACTGTTTGGTGGACG
This sequence comes from Myxine glutinosa, assembly GCF_964187855.1. Classification (NCBI taxonomy): domain Eukaryota; kingdom Metazoa; phylum Chordata; class Myxini; order Myxiniformes; family Myxinidae; genus Myxine; species Myxine glutinosa. The sequence continues at coordinate 189,084,806 of NC_136263.1, read as the reverse complement.
GTACAACACACATATGAACAAAAGGTGGGAGCGAAGGGGAAGCCGTAGCCAAATGTATTCCTGGGGGTGAGGTGGAGAGAGGGCAGTGCAGGGCGAGTGAGGAAGAGAGTTTTTTATAAAGATAGCAACCCCCCCTCCAGGACGAGGCTCAGGTCTATCATACCGGAGGAGGGAGTAACCTGGGAGAGATACCAAGGAATCAGAGACATCATGAAGGAGGAAAGTTTCTGTTAAGCAGATCACGTCTGGTTTGTCAGAAGCAACCTGTATGGAGAGATCAGTCAAGTTTGAGCGAAGGCCCCGGATGTTTGAGGTCCATACTGTTAAAGAAGAGGAAGGGGGAGCATCGGATACAGAACAGGGGGGGGGGGGGGGGAGCAGTAGGGTATGATGTGGAAGAGGAGGAAGAGGTAGGGAAAGCTGTTGAAGGTGTGTCAGAGATTTCAGAACAGCTTGGAGAAAGGGAAGAATGGGGCGGACAAAAGGTTTGATGGTGATTGGGTGAGGCGCAGTGAGGTGTTGTTTGAGGAGGGGGAAGAGTGAGGCAGAAGGTTGAGGGAGATGAAGGTGAGAGTTGGAAGGGGGAAGAAGCGGGGAGGACGCTTTGAGGAGGAGGGGTGAGAGGGGAGTCTAGGAGGGGAGGAGTGAGGGAGGGTCTCAGAGGGGAGGGGTGTGGGGGGAGTTTAGGAGGGAAGGGGCAAGGGGGGAGATCTGAAAGGGATGGGTGATGGGGAAGATTTGGAGGGGAGGGGCAAGGGGGAAGATTTGAAAGGGATGGGTGATGGGGAAGATTTGGAGGGGAGGGGTGAGATTGGATTTTGAAAAATGTACGATTAATGGGAAACGAACATTTCTTGCAAAATGAGTTTCTTGTGACCTTCGAGTCAAAAATACGTTTGAGGACGCTGACGGATGGGTGGAGTTCTGGAGAGTTTAGGGAATGAATGAAAGAGGCACTGTAGCTGTAAGAGATGGAATTTTTTTTGGAATGAATAGATTTGGTGAGCAAGTCGAAAGCATCCTTTTATAGAACAAGAAGAAAAAGGTGTTATAGTATATGACAGAATACCATTCTTCAGGGGACAAAACCACCTTTAGAGGCCATTTTTCCCCGCAAGTGGGGGTTGGCCTTTTTCGGGAACTGTGGTTGTTGTTGTTTTTCGGTCCCCTTTTTGAAGCAATGTTTTACGGCCGGATGCCCTTCCTGACGCCAACCCTTTTTGCCGCCTTTAACGACAAGCAGGGAATTATCAGTGAACTGGTACTCAATTAGCCGACCTTGGAAGGATGACAGGCTGAGTCAACCCCCCTGGCGTTAATTCAGCGATTAGACCGGGATTCGAACCCAGGATCCTAGGATCCTAAGCCGGCACCCTAGCCGCTAGCCCAACACCAGGGGACAGATGAAACATTTTTTAATGACGTGAACATGTGATCACGAACAACGTGGTCAAAGAACGAACGAACAAATAAGAACGAAACGGATAAGAACAGAGAAGGGAATATATATATATATATATATATATTTTTTTTTTTGAGTTGGGATGAAAACAGAGACAGAGACCGAACGTGGAATGTGAAAAATAGAGACCGAAAGGAATTGCGAGCGCAATCGAAGAAACCGCTGAGACAGAAACAAAGCCTCAAGCCAAGGTCAGACACGGTAGCTTCCTACTACTAGTCCTACTCTTGGCGTCCGAATATGCGACACGAACTGTACCGACGATTCTGTACACAGGTATGAAAAACCAACACCAAGAATACTATTAGAGACACACCAATAGTTACATACACACCGAAAGAAAGATAAAGTTTCGACCTGTGGTAAAGCCGGTATTACGATAAAAACACAATTGTGAAAAGTTACTTATTAACTTCGAAAGCGTGCGCGCATGCACAGCTTTGAAGAGACGTGACGTCACATGACTTCCCGAGACGAGAAGAGACGTGAAGAGACTTTGAAGAGATTTAAAACGTTAGACAAGTGGTCGATGTTCGGGGAAGTTAGGGGGAGAAGAGAAAATCTAAGAAATAAGCAATACAGCGAAGGAAAGAACTTAAATTTGCAGAACACCTATGAACAGCTATGGGCCGAGATAAACTAGGCCGCGCACGCGGTGGGACAGAAAAGGATTAAATTATACAAAAGTTTGCAGGAATTGCAAATCAACAGCAACTGGAAAACACCCTGCAACACATGCACAATAAAAAACGAGTAGAAATTGACGAATACACGAATGGAAAAAAATACTTTAACTTTTGCTGCCGTCCAGAGGTCGAACACGCTTCCTTGCTCCAGGGACCGGAAACGGAAGTCCGATTGGACTTCCGACTATTGGAAACACAGCCTTACCTGAAACACATAATAATGAAATAACTACAAAGAGGGCCTATGGTTCGCCACGTGTTGCGATGTGGACTAACTAGGGGACGACCTTTGATCTTACCAATGAAATGGAGGTATTTACAAAGATAATTATTTACAAAGGGTATATTTACAACAATTTACAAAGTGCAAGGTTCTCAAAACCCCAACAATATATATATATATATATATATGTGCGTGTGGATATATATATATATGTGTGTGTGTGGATATATATATATATATATATATATATATATATATATATATATATATATATATATATATATATATATATATATATATATATATATATATATATATATATATATATATATATATATACAGACTTGGCATTTAATATGGAATTTTTTTTTTTTCTTGACTTGGGTTTACTTTCTTAACTCAGTATATCAACGTAGCGCAAAAACGGCTGAACCGATCGCAACGATATTTTGGGTGGGTAATCCTGGAATCTCCTGGAGTAAAATAGGGGATATTGTTTTTCCAATTTCAGCTTTGGCCTCCAGCATTCACAGGTTTGGACTCCCGCATAACGTTATTTTCCTGGGTACCGCACAAACGGCTGCACCGATCGGACTCGGTGAACTTTTATAAGGACATGGGTGGAATCCCTGCTTGAGAGAATGCCAACCACCTCCCCGCCATCACGGTCGTCTCTCCAACTCACAATCCCACGAGATATGCGGAAAGGACGACCCAAAACAAAGTATCTTTTTTTTTATTCGTATATAAACATCATTAAAAGTAAATAATGACCTCGGCCAAAGTTCAAACGACGTGGGTTTAATCTCTACATGAGAGAATTCCACATAGCTATTTGGGTGGTGTATAAGCTAACAGATCGCTGTCTCCATCGATCTTGCCAAGGCCGTAACACCTATCGGCTCAAAATCGTTTTAACTGTTGACTTGGTAGTTTTTACAATGAAGGAATTGAGATCTCGCGAAATCTTGGAGATGGCGGCAGGGATTTTCGAAGCTCCACACGGTCTCCACGTTTTCAAAGTTAAGTCTGTTCACAATTGTATTTTGTCGAAACTGTATTTATCTTTCGGTTTGTGAAGTTATAGTGTGCACTTTGGAAGTTTCTCGGTGTTTATCTTTCATAAATTAATCGTCTGTTTGCCGCGTCGCGAGCAAGGCCTTTGCCGCGTTGCGAGCGATTTGAAATCGAAGTTAAGTAATTGTTCCCATTTGTATTTTCGTTATAACTGTATTTATTTTATGGTGTGTGTATGTATATTGTGTCCCGAGGAAGATTTTCGGTGCAAATCTTTCATACCTGTATTGAAAATCGTGTTAATTCGTGTCGTGTCTTGAGGCCTTGTACAGTGTACAACCTTGAGGCTTTGTTTTTCTCTCAGCGGTCCATCGTTTTGTGCTACAATAACTTTCGTTCTCTGTTTTCCCAGTCTTTTCACCCCATAGCCTACTTCCTTGTGTAAATCTCAACAAAAAAAAAAACAAAAAAAAACATTTCCTTCTCTGTTCTTATTCCTTGTTCTCATTCGTTTATTCATTCTTATTCGTTCGTTCGTTCTTCGACCACGTGTTTCTCCCCCATTTCCCCAGATAGTTTTCACAGTTATTAACCCTCAATGTTTACACTTTCCCCTCAAGATCTGTATTCCGTCATGTATTATAACACCTTTTTCTTCTTCTTCTTTAAAAGGCTGCTTTCGACTTGCTCACCAAATCTATTCATCCCAAAAAAAAATTCCATCTCCTATAGTGCCTTTTTTCTACATTCCCTAAACTCTCCTGCACTCCATCCTCCATTCAGCGTCCTTAAACGTATTTTTAACTCGAAGGTCACAAGAAACTCATTTTGCAATAAATGTTCGTTTCCCATTAATCGTACACTTTCAAAAATCCAATCTCACCGCTCCCCTCCAAATCTTCCCCATAACCCCTCCCCTCCAAATCTTCCCCATCACCCCTCCAAATCTTCCCCATCACCCCTCCCCTCCAAATCTTCCCCATCACCCATCCCTTTCAAATCTTCCCCCTTTCCCCTCCCCTCCTAATCCTCCCCATCACCCATCCCTTTCAAATCTCCCCCCTTGCCCCCTCCCTCCTAAACTACCCCCTCACCCCTCCCCTCCAAATCTCCCCCATATCCCATCCCTTTCAAATCCCTCCCCTTGTCCCTTCCCTCCCAAACTCCCCCCTCGCCCCTCCCCTTCAAATCTCCCCACCCTCATTTCTTCTCAATTTCCCCCCTCTCACTCCCCCTCCTCAAAGCGTCCTCCCCGCTTCTTCCCCCTTCCAACTCTCACCTCCATCTCCCCAAACCTTCTGCCTCGCTCTTCCCCCTCCTCAAATAACACCTCATTGTACCTCACCCAATCACCATCAAACCTTTTGTCCGCCCCATCCTTCCCTTTCTCCGAGCTATTCTGAAATCTCTGACACACCTTCAACAGCTCTCCCTACCTCTTCCACCTCTTCCACATCTTACCCTACCCCTCCTCCCCCCTGTTCTGTATCCGATGCTCCGCCTTCCTCTTCATTAACGGTATGGACCTCAAACATCCGGGGCCTTCGTTCAAACTTAACTGATCTCTCCATACAGGTTGCTTCTGTCAAACCAGACGTGATCTGCTTAACAGAAACTTTCCTCCTTCATGATGTCTCTGATTCCTTAGTATCAGAGACATCCGATTCCTTAGTATCGGCTTCCGTTTCCGGTCTTGCTGGCGACGGTTCGTTTTTTCGCAGGTCTCCACGCTCTCCATCGAAATCGAAGTTAAGTCATTGTTCCAATTTGTATTTTCGTTATAACTGTATTTCTTTTATGGTGTATGTACGTTTATTGTCCCGTCAAAGATTTTCGGTGCAAATCTTTCATACCTGTATTGAAAATCGCGTTAATTCGTGTCGTCTCGAGGTCTTGTACAGTGTACACTGTACAACCTTGAGGCTTTGTTTTTCTCTCAGCGCCTGTCGTTTGTGATCCAATAACTTTCGTTCTCTGTTTTCGCAGTCTTTCCACCCCAAAGCCTACTTCCTTATGTAAATCTCAACTCAAAAAAAAAAAAAAAAAAGACTACCTTCTCTGTGCTCATTCGTTTATTCATTCTTATTCGTTCGTTCGTTCTTCGACCACGTGTTTCTCCCCCATTTCCCCAGATAGATTGTCAAATTTCAATTCGTTATTTTATCGTCCATGTGATATTGTTTGATTATTGTTAGTTTTGGTTTGAATTTCCTGTAACTCGTAATTAATTAATCGTTTTCTGCCCTTGTGTGTGGCCTTGTAGTTGTACCCCCGTCGGTGTTTTGTTAACTTAAGTGTGTTTTGCTTGGCTCTTGGTTTTTTCCCTTCTACCCCGAACATAATACTGTCTAACGTTCTAATTCCCCACCCCCCACCCCCCAAAAAAAAAACAAAAAAAAAAAACATTTATTTTCTTTTCTCCACGTGTACTGTTGTCTCATCCTGTATTTTCTGTCCAGGTGTGCTGTTCGCCCCACCCCCATTATCTCCTTGCCATCCACCGTTTGCCCTGTTCACGTGACTCGTGGTGGTCCCTCTCGGCTCTCCCCCCGTTGGTATTTTTGTGCATATAAGATTGTTCATAGTTCTGTTTAAATATTTTTAAATATGTTTAACCTTTCCCCTTCTGTTTTTTATTCAGTGGTATATTACAACACGCTGTTTTTCTTCCTATTTAAAAGGCTTTTCTCAATTTCCTCTCCAACTCATTCCACTTCAAAAAAAAGAAATTCAATATCTTATACGTCTCCCTCACTACATGGTCTAAATTCACATTCATTCCATCCCTCCTCCATCATCCTGAACCGGATTGCTAACTTGAAAATCACAACAAACCCAATTTGTTATCAATGTTCGTCTTTCATTAATCATCCACTTTCTAAACTCCCCTCTTGCCCCTCCCATCCAAATCCCCCCCCTTGCACCTACACTCCGAAACTTCCCCCTTGCCCCTCCACTCTTAAACTCCCCCCTTGCCCCTCCACTCCTGAACTCCCCCCTTGCCCTTCCCCTCCTAAACTTCCCCTTTGCCCCTCCCCTCCTAATCCCCCCCCTTGCCCCTCCACTCCTGATCTCCCCCCTTTCCCCTTCCCTCCAAAACTCCCCCCTTGCCCCTCCCCTCCTAAACTCCCCCCTCACTCCTCCCCTTCAAAACTCCCCCCCAATCCCTCCCATTCAATTCTCCCCCCATACCATTCCTCTCCAATTCTCTCTCCTCCCCCCTCCTCCTCCAAGCTGCCTCCTCCCCACTTCGTCTCCCTTCTATCTCATACCTCCACCCCCCCAAACCTTCTACTTTCCTCTGCCCCCCCTCAAACAACCCCTCACTGTGCCGCATCCCTTCACCAGCAAACCTTTCATCCTCCTCATCCTTCCCTTTCTTGGAACTCTTCTGCAACATCTGAAACACTATCAACTGCTCTCCCTACCTCCCCCTCTCATCCTTCATCTTACCCTACTCCTCCCCTCCCCTGTCCTGTACCCGATGCTCCCCCTCTCTCTTCATTAACGGTATGGACCTCAAACATCCGGGGCCTTCGCTCAAACCTGACTGATCTCTCCATACAGGTTGCTTCTGACAATCCAGACTTGATCTGCTTAACAGAGACTTTCCTCCTTCAAGATGTCTCTGATTCCTTAATATCTCTTCCTGGTTACTCCCTCCTCCGGTATGATAGACCTGAGCCTCGGCCTGGTGGTGGGGTGGCTATCTTTGTCAAAAACTCTCTTCCTCACTCTCCTTGCACTGCTCTCTTTCCTCCGCACCCGCAGGAGTACCTCTGGTTACGGCTTCCTCTCCGCTCTCACCTTTTGTTCATATGTGTTCTGTACCGTCCCCCAAACAGTGATGACTCCATCTACATTTCAATGTCTGACAACATGGACCAACTTCTATCCACTCATCCCAACTCTCTCTTCCTCATATGTGGTGACTTCAACTGTCATCATGCCACCTGGTTGGGTGTGGGTTCCTCTCTCACTAGTCATGGCACCTCAGCAAAGGACTTCTGTGACTCACTGGGATTGACACAATCTGTCAATTTCCCGACCCGGATCTCAGCCAATGGAGTATCTTCTCTTCTAGACTTGGTTATGACAAACTTCCCTGCTAATGTCTGCTGCTCTTCTTCTGCTCCAATCGGTTCTTCTGATCATGTGCTTGTCAAAGTGGACATCTCTCTGGCCATTCTCAGAGAGCCTCCTCAGCGTCGACGAGTCTGGCATTTCACTCAGGCCGACTGGGACGGTCTTCAAGCAGCCATCAATCGTCTGGATTGGTCTCCCATCTCCACTGCCTCTGACATCAATTCTTCCTGGGAATTCTTCCAAAGCAAACTGATCTCTCTCATGCACAGATTTATCCCATCTCGCCTTCAATTGTCTTACCCTTCCTCCCGTCCATGGTACACTGAATCTTGTGGTGAGGCAGTTGCCCTGAAACAACTTGCCTTTGCCTCTTGGAAGGCTAATCCAACTGAAGGAAATCTCAGTTCCTTCCACCAAGCTCGGAACAAGTGTGTGTCTACCCTCAGGAGTGCCAGGAAGCACTATCTCTCCTCACTCAAGAATGAACTCTCAAACCTGTCTCCTTCCTCCAAATCCTGGTGGCGTCTGGTCAAATCCGTTTCTGGTGTTTGTTCCCCCTCCATCCCCTCCCTTACCTCAAATGGCCACACAGTTGACATCGCACGTGACAAAGCCGAATGCCTCAACTCTGTGTTCGCCTCGAAATCCTTAGTCCCAAACCCATCTCTCTCTGTTCCCACCTTTCCCAGTCGAACCCAAATGCTCCTGGACTCTGTGTCCTTCTCTCCTGACAAGGTGGAGGAGTTTTTGTCAAACCTCGACTCTGATTCTGCAACTGGACCAGACGGCATCAGCCCACGGGTCCTAAAATCCTGCTCTGCCGCTCTATCTCACCCTCTCTCTGTTCTTTTCACCCTATCTTTTGCTCAAGGTCATCTGCCAGCATCCTGGAAATCAGCTAACATTACCGCTTTACACAAAAAAGGTGCAAAAACAGATCCTTGCAACTACAGACCAATCAGCCTGCTCCCAATTATCAGCAAAGTCATGGAATCCATCATTGCTTCGGATATGAAATCTTTCCTCTTCTCCAATGGCTTGATCTCTGATCATCAATTTGGTTTCAGACCAGGTCACTCTACTCTGGACATGCTGCTTCTGCTGTCTCAACAATGGATGGAGGTCCTGAATGCCAAACAGGAAATCAGAGCTGTCTCCCTTGACATATCAAGGGCCTTTGATACGGTCTGGCACCCAGCTCTGCTCACCAAACTCTCCTCCTATGGTATCCATGGAAATCTCCATGCATGGCTTGCGGACTTCCTCTCTGGTCGTAGTCAACGTGTGGCCCTGAATGGATTTCTCTCATCTCCCCTTCCTGTTCAGGCTGGAGTTCCCCAAGGAAGTGTTCTGGGCCCTGTGCTTTTTCTGGTCTTCATCAATGATCTCTCTGACTCTCTTGAAAATCCTCTCCATCTCTTTGCTGATGACTCCACTCTCTGTCGCTCCATTCCTCATCCCTCAGATCGGCAGTCTGCAGCCTCCTCACTCTCTGCAGACCTGGACAAAATCACAGACTGGGCAAACAAGTGGAACATGTCTTTCAATCCTGACAAATCTCACACTCTTAGGATGTCTCTCCGAAAAGACCGACTGGACAACCCTCCCATCTACTTTCTGAATAATCCTCTCCAAGAAGTTCTGTCACTCAAGCTTTTGGGTCTCACTATCTGCCATGATCTTTCCTGGGAAAACCACATTTCCAAGCTGGCCTCCAAAGCCAGTCGCCGACTGGGCGTCCTCCGTCGTGCGAAGTCCTTCCTTGGCACACCTGAGCTCCTCACCACATAAAAGGCTTTAATCCGCAGCTCAATGGAGTACTGCTCTCCCCTCTGGGCTGGTGCTCCTGCCTCACACCTAGCTCGTCTTCACGCTGTTGAAACCAAAGCGTTCAAAATCATTGGAATCTCCCGCGATGACGCTATCTCCGAGGGCCTTTCACTTAATCACCGCAGGCAGGATGGTGGTCTTTCCGTCTTCTACCGACTCCTCTCCGGCCTTGCTCCCCCAGCTCTCTCTGGGCTCTGTCCCCCAAATTTTCCTGCAGGTCGCACAAGATCTGCCTGCAACCCTCTTATGGTTAAACTGCCAAAATCAAGACTCTCTGCTCACCTTCACTCCTTCATTCCTCTTTTCTCCCGCCTCTGGAACAAACTCCCTCACTCTCTTCAATCCCACTCCTCCCTCCAGGTCTTTAAAACGGCTGTTCACCACCATCTCTTATCTTCCCCAATCCAAAACCTTGATCTTTTCTACCCCCGCTAATTTCACCCCAAATCCACTTTTTTGAGGTGTCTTTTGACTTCTTTCCTGGAAGTCCTTGGTGTCCTTGCGTTTTATACCTATCCTGCCTCCCCCCAGGCCCTCTCCCTCCAAAAACATCTCCCGATGTCCCTGCTCTCAAATGTTGTGTTTGTGTGCTTCCTCCCCTTCTCTCCCCATCTTGTCGACCGCTCCCCTTTTTATATACTTTGTTTGCTTGTTTGTTTGATTTGTTTGTTTGATAAATGTTAGCTCTTTCACGAGCCTCGACTCTGTATACAAAAAAAAAAACAGCAACAAAAAAAACCTTTGTGAGATGACTATCTTGAAAAATAAGCGAAGTACCAACTTCTAATTTGGTGTGTGGGTGTATCTCGGCATAAGGAAGAACGCTATTGGAAATTGGGTCGCCAGGTCAAAATCCAAGATGGCCGCCACCATATATATGTCTGAACCTTGTGAGCGAAATATCTTGAAAAATAAGCGAAGTACCAACTTCTAATCTGGTGTGTGGGTGTATCTAGGCAAAAGCAAGAAGGCTGTTTAAAATTGGGTCGCCACGTGAAATTCCAAGATGACCGCCGCCATGTATGTCTGAACCTTGTGAGATGAATATCTTGAAAAATAAGCGAAGTACCAACTTCTAATTTGGTGTGTGGGTGTATCTCGGCAAAAGGAAGACCACTATTGTAAATTGGGTTGCCACGTCAAACTCCAAGATGGCCGCCACCATATATATGTTTGAACCTTGTGAGTGAAATATCTTGGAAAATAAGCAAAGTACCAACTTCTAATCTGGTGTTTGGGTGTATCTAGGCACAAGGAAGAACGCTATTGAAAATTGGGTCGCCATGTCAAAATCCAAGATGGCCGCCGCCATGTATGTCTGAACTTTGTGAGCGGAATATCTTGAAAAATAAGCGAAGTACCACCTTCTAATCTGGTGTGTGGGTGTATCTAGGCATAAGGAAGAACGCTATTGAAAATTGGGTCGCCACGTCAAAATCCAAGATGGCCGCCTCCATGTATGTCTGAACCTTGTGAGCGAAATATCATATCATAGCATGTTTTCTGCGTCTTCCACTTTGTCAACTCACATCACTTCACCGACGGGGACCTAGGCGTAACGCTTGTTGGTTTCATGCTTTAGCATTCGCCGTATCTGCATTGCCTGTTTGCTTCTGACCTTCCCACCCGTGCATGGCACGGGTATCTCACTAGTTTGATCTCTGAAAGTTTGATGAAAGCCCGCTTGGAGTTTGCAAAAAAGCACCTAAAGGACTCTCAGACTGTGAGAAACAAGACTCTGTGGGCTTTCATGTGTCTTTCACTGAGGATAGGCTTCCGTCTGGCCACTCTGCCATGAAGCCCAGATCGGTGGAGTGTTGCAGTGATGGTTGTCCTTCTGGTAGTTTCTCCCATCTCCACACAGGATCTCTGGAGCTCAGCCAGAGTGACCATCGGGTTCTTGGTCACCTCTCTTACCAAGGCCCTTCTCCCCCGATTGCTCAGTTTGGCCGGGCGGCCAGCTCTAGGAAGAGTCCTGATTGTTCCAAACTTCTTCCATTTAAGAATTACTAGGGCATGCCCGTACTATATATATATCTAAAATTATATCTCCCCCCTCTATTTACATGAAATGGTTTGGTCCATTCGCAAAGCCAAAGCGAACGGCTTGCGAGTACGGTGACAATCCCCCCCCTCTATTTACATGAAATGGTTTGGTCCATTCGCAAAGCCAAAGCGAACGGCTTGCGAGTACGGTAGAACCCCCCCCCTCTATTTACATGAAATGGTTTGGTCCATTCGCAAAGCCAAAGCGAACGGCTTGCGAGTACGGGTAAATAAATCGCCATAGCTCGGTAACTACTTCTCCGATTAATATGAAACCTTGAAAAGGCACATCCTCAGGTCCCCAGCAATATACCTGGCAAGTTTCAAGTATATCGGACCCGTGGTTGTCGAGAAACAGCGGTCACAGACAAACGACACACACACATACACACACACATACACACACACATACACACACACATACACACACACATACACACAGAGATTACTGGAATTATAGATAGATGGAGGCCACTGTGCTCTTGGGAACCTTCAATGCAGCAGAATTTTTTTTGTCGGCTTCCCCAAATCTGTGCCTCGACACAATCCTGTCTCTGAGCTCTACAGGCAGTTCCTTTGACCTCATGGCTTGGTTTTTGCTCTGATATGCATTGTCAGCTGTGAGACCTTATATAGACAGGTGTGTGCCTTTCCAAATCATGTCCAATCAATTGAATTTACCACAGGTGGACTCCAATCAAGGTGTAGAAACATCTCAAAGATGATCAATAGAAATGGGAGGCACCTGAGCTAAATTTCAAGTGTCATAGCAAAGGGTCTGAATACTTATGTCAATGTGATATTTCAGTTTTTTATTTTTAATAAATTTGCAAAACTTTCTAAAATGCTGTTTTCTCTTTGTCATTATGGGGTATTGAGTGGATTGATGAGGGAAAAAATGAATTTAAACGATTTCAGCATAAGGCTGCAACATAACAAAATGTGAAAAAAGTGGAGGGGTCTGACTGCACTGTGTATGTATATATATATGTATGTATATATATATATATATATATATATATATATATATATATATATATATATATATATATATATATATATATATATATATATATATATATTGTTACGGACCGCGGATAAGATGTTCGTTTTGCCGAGCGGAGGCCCCGCGGCCCTAACAGTTACCCTGACTAACCCGATTCCCGAACGTTGGCCGGATCGCGCCACAGATATTCAATAGGGAAAAGACTAAAGCGACACGGATGTGAAGAAGAAGAAGACAAAAAGGTTGGAAATACGAATATAATTTATTTTCTATTTACACCCAAAAATAACCAAGGAGAAGGAAAGATAATAAAATAATATACAGAAGATTTTAGAGACACAGTGCAACGCTAGCTTATACGAGCTTAATTAAATACCCAGGGACAAAACAAACAGAACAAACTCATGTACACAAGAAGGATGGAAAGGCAGAAGGTGGATGGCTGGAGGGAAAGGAAGGTCCACTGGTACTGCAGCACGATCGGCGCGTTTGGCAGCCGCCGTTCCTTCGCGGCCCTGCTCAAAACCGCCGTCCAGGCCCCAAGCGGCGGTTGTTGCTGCTGTGGCCGCCGCTGCTGCTGCTGTTGTCTGCTGCTGCTGGCGAGCAAGGCGACGAATAGCAGGCTTTGTGCTTCCCTGGATGATGATCTCCTTAATGTTCTCTATGTTCTTTTGCTCACATGCCAGCCTCGGACTCTGCTCGGAAAAGCACCAGCTCGGGAACAAACATCGGCCCACTTGATCAGCCGTTGCTGTGTACAAAGCTTCCTTGGGTGATCTCAATGTACTCTTGTCAAAGCTCATCTGCTTGGGGAGCGTCCCGCGGCGGGTTATATAGGCCCCGCCCCTCAACCTTCGCGAACCTCCTTGATGTTTCTCTCCACACCCTCTCCAAGTCCAACCCCTTGTTCGTGGTTGGTTGAGTGGGGCTGACTCACTCCTCCCCTCTATGACGAGGTGGGGACCCGCCTTTCTTCCCCGATCCGAGCACATGTTCAATGGTGGTTTTGGAGGGGATGTAATTTGCAATCGAGGCTTGGCAATGATGAAAGGGGAACGTGAAAGGAAGGGGATCTACTCTTATTTAATGCAGTGCAATGGAGTGTCATCTTAATGGAAAACAAGGCCTCACCCTAATACACATAATAAAGATATATCTATCAACCAGGGGGGAAATCTATGATTGGCTAACGTGTATGCTTTATGGAATTAACTACGGGAACGCCCTTTGACCTTTATACAACACTGGAGGCAGGAGGGTCCAGACGAAAGCAATATTAATACAACACACAATAAAAAAAATACAATCCTCATATCCACAACAATATATATATATATATATATATATATATATATATATATATATATATATATATATATATATATATATATATACATATACACACAGACTTGGCATTTAATATGGAATATTTTTTTTGTGGGGGTGAACTTACTTTTCAAGATGACTTAGAAACAAAAGTTCATTGGAATTATGTTGAAATTATTCTAGATTTTGTTAATGTGACTTTTAAAAGAAACAAAAACCACATTTGACATTTCGAAGCAAATAAATTGATCCTTGAAAGTGATGTAAACTGATATCGAACTCAATTCGCGGACAGTACTGTGTTAAACTTCTGTACGTTTTCCAGAAGTATCTCTTTATTTTGCACATTAGCCAAAAAAAATTTCAACAAAAACAAAAGCTAAATTATGACTGGGATTACGGACCGTAAAATTACCGTTCAGTACTTCGTGTAACCCCCACGAGCATTCAGGAGAGCACGTACACGTCGAGGCATGCTGTTCACGAGATTTGCCAAGGTTTGGACAGGAATCGCTTGCCATGCAGTGACAATAGCCTGCTGCAATTCAAGCACAGAGGTCGGCTGCTGGTCCAAGTGGTCGATTTGACGCGTTAGTTCTGCCCACAAGTTCTCCATCAGATTCATATCCGGGGACATGGCAGGCCACTCCATATGCTCTACACCACGGTCAGCAAGAAAGTGTTGGATCATGCGAGCACGATGAGGCCGTGCATTGTCATCTTGGAAGACAAAGTTTCCTCGAAAGGCTGCCCGAGCAAATGGAAGCAATGTTTCTTCCAGAATGACCCTGTACTTGAACTGGTTCAGGTTTCCATTCAGAACAACCAGGTCAGTTTTGCCCCCTGCATGAAAAGCAGCCCAAACGGTCACCCCACCACCTCCAGCTTGGACTCTTGGCACTATACAATCTTCATTGTGGGCTTCATGCGCTTGTCTGCGCACTCGGACGCGGCCATCTTGACGATAGACCAGAAATCTAGACTCGTCATTGAAGGTCACGTGATTCCAGTGTCCTGGCTGCCATTGACGGTGCTCTCTGGCCCACTGCAATCGGCGCTGGCTGTGTTGTCTGGTTCTCAGGGGACGCCTGGCACGATAGCCTGCTTGAACCAGTCGTTGGTTGACTAGCCTTCTGGATACAGGCACATTTGTCAGTTGTGCCACTCAGCCCGAAGCCGATTAGCTGACTTGGTACGGCCATTGCAGACTAACAGGTGCAGCTGGCGATCATCTCTCCTTGTGGTTCTGCGTGGACGTCCTGGCCTCGGTACTGGAGTAGGGACACCCCTCTGAGCATTTCGTTTCAGGATCTTTGACACCTGACCTTGAGTGATGCCATACTGCCGAGCAATAGCACGCTCTTTCATGCCGTAATTTCGTAAAGCCACCACTCCATGACAGTCTCGTTGACGGACCATCTCCAGAGGAAGCGGCAATAACTTTTATAGACGTGCAGCAGTTGTTTTCCACTAATACAGAACGCAACAACCCTTATATACCCGATTGTGAAGCCAATCGTCAAATGTACCTGTCCTTACATTTTGTCACGCCACCTGTGATATCATCCTGTTATTGACTTCTTGCTGCGAAAGACAATCAGTGACATGGTTCTTTCAACAAAGACATCACCGAAGGGTAAAATAAACTCACCAGATTGATATACTGAGTTCAGAAAGTAAACCCGTCAAGGAAAAAAAAATATTCCATATTAAATGCCAAGTCTGTGTGTATATATATACAGTATATATATATATATATATATATGTATGTATGTATGTATGTATGTATGTATGTATATATATATATATATGTATGTATGTATATATATATATATATATGTATGTATGTATATATATATATATATATATATATATATATATATATATATATATATATATATATATATATATATATATATATATATATATATATATATACTTAATATAATATAATATTGTTGCGGGTTCGCCACCGGCCTTCTCCCCTCACCATAGTCCCCTTGTCTTTGACTGACCAGGCGCGACCCGAGGCCTATGACGTCCCTTCCGGACAGCGTGAAATAGGGTATCAGGACCAAATTCGCTATTACCTAAATACTCGCGCTGCCCTGAAGCGAGGAGACAAGCCTTGCACGAACCACGTGTGTTGATACGCCGAGCGGTTGCGTACACGCGATCCGCGCCGTTATCACTTACTCGACCCCGATTCAAGCGGTTCTTATTTGTACCACGCTTAGTCAATGGAGAAATCACAAAGGCGATCGAATTGGAAAGCAAAGGAATAACAGGTTTAATTATTATTACACGTATGTGCAGTACAGGATGAAGAGACACAGCGCAGCTTATACAGTCTTATTCTTAATCCCAAGGACACGGGCCCGGTTTCACACACACACTCACACGGGGATTGCAGATGGCAGGACGATGTTCACCAGCGCGTCCAGGGATGGCTTCCGTGCAGCTCTCTCTCTCTGGTCCACGGCACGTCCCGTGTAGATGGAAGGAGGAGAAGGCAGGAGCTCGCCGCGTGTCGTCTGTACGGAGCGGGTTATCACAGGGCGAATTGGTAGGGAGTGGACTTTGACGCGGCTGGTGGTTATTCACTTGCGGCTATGGCCGCGCTTACTCGCGTGGGTGAAAAGCGCAATATGCGTTACCGGCGCGCCTGGCTGCGCCCGCGTACTTCGTACAGTTCCACGCCTCTTCTTCTCTCTCTCTGCGCCAGTCCTCCACAACAACGCGCGTATCCCCAACAAGTCCTTTGCAACGCTCTCCACTTGCGAGTCCTATTCCTTTCGCCACCGCCATTCAAGTCCTGCTGATAATACCTCTTACCACGCTGTAAGTCCTATCGCGCCACTGGTGCAAGTCAAGTCCTCCTCCCGACAAGTCCTCACGAGGGCTTTGCACAGCGCGTTATATAGGCATGCCCCGCGAACCTTCTCGAACTCACCAGACGCGCTTTACCACGCCCTCTCACGCCATTCCGCTGGAGCCCTGATTGGCTGGTGGCTCTTACCGTCAGCGCCTCCGCCGCTCCCGATCTCAACGCCGCTCACCCCGACCCCACGCTCCTCCTTCTCAGGCCTACCTCGTGTTACTCGACTAGTGGTCAGCCGAATGGGACGCGGGATCAATTACGCCCATAGAGGTAGAATTGCGCCCATCCCATATTACGCCCATAGAGGTAGAATTGGAGGTGGGACGCAAAATGAATGGATGACCTATTCTCATGTCTTTACACAAGGCGGGCACTAAGAGGGGAAATGGCCAATTCTTACACATACTAAGACATAACTATACGACAAATGGGCCTATATGTTGCTCATGTGACTAACTATGGGGGGCAAATCTTTAACCTTTAATGCCTTTAATGTGCCAATCTCAAAACCGCAGCACTGACCCCCTCCCTTGCCATTCTCGTCCCCGAGTCGAACCCACACAAGTGAGAACGACCGGTTTTGAGAAAGGTTTGGGACTAGTTTTTAAATTACGTGTGACACTTAGATGTGGTTCCCCTCTAACATTTAATCTAACTCCCTGTATGTGACAGTTTTACAACACTAGATATGTCCCACCTACTGCGTTGTGTAACTAACTAACAGACTCACACCCACAGTTAACCGAATTGCGGAATTGTTTTGAAACTAAACATAAAGCCCGTAGGTAGCATCTTATTTACAACACTAAACCTAATTATTTACATCTCTATAACCCAGGACCTGTTCTTTTGTGGAAAGAAAGTTGGAGGGGAGAAAACACATAAATGCACCAATACACATTACACATGTCATATTTGCTGCTTGGCTGCATCTTCTTGCTTCCTGCTTCATCTTCGGTGTGCAATAATAAAAAAAACTTAAAGGTCTCTTTCCTGGCACGCCAGAATACAATGTACAAACCGTGTCCGTTTTTATTGCCAGCAGGGCCAATTTCATGTGGTCCGACTGCGTGACATCGACGCCACAACCAGTGGTCCGCAGGTGCAAGGTAAGTTTGCAGCAAATGACTGCTCAACAAAAAGGCAAGGACACAGAACGTGTGGTCCATAATGTGTATTGTGGTGCAGCAAAAATGCAGCAGGGTGCCGCACAAGTGTAGCCAGTTGCAGCTGCACAGTTCAGTGTTCCTGCACACGTCCCCTCCAAAATGGGTCCATGGGTGGGGAGGAAGACAAAGCACAGTTAACAAAGGAAAGGACGCAAAGGTACACATCAATACGAGGCAATGCAACATGAGGGGCGCGGGAGAGCGAGCAGAGCAAGCTCGTCCCTAACCGTTCGTAACCCCCCATGTCAGCTACACTACAGTACCCTTACCCCTCCCTGTATTTACACTTTACAAATTAGTCTCTACGTCCTGTCTCCCATATCCCCCTCTAAACCAAATTCGTTTCCAATCCCTCCCAAGAAGGAAGAGATGGAATGAACACATTGTCAAATCACGTCGAGATGCGTCTCACCCACTCAAATCGTTCACAAAACCTGGTGTGGAGTTCCGTCTCCCTTGGTGAGTGGATGTGGATGGTGCGAAGAGACTTCCTCATCCTAACTACACTAGTTACATTAACTCAGTTAAACTACCCGGGGTCTTGCCCTGCCAATTCAATTGGCCATCGTTACACTATGTGGTTCTAAAAACCAATTCCCATTGACCATCCTGTGGTGCTCTTCCAAATTTGGGTCTCACTCCCCAATTTTTCACACTGTGCCTTTGCACAATTTCCGGGCTGGGTCGTGTGGCTCCACTAGCAGGTCTACCTACCTGCGCACCTCTGCCACTGAAGTCGCCACCCGAGCTTACCTTGCTCCTTGCAACTACCCTAAATCGGGGAAGGCCCCTCATGGCTCTCTCACCCCTCTGATGCCCTCTCTGGCATTGGGCTACCCGGGTCCTTCTCCTAGATCCTCGGGCTCCACTGAACACTACTCTGACTGGCTCCCAGAGCCTACCTGCGGCCTCACCTGGCTGACAGACTACCAGTGGCGGAGTGCACCAATAAGAATACGCACCAACAAAGCCCACACGCCCAGCCATTCCACAGACTCATGCACCCATCCAAGCACTTACTGCTACTTCCTGCACCACAGTTGTCAATATCCAACAATTTACCTAAACCCTCTACCTAACTTTAAACTACCCTCCCCGGGTATTTGTGAAGGGGTCCATCTCCCCTCATTCACTCCTTCGCACCATGCATTCCACACCTTTTATTTCACACCCAGCATTCCACACCACTCATTCCACACCATTTATTCCACACACCAAGCTCTCTTGCACACCTCTTGTGCTCTCACAATCCTTTTCCCACTTGCACACCATGCAAGTCAATTCACTCAACACAATTCTACTTGTCCGCAATACACCACTCATACACCACCTCTGGTTATCCCCAACCAATTCCTCATTTGCGCCTCAATCTCAAGCTCATCCTCACACACAAAATTTCTCCACACTACTACACACACAGCATCATCTAACTAGCTGTTCCCCCTAATACTCATGCTTTCCCGTCTTCCCTTACACTAAGCACTTCCCTCGTCATTATCATCCTTCTAATCTCTCTACGTCCCCTCTACCTGTACCAATGTCGCTACTTAAATCTTGTGTCTCCTACTGTCATTTACTAAATCCCTAACAATATCCTAGCCTGCCCTCGGCTAGTTTTCACTGCCATCCCCATAATCTATTGCTCATGTGCCCCCAATGAGGGATGGTAAAACGACCATCCCTCCACACCGGGCACCATTCGCCATCACTACTGCCATTCGTCCACTATACTCGAGCCTCTCGGTGCGGAAATACATTTTCGTCATCACAGCTCGGCTTCGAAAAGCCGAGCAATGCATGCGGGTGGTTGGTCTACTGTTGGTTGGGTCCGTCCGGCATTTTCGATTCAGGGGAGGAGGTTTTGTTGGGCCAAGGTTCCAGGCACCATCCCTGCGCGGAGCCTTTCGGTCCCCGGCACGATGGCCCAGCCGCCCACGGTCGGAGCACCAGGCCCGTCAGGGGGCGAAGTTCCGACCTCTCCTATCCCCCCCCCCCCCCCTCGAACCATGCCGATCGCCTTTCCCGCCAAGGCGCGGCACCGACCATACAGGGCGGGGCCCGGCACGAATCGTGCACGCCACCGCGGCGCCGATCCCCGCTGCACACAAAGCACCCCGCGCACCGAGGGCTCACGTCGGCTATCCGTCGCCCTAAACGCTGCCCCGGTGTGCGTCGATGCCCGAGTCGCATTCTCACACCCACACGCGACCCACTCCTCTCTCACACACCCAGACGCCCCCATACACTCCATTACTGCACTCTCCTGTGCACACTCTTCTCTTGCACACTCAGGTGCACACCACTCAGGCGCACTCACGCCGCTCACCACACTCCATTACCACACATCCTCACGCACACTCTCTTGTTACACCCTCAGTAACAACCACGGGTGTGCACTCTTCTGGTACACACCCAGTCAGCGCACACTTACCCATGGGTGTGCACTCTCCTGTCGCACACCCAATCACGTGCTCTGGTGTGCCTCCTCTCTCACTATTGGCCATTGCACACTCTGTATCGCACTCTGTTTCACACTCTTCCCACATACACTCCGTTATACACTCGCGCTTCGGTGCCGTTTGCACATGCGCGCCATTCACCCTCACACATCGCACCACGGACCTTCCACGAGCGCCCGGGTTACGTCGCGATCCCAAGCGCACCAAAAATCTTTTCGCGCCAAACATTTTCACGCCATACATGCTCCTACTCACCTTCGGGATTCTCTTCTCCGCCAGCACCTGCAAACCTTTATTGGGATTACCAAGCACAGCATCACAATGCGAACACGGACTTTGTGCGGATTCCATTTTTTCCTCCCGCGATAATTCCTCTATACCGGCCGTCTCTTCGGCCCCAATTTCAATTATAACCATTTCATTGTCCTCGACGACCGCCGGCGCCAATAAAATTTCATCTTCCAATTCGACCTTCCCCGGCGCTCCCGACATTCCTTTATTCAATTCGACGGCCGTCGGCTCTTCTACACCCCGAGTCGCGATCTCTACCTAGTGCGGTGGCTTAACAACTTTAATGTTACCAGCCGGACAAAAGTCCCAAATTTGGTATGGAGCTTCGTTTGGACCGATCAATTGATTTTAGCCTAGGAGCCATCCTGATGGTTTCAGATTTTCGAAGATGGCGGCCAAAATTCAAAATGCCACCAGCAAAATGGAAATATCATATATCTCTGGCTGTAGAAGTCACAGATAGACAAATGAGGTATCAAATCAGTGGTTTTTGAGGTCAGTGAAACTGATTCAGGGAAAGGTACATTGCATATGTCACTTATTTTCAAGATGGCGTCCAAAATCCAACATAGCCACCAAAAAAATTAAAATAATGATATGATATTCATTCAAATGTGGCATCAGACCAGTATTTTTGCTGTGACTGACCTTATGATCTGGTAGAACATTTACACTGGCAAAGAGATGTACAAGGGAGATTAGCCTTCCTACATTTGCACACTGTACAATCTCTTTTGCAGCCGCATTTGATAAATTCTCTGCAAGCACGAGAAGCTTCGGGAATTGTTGTCCAGACAGGTTCCCAAGATTCGGCGACTTTTTTCCAAGCATATCCAGCTGGACTTGGAAGTTTTTGTTGTGCTGGTAACCATGCTGGTAACCCAGATGCCCGCCTGGTACACTGCCCTCTTTGTGTGCTGCAGAAGTGCATTCTGAGTAGGTGGAATTTTGTCTACAGCTTGACTCTTCTGGGAGAGTACTTGCATCATACGTGCATTGTTTACATTGGTCAAATTGCTTGTTTTGTCATACACTATGATAACTAGTCGCTCGATCTTCTTAAATGTTTCAGATTCCAAATCAACATGCTCAAATGGATGTGTGGCCAGGTGTATGAAAACATTTGTGATTGCATCATATACATGCCATGCTTGCCAGAATGATTTCTTTCCCTTCCTTCGAAATGCTGACGTGGTATCACATCCTAAGAAGGCGTGGAACATGGGTAGGGACCTTGATTTAGGTTCACCGAGGCGTGCACAGATGGCATTGATACTGTAATGTGTGTAGTTCTTTCCCACACCGTAGGCTACCCATAGGTCTACATCTGAATTAATATGTGAAAGATCATGAAACATGCCAGTAAGAACAACAACAATGTCTGTGTCCACGGTGCGCACTTGGACAATTTTTGAACCATTCTCCAATGCATGCTTCACGTGAACCACGATCCTCGTGTCGGCCTCCTCCTGATTGCACATGGACATTTCGATCTCAGTTCCAATGCATATAACATTCTCTCCAGCTGTGATGTATACCGAACTGCCTGCGGGACAGTTGAACTCTGCCACCTTTGAGGAAAGAAATTCAAACTTCTTTCTTGTTGATAGGATCACGGAGGAAGTCATTCCAGTTTGTTGGCAGCTTCGTGTCACCAGATACCTTTCTGCGCGTTCCTTTCCCTCGTTTTTCCCTGGTTGACTCCTTCAAACTGTTCGGTATGTATGTATCCCACACAAGGTCCAATCGTTTGGTGGTCTCTAGCTGTCGTTCCAGGTAGGGAATGAATACATTGTCTGCATATTCGTGGAATGTTCTGACATGTGTTACAGGCAAGCAGTGCACAATCACAGCACCGTCCAGGACTTTGCAGTCAAATGATGCAGGTGGCTCTGTCTGGTTCGGCTCCTCGATGCATTGCAACAATTGAGATTTTGTACCTGGCAGGTTCAGCTTGCCAAAGTCAGACAGGGAAGGAGGATATGACTGAACCTCATGTGCGAAGAAGTCATTGATATCACCATCCCTATTTTGCAAGGAGATGTATAACTGTCCGAAGAGTGCCATATTGTTCTCAAGCACTTTTACTTTCTTGCCATCCTTGGATTTAGCTTTGACTTTTGTCGAGAATAAGGGTAGCGAATTCTTTGACATCGGATTGTGTATGGAGCGAGTGCGATCCACAAGGACTGTTGTCACATAGTCTTGATACTTTTTCGTACCAATGTCTTCCAGTGTACGGATTGTATTCACTACGGTCTCACTCGTGCAGTTACGACTGTCAAGAGTTACTAACTCGGGAAAATCATCCAGGAAAGGATTGCCCATCTTTTGTATGACTTTAGATAGGCTATCAACCTGTTGCTGGAACGCTTTCTGTGTGGCGAGTCCCTGTTCATGGTGCTCGAAATTCGTAGGGTTTTCCGGGTCATCATCAAGAATATATTCATTCTCGAACTGCTTCATGAGTCTGGCGAGTTCTGGTCCAGAGGTCATCCAACGTTTGAAGGCGACTGGATTTTCAGTTAGTCCCACTGCACCACCGGAACCCTTCACAACTTTGTTTTCCTGCTCGTGCGCTTGATCAACGGGTATAGCAGAATATCTGTGGGTTGACTTCGAGATTACCCAGTGATGGCGAGTCTCAAATTCATCTCTGATTGGTTTCGGCAGAGATTTCATGTCTCTGATATGGACGGACAGCCACCTAGCATAGTTCACATGATCTAATGCGAAAAACAAAGGTACGAGCTCCTCCAGAACGCTAATGTACAGTGTGAAGTTCCTCTCCCGGTGGGCTCTTACAAATATGAGAATGAGGATCTCATATTGCATAATCAAATCCCAGAACTTGAACGTGGGACAGTTTTTACACATTCTCTCACGCCAGTTATTAAAACTGTCGTTATCATTCGCACCGCTGGGATCCTGGTTGAATGCCTCGACGATAAGCTTCTTAAGGGTCAAAAGTGTAACTTGGTGAGCGTGTCTAGTTCTGGTCAGGTGAGCTGTTTTCAGGAATGAATCAGCAATTCCAGATGAGGCTACCTCAGCTTCAGTAAGGGCTGCTGTCCACCCGGAGCCCTGTAACAAATCTCCAACAGTGTTCCATAAAGCCATCTCAATGTGCAATCCTCCCATCATAACCACATGCACTTTCTCTCCATACGTATCTGGCCATTTCCATTGTACGTACTTGGCGAGCGTAAACAACGGCTGATCAAATGTTGTGACTGGGATTTGTCCTGGGTTAAGGTACTCTGTTGCTTGCCTTTGGACATCCATGCCATGTTTAATCATTGCAGGTGTGGCTGACTTTTCATAAAACAGAGGAAGTAGTGCACATACAGCTGACGGCTCTACTGTCACCTCTTGCTTAGAGGCATGATAGGCAGACCATGTAAGCGAATTATCCTTGCTCAGTTCCGTATCATTGACAAGTTGAAGACCATGTTCTATCCAGCCATATTCGTCACGTCTTGCATCTGGTAAAACAGATTTGATGGGTTGAACATTATTCTGTGGAACAGCAACATCGGTGGTCTTCAGCGAAACAGCAGGAACAGAGGCATAACTGTCTGGAAGCGAATGAGTCTGTGACCCAGATGGTGGTATAGCAACAGGCTGTCTAGTCACACCAGGTTCCCTCTCACTTGGGAATTGGAAAAGACTTATTCCCATGCCGTGGAAAGATGTCTTTGACGTGGTTGAGCTCGGAATATGGTGGAGATTGTCAAGAGCTCCTACAGTGAAGAGACCTTTCCGAAGAATAGTCGGAGCTACTGCACCATCATCTTGAAACCTCTCGCATACAGCTGTGGCGAGCCAGTCTTCAAGCTGCATCACCCTGTCGTAGGAAACACTGATACCCATTGTATGTAACTGTTGGATGATTTTCTTGCTCCTAGTCAGCGCATGTATATTGAGGCCAATATAAATTGTTCGCGGAGGTTCTCGGTCAAGAGTGTGCCGGACTTTCACAGGCGAATTAGGTTTCCTTTTCTTGACGTTGTAGATGATGTTTTGCCCAATAGTTAGGCACACTTGTGACTCATTACTCTCTTGGTCTTTCAGATTAGGACCATTGAGAATCATGGAGACGAGAAATTTCAGACTAGAGGGTAATGAGTTCTCCTGACAACCTGGTGGAAACTGGCCAGTGAATTTGAATCCTTCATGATGGAAGATATCTTTTCTAACGATGTTTGCCGCGCGTGCCAGAATCAGGGCATCTTCTGAAAAGTCACGCTTTTTCATAGCATCTTTTATCATGTCTTTCATTCCCTCTTTGAATATTAGAACGATGCCCCGCCCATCATGTTGCACTTGTGCATCAGAAAATCGTTCAAGTAACTGTTCCTTCAATCTGGTTTTGTTGATGGTCTTTTTGATGCCCAACGCCTCAAGCCGATTCACGTACAGTGAGTGTAACTCGGATAATTTGAAGATGAAAGTCCCGGCATTAACAGACATTTCAATGTAACTGGTGAGTTCAACAAATGCTCTAGACTCATTCATTACGTCATCAATGTTTACTGTTGCATGGTGTAACTGTCTCATGTGACTGCTATACCGATTTCTAAGGTTAGTCAAACATTTTAGATGATACTTCGCATCCATAGCTATGAGATCTCCACCAACAATCCTCGCAAGTAGTTGGGTATCTCGCAGTTCGTTGATCATAGCTCTTAGACTGGCATCCATATCATATGTTGAAACCAGATGGAGGTCACCTTCATCTGCGCCTTTCTCGCAAAACAAACCGTCGAATCATGGTTATTGTCCGGCGCTTAATTTGTTGTCTACCATCGGGATTGGATTTCTTTCGCTTTCTTGCTCTTGCCAGTTTCTCATTGTTGAATTTTAAATGACACGATTTATGCCACAATGCAGAATTGTTCACAAGTTCGTCAACACTTTGATCACTCCCAAACTTCAGTTCAGTTGGGAGCTGATCAATCTCGCGGAAATGTTCGACATTACTCAAGAATGACTGGTAGGCAGATGTCTTATTATCAGCGTTTGGTCCTGGACTGAGAAGTGGACATTTGAACTGTTCATCTGTTTCTTGTTGGCAGATAATGCAGCGACTAAAGTCTACAGGTAGCTCCATGTTGATTTATCTGAAAAGACACAAATAGATAATTTCTGTTAATACTCTCATATCATCATTTTAACTAGCAATAGTACCCGTCTACGACGGATAGTACCCGTCATGCGTCATCAAAGCATGGTGTTTGTAAATAAACCATATGACGTGAGGGTGTGACGCGTATCCGGGTCACCGAACCCCCGCAAAGTAACGTAACTTTCCCCGTACCCCCCGAATTAGGATAGAAATCGAAAAAAACGGCCCACATTGACACGGTCAAAAACGATATCTATAGGTGTGCAAAGTGTCAAGTTAATCCATCCTTCGATGCCTGAGCCTTAGGCAAACAAACTTTTGAAGTCCTTGCATTATAGTATGATTTTCCTTGGCGACCAGATTGGATTTTGGACGCCATCTTGAAAATAAGTGACATATGAAATGTACCTTTCCCTGAATCAGTTTCACTGACCTCAAAAACCCCTGATTTGATACCACATTTGTCTATCTGTGACTTCTACAGCCAGAGATATATGATATTTCTGTTTTGCTGGCGGCATTTTGAATTTTGGCCGCCATCTTAGAAAATCTGAAACGGTCAGGATGGCTCCTAGGCTAAAATCAATTGATAGGTCCAAACGAAGCTCCATACCAAATTTGGGACTTTTGTCCGGCTTGTAACATTACGCCTAAAAATTGTTGCTAAGCCACCTGACTAACCCCCTCGGTCAACTTGACTACGCTCTGCTCTACCCCGCTCTCTATGCGTTCCTCGTGCCGCGTTACCACGTCACGTACCTTTGTTACCTCTTCGCTCGACCTGCGCCCAAAGTCTTCCCCCATTTTTTTAATGTTCTGGGTGAATTTGTCACTTTGGGTGTCCATCTTACCTTTTTTTTATTTTATTTCATTCATGATTTGCACCATGAAGGTGCTCATAGGATTGCATGTCCATAACCCCCACTTGCGCAGTGGGCGTGGCCCTCGCTGCCACGTGCGAGGCGCCGCCATTTTCTACGCCTGGTACCTCTTCTGCCGCACCCTCATCAATTGCCTCCTCCCTTTCTCCCAATTCGTCCCGGGGGTCCTGGGTTATTGATTCTACTTCCTCTACCTCATCATTTACCCCCACCGGCATCCGATCGCTTTGGCTAGCCATGGTACAAATTTAATTTAGATTGTAATAATAAAAAAAACTAAATTTCGGTTGCTCGTAATTTTGGGCAAATTTGTCCAAAAAAAATTGGTTTGGGTTCCAAATCTCACTCCTGACACCAAATCTTGCGGGTTCACTGCTGGCCTCCCCTTACGAAGGGGGGATTAGTCCCCTTGTCTTTGACTGACCAGGCGCGACCCGAGGCCTATGACGTCCCTTCCGGACAGCGTGAAATAGGGTATCAGGACCAAATTTGCTATTACCTAAATACTCGCGCTGCCTTGAAGTGAGGAGACAAGCCTCGCACGAACCACGTGTATTGATTCGCCGAGCGGTTGCGTACACGCGATCCGCGCCATTATCACTTACTAGACCCCGATTCAAGCGGTTCTTATTCGTACCACGCTTAGTCAATGGAGAAATCACAAAGGCGATCGAATTGGAAAGCAAAGGAATAACAGGTTTAATTATTATTTCACGTATGTACAGTACAGGATGAAGAGACACAGCGCAGCTTATACAGTCTTATTCTTAATCCCAAGGACACGGGCCCGTCTCACACACACACTCACACGGGGATTGCAGATGGCAGGACGATGTTCACCAGCGCGTCCAGGGATGGCTTCCGTGCAGCTCTCTCTCTCTCCGGTCCCCGGCACGTCCCGTGTAGATGGAAGGAGGAGAAGGCAGGAGCTCGC
Organism: Myxine glutinosa; assembly: GCF_964187855.1. NCBI lineage: Eukaryota > Metazoa > Chordata > Myxini > Myxiniformes > Myxinidae > Myxine > Myxine glutinosa. Next base: position 189,057,381 of record NC_136263.1, on the reverse strand, counting down.
TGCGTGTCGTCTGTACGGAGCGGGTTATCACGGGGCGAATTGGTAGGGAGCGGACTTTGACGCGGCTGGTGGTTATTCACTTGCGGCTATGGCCGCGTTTACTCGCGTGTGTGAAAAGCGCAATATGTGTTACCGGCGCGCCTGGCTGCGCCCGCGTACTTCGTACAGTTCAACGCCTCTTCTTCTCTCTCTCTCTCTCTGCGCAAGTCCTCCACAACAACGCGCGTATCCCCAACAAGTCCTTTGCAACGCTCTCCACTTGCGAGTCCTATTCCTTTCGCCACCGCCGTTCAAGTCCTGCTGATAATTCCTCTTACCACGCTGTAAGTCCTATCGCACCACTGGTGCAAGTCAAGTCCTCCTCCCGACAAGTCCTCACGAGGGCTTTGCGCAGCGCGTTATATAGGCACGCCCCACGAACCTTCTCGAACTCACCAGATGCGCATTACCGCGCCCTCTCACGCCATGCCGCTAGAGCCCTGATTGGCTGGTGGCTCTTACCGTCATCGCCTCCGCCGCTCCGATCTCAACGCCGCTCACCCCGACCCCGCACTCCTCCTCAGGCCTACCTCGTGTTACTCGACTAGTGGTCAGCCGAGTGGGGCGCGGGATCAATTACGCCTATAGAGGTAGAATTGCGCCCATCCCATATTACGCCCATAGAGGTAGAATTGGAGGTGGGACGCAAAATGAATGGAGGACCTATTCTCATGTCTTTACACAACGCAGGCACTAAGAGGGGAAATGGCCTATTCTTACACATACTAAGACATAACTATACTACAAATGGGCCTATATGTTGCTCACGTGACTAACTATGGGGGGCAAACCTGAGCTCCTCACCACATACAAGGCTTTCATCCGCAGCTCTATGGAATACTGCTCTCCCCTCTGGTCTGGTGCTCCTGCCTCACACCTAGCTCATCTTCACGCTGTTGAAACCAAAGCGTTCAGAATCATTGGAATCTCCCGCGATGAAGCTAACTCCAAGGGCCTTTCACTCACTCACCGCAGGCAGGTTGGTGGTCTTTCCGTCTTCTACCGACTCCTCTCTGGCCTTGCCCCCCCCAGCTCTCTCTGGGCTCTGTCCCCCAAATATTCCTACAGGTCGCACAAGATCTGCCTGCAACCCTCTTATGGTTAAACTGCCAAAATCAAGACTTTCTGCTCACCTTCACTCCTTCATTCCTCTTTTCTCCCGCCTCTGGAACAAACTCCCTCACACTCTTCAATCCCACTCCACCCTCCAGGTCTTTAAAACAGCTGTTCACCACCATCTCTTATCCTCCCCCATCCAAAACCTTGATCTTTTCTACCCCCGCTAATTTCGGTCCCCTTGTGTTTTATACCTCTCTTCCCCCCCCCCCCCTCCCCTTCCCACGCCTCCTGCCCCCAAGCCCTCTCCCTCCCACACTTCTCCCTGCTCTCAAATGTTGTGGTTGTGTGCTTCCCCTTCTCTCCCCATCTTGTCTTCCGCTCCCTCTTTTTGTATATTTTGTTTGTCTGGTTGATTTGTTTGTGAAATAAATGTTCGCTCTTTCACGAGCCTCGATTCAGTATACAAAAAAAAACAAAAAAAACAAACCTTTAACCTTTAATGCCTTCAATGTGCCAATCTCAAAACCGCAGCAATATAATATAATATAATATAATATAATATAATATTGTTATGTCGGTGGGGTTGTGACACACACACATATATATATATATATATATATATATATATATATATATATATATATATATATATATATATATATATATATATATATATATATATATATATATATATATATGTGTGTGTAGATCTGCGTTGGTATTATGCTCCGGCTGTCGTGATAGGGAACCCCAGATGTAATACGTTCTGCTTGGCGGTTTGTTCGTGTTAGTGTATCTTTGTGATCATACAAGGATGATCGTTGTCTTAGACTTAGATAGAGTCGGGATTATGTTAATTCCCCAATGTGTCAAACCTGTGATCATTCCATTGTCCCATATGGCAACGCACCTAGACACTATTTAGGAATCAATCCCCATTAGCGCATACACTAATAACAAATCCCCCCTCCCCCTCCCGCAAGGAAACTGACTGGAAGAACAGACAGGAAGCACCCATGCATTACCCCGACTTGAAGACAAACGTTGCTCAGGCAGGCGGAGGCCACGCCCACCTTGCGAAGGATTGGTTGAGAGGGGGCGGTCTGATTGGTAGGGAGGGCCGGTGACGCCAGGTGACGAGCGACAAAACGACTCGCGAGCCGACATTTTCGACTTCTCTTGACTCTTCTCGTTCTGGATCCCATAGCGAGCGGTCGCATTTTGGCTCTGTCAGCATCGACGTCCCCTTTTCTTCACTCTGTTTTTGGACTGCTCGCTTGCGCTTGGACCTTCCACCTGCCATGGACTTCCCTTACGTTCCGCTGGATTGTCTTGCCTTCGGACTTTGGTGGAGAGATAGTTGAGCGAGCACGAAAGGTTGGGTTCTCAGTGCGAGCGATGGGCGTACCAGCACGGCTTGCCACTGCAGCATGGAGAGGCAGGGGTGAGGCTTGCCGCTCTGCAGCGTACGCGGGCCTAGCAGCGTGCGAACTAGGGCGCGAGAGGCCTTATCGAGGCCTAGTGAACGGGGGCGCGTCGGGGGCTTGTTCCAGCCAACCGGAGCCACGTCGGACGACTGTGCTCGGAGCCTGACGATCCCTGACACTGCAGCAAGACAGAGCTAAGCCAGCACAAACACACACCTGACGCGTTTCTTTTATTATCTCCCCATTTGTCCGTGTTCTAAGTCTGTGTGTTGGAGCGCTCATTCAGGGGTTTAATAACCGTCGCGTTCATTGTTCTCGGGGTCCGGCAATAGAGCCGTGTTTATTTTGATACATAAAATAGTGTTCGTTGAGTTTATTCGTTGCATAGTGAAATCCGCCATTGAATAACGCCTCAAAGTAATCTCAATTGGTCATCCGTGGGTGCTCCGTCTTACTAGAGCCATCCACAGTACAATATACACACACACACACACACACACACACACACACACACACACACACACACACACACACACACACACACACACACACACAGTTATACATACACACACACACACACACATACACACACATAAAAACATTGGTCCAGTCGTTTCCTCTTTGAAGGTGTGTTCAGGTCTTTATTGTCTACCGGTGAATGCTCGTATATGGGACAGATGGCTTAACGTTCTCTCCAAAGGAAGTATTTCTTACCATGGAAGTATTACTTGTGGGTTATTTTGATTTTATATACATTTTTAGAGGCATTCCTTTCCTAATCCCGAGTAGATAACACTTTGTACCATGTCATATAAACGTTTTGATATCCAAACTAGTCTGCATCTCTTGAATGGAAGTTTAATTTTGTACACTTCTGCATTGTGCAGGTTTTGCGCTGGGACGTTTGCAGTTTGCTTTCTGGTAAAAGTGACTATGACAAGCAATATAATGCACTGGTAAAGAAACTACCATTGAGGTATGACAGCTTTGACCACTTCTTCAATACAATGAAACCTCTTCTGATGATTGAGACCTGGGAGAGGGTGAGTTATTCTGACCAGACCGGCTTTTGGTTTGTCCAACGTGAGTTAGTGCCATACCCTCATCTTCAGTGACTTGACCCATCTGTTTTTTGGCTGCAATATTGTTGCATTTGTTTTTGGAGTTTTATTATGTGATTCATTTATCTTCAGGAAGTTGAAATGCATAATGGCAGAATTCCTAACCACTCCCCACACCCCTTTCTCAATATGTCTTGTAAAGCTACTTCCCTCCTTTCCCCTTGCTCTTATGCCCTCCAAAATGCCATTCATTATTTCTGCAAAGTTGGCCTTGTTTGTATTGTGGATGGAAATGGAACTGAGCTGTATTTAGAAGCTTATTAGGAGGTTCCAGGTTGTATTGTGCAGCTGATAAAACATTTAATATAAATATATTGTCGTGTGACTACCCTTGGTGAACACCTTAGGGTAGCACGGATGACCAAACGAGCTGTTACTCCGAGGCGTTCAGTTCAAATGGCGGAGAATACGAGTGGGGAAACAAGAGGGAGGGGGAGAAACCGGAGCGCTTACCTTCACGGATCCCACCGGCAGTCCTCAAACCTGCAATAGATCAACTCAAACCGAGACTAGTTTAAAATGTACAAGAAAATGCCGGCTTTATTAAGAAATGCCGGTTGTTACGGCCTGAAGCGCACAAAGCCAAGCCTTCCATCACACAGGCTTTATTTATGTGTCATCACTCATCACACACAAAATCTATTCCTTATCACACTCAAAATAGGAAATCTATTCCTGCACATAAAACAAAGAAGGGAGAAGAGAGGGAAAAACCAGAGTACGCCAGCACGAGAGGGTAGGAGTAGGCAGGTCCAAAAGTAGGCCCCAAGGCAGGCCCAGCATTAGGCCCCAATGCAGGCCCAGCAGTAGGCCCCAGAGCAGGCCCAGCAGTGGGCCCCAATGCATGCCCAGCAGTAGGCCCGAGGGCAGGCCCAGCAGTAGGCCCCAATGCAGGCCCAGCAGTAGGCCCCAGTGCAGGCCCCGTGGTAGCAAGAGTTTAATCCAAGTCAACCGTCAGGTACAGAGGTGGCCGCAGAGGTTGATCCGGCACAAGTCAACCTTCAGGAACAGAGGTGGCCGCAGGGGTTGATCCGGCACAAGTCAACCTTCAGGTACCGAGGTGGCCGCAGGGGTGGATCCGGCACAAGTCAACCTTCAGGTACAGAGGTTGATCTGGCACAACCTTCAGGTGGAGAGATTTCTGCTGACAACCATACAATCCCACGAAAAGGCACTCCGCCATGAGGCCTCTTCCAAAAAATGGCCACTCTCTCCTCTGAATCACCTTCCTGGCCCCTCCCCTGCCCCACAGCCAGTCATAGGCTTTATAACCGTGGCCCAAACCACTTGGTCTACCTCAAGGGGGAGAAGGGGTGGGGGGAGGAAGAATAAAAGAAAGGTCACAGACCGTAACACGGTAACAAAATAAAACACTGTCAAATAATAATTAATTCCTAAATTTTAGTGCTCCCAAACAGACCCGAACACAGACAAAGGATAAAATAACTGCAAATAAATAGCGTTTGTGTGCACTTAACTCTGCTTGCTGGTGGGGTCTCCGTGGAAATCGTCCGGGGCCTTGGCGGGAACCGCACATTCGTTGGCGGGAACTCAGGCCTCATTGTGTGTCACGCTCCTCCGGGCCTCGTCACGCTGCAGCGAGCCAGCAGCGCTCGTCCACCTGTGGCTCTTGCTTGGAAAGCCGTGGCTTTTCCTCCTCACAACCACCAGCAAGATCTCCAAACATGGCCACTCATGATCGCTCCCTTGAGCCCAAGAGAAAAATGTCACCACTCGGACGAGGTCCAGGTAAGAAAAAGCGCAAGAGGGAATCTGTCAGAGCGAGTAGCCAAGGAGAAGAGATCAAAATGTCCGCTAGAGTGAAAAGCCAAGAAGAAGAGAGAAGAGAAATGTCCGCTGGCACATAAAGCCAAGAAGAAGAGAACAATGTCCGCCTGCGCGTTCTTTTATCACCCAGGCTCTGACGTCATCTGGGGTGCCTCGCCAATCAGTGAGTCGCTTCCTACCAGCCCTTACCTGCTCCTATCAGCAAGTCCCATCTTACCCCAGCCTTGTCCCAAGCAAAACCCCGACCAATCACTGCCCTTCGGGGGCGTAATTTATGCACTCCACCTGGTCTATGGTATCCCTACCCCCTACAAACCTAACACAGCCTGCCCCCCCCCCCCCCCCTCGGAACCGTAGCTCCTGCAAGATTCATTGCAGGCGCTACCATCCCAGTTTTACCACTCACCGACTCACACTTAATTAGCATATGAAATAAATTAGGAGGGCTGTGGGAAGTGAGTCGTAGCTACTTTTATATATATATATATATATATATATATATATATATATATATATATATATATATATATATATATATATATATATATATATATATATATATATATATATATATATATATATATATATATATTGTTGCGGAATCCAACGTCGGCCTATGGTTCCCCTTTAAGGGGGGATTAGACCCCTTGTTTATTGCTGACCGACGTGGTCCCTGGCGCCGTACCGCGACCTCCGGAAAGGCCGGCGCACAGCCCCGTTCGTACCGCGGACAGATGTTAATTGATTGCCGAGCGGTGTTTAGCAACCGCAGCACGAACCGTTAACAAAGACTAACCCGATTCTCAAACGTTGGCCAAATCGTGCCACAGGTTTTCAATGAGGGAAAAGACAACAACGACGGATGTAGAGGAAAGAAAGGCAAAGGGTAAGAAATACAAATATGATTTATTTACTATTTACACAATTGAAAGCAACCAAGGAGAAGGAAGGATAATAAAATAAAATACAGAAGAAGAAGAAGAGGACACAGTGCACCTTAGCTTACCTATGCAGTCTTAATTAATACCCCAGGACAAGACACACAAAACAGACTACGAGCAAACTCACACGAATGGGGAAATTGCAGGCAGGAATGAAAGGACTGGAAGGAGAGGAACGCTCCGCTCGAACCGGAGCACGGTCGGCCCGGGAGTCAGCAGCCGCCGCCCTTCCTCGATCGGCACGTCCAGCAGCCGCCGTCAACGCCCTAGCTGCGGTCGTGCGGGCTGCCGCGATACGAGCACCCTGGCGGAGTCAAAGCTGCGTGGCTCCAAGCTGGTGGTGGTGGATTTCAAAGCTGCGGTGGTTCAAAGCTGCTTCTCTGGCTCACCTCAGGACGCGTCTCCCGTCTCTCTCTGAAGCTCGTCTCTCCTGGGGGCCTCGTGGTGCGGGTTATATAGGCCCCGCCCTTCAACCTTGTTGAACCTCCCCGATCGTTCTTTCTCCGCCCGCTCAAGCCAAACCCCTTTGGCTGGGTTGGTTGAGCGGGGCCGACTCACTCCTCCTTTCCATGACGAGGTGGAGACACGCCTTTCTTCTCCGAGCCGGAGCACATGGCAATGGCGGCGAATGCAGTTGGCAATCGAGGCTTTGGGAATGGGGCTTTGGGAATGAAAGGGGATCTATCTATTTGAATTCGGTGCAATGGAGTATCAATTAATGGTAGACACAGCCTTAATCTAATACACATAATAAGGAAATAACTACCAACAAAGGAGGAAATCTATGATTGGCTAACGTGATTGTATATGACCTAACTAAGAGACGCCCTTTGACCTTTATACACAACAACTGGAGGAAGGAGGGTGATATTTTTTACAACAATAAAAAAACACAATTCTCATATCCACAACAGTATATATATATATATATATATATATATATATATATATATATATATATATATATATATATATATATATATATATATATATATATATATATATATATATATATATATATATATATATGTATGTATATATATGTATGTATATATATATATATATATATATATATATATATATGTATGTATATATATGTATGTATATATATATATATATATATATATATATATATATGTATGTATATATATGTATGTATATATATATATATATATATATATATATATATATATATATATATATATATATATATGTATGTATATATATATATATATATATATATATATATATATGTATGTATATATATATATATATATATATATATATATATATATATATATATATATATTTGTATACAAGATTGAGGCTCGTGTAGGAGATAACATCAATCACAAAAAAAAACGGACACACAAAACATACAATAAAGGGAGCGGGAAACAAAATGGGGAGAGAGAGGGAAGCACACAAGTACAACAGTAGAGGACAGGGACATCAGAAGATCTGTGGGAGGGAGAGGGCTTGGGGGGGAGGAGGCATGGGATTACTGTTCTCCCCTCTGGGAAGGCGGGGGGGGGGGGGGGGGTGGGAGACGTATAAAACACATGGACACTGCTAGAATTTCCAGGATTTGAATAAACGGGGGTGGAAGAGATCAAGGTTTTGGATGGGGAAGATAAGAGATGGTGGCGAACAGCTGTTTTAAAGACCTGGAGGGTGGAGTGGGATTGAAGAGAGTGAGGGAGTTTGTTCCAGAGGCGGGAGTAAAGAGGAATGAAGGAGTGAAGGTGAGCAGAGAGTCTTGATTTTGGCAATTTCACCAGAAGAGGCAGATCAGAGGCAGAGTTGCAGGCAGATCTTGTGTGACCTGTAGGAATATTTGGGGGACAGGGCACAGATAAAGCTGGGGGAGCTAGCACCCCCCTTTCTTCTCACCCGTCTCCTCCCTCCTCTTTCTTGCCCACTCCCCTTTCCTCCCCACACCTCTCATCCCACTCTTTCTCCCCACCACCCTCTCCCTCCTTCCACTCTCCCCCTTCCCACCCCCCAATCTCAGACGATGTCAGCGGCAGTAGAAATTCCATTTTATGTAAAATGTGATATCAAGACCTCATCAATCCCCCCTTCTCTCAACCCCACTCTCTCCTCTCCAACTCGACACCCACTTTCTCCTCTCCCCCAATCTGCTTCCCCCCACTCTCCCCCATCATCTTTCGATTTCAAAGGGGTCCAATATAGTACTGTATTAGAAAGGTTTCAAAGTAACTACAACTTAACCCCCCCTCCCCTCCCCCCCCTGTAAGCCCTCGCCCTGTTACCCCTGCCTATTTCCTACCCCCTCTCTAACCCCCATGTTATAGTGAGAATCAGGCTTTCAATCCTTTAACAGCACAGAGAGAAACTCCTGCAGAAGTGGGATCATGGTTCCAAATTGCCAAGTGAATCTGCAGCTGTGTATTCTTTCCAGCTCATACTCTACGACCATGCCAAGAAACAGCTGCTTTCAGTATACAGTCTTGGCCATATCATTTGTTATCTAGAACAAAATTGAAACCCCATCCATAACAGTTCCTGGTTGCTTGAAACCGAGTTTGTCAAAATGTGGAAAGTGGAGGGATCCCACACTCCCGAGGCAACACACCAGCGTGTGATTACAACCGGATGGCTGAGTGAGCTAATGCTTTTCCCTTTATTCCAAGACTCGACCTTCCACAACGAATAATTCATTCAGAATCACTCATAATAGAAGCTGGCGTGTGCGTGCGCACGTGTGTGTGCGTGTTTGTGTGTGTGTGTGCGTGTGTGTGCGTGTGTGTGTGTGTTTTTACCACTTGCAAATGATTTTAAGAGTACACAAAATTATTTCCACAGGAGGAAGACCCCATTTCTATGATAATGTATATTGTATAGTGCCATCCAGTGCCATCTATTATTACAAATCTTCTTCTTGTATAAAGAAAGTTTAAACGTTATTAAAAGAAGCGACGGCTACTTTTGCTTGTACATAGATAAACGTGCAGTAATGAAATTAACAGGAAGTACTGTAGTTCCAAAGTATTGCACACGTTAGTTCATTGATGCTCTTCCCAGGATTAAAACTACTAATATTTTTTGTTTTTCTTTTTATTTTGGAAAGGTGGTGCAGCATTTGGCCAAGCGAGAGCATAATGGCCATTACTTGGAGATGAAGCTCAACAGCTACTATTGTTCGCAGAAGCTTTTTTGTGGGAAAGTTGAAGGTACGGAAAGGAATGCTGCCATGTCAGGTATTTAAATGCAGGAATTCACTTCATGAAAATGTTCAACTTGGACAAACATTCACCACATATTGTGGGCTTGGACGTTCACCGAAAATGGACCTGACCTAACGTAGACTTGTCAAACCTGAGACGTTTTTCTGTGTTTGAACCATGTGTAATATAGACCTCCTCACAATCGTCCCGGCTCTTCTATACAAGTTTGGGTATATTATTGTGTGCCCTACGTTTGACACTTGATTTGAGTTATATGACCCTTCAGCTTCAAAACTAACACAGGTAGGGTTTTGAGATGGGAGACATTTGCCCACTCGGCTGCCAAATCCAAGATGGCCACCATTGAGCATGGGAACACATGGAGGCAGCCATAAATTTAGAAGGCGTAGAATCACAAATTTGATATCAATTTTGGCTGAATATGACATTCTTGAAACATTGGACATGTTTATTTCATGATCTGCCATCTGCAGCTGGAAATCCAATATGGCTGCCTTCGCTGAACACCAACATACTCAAAATAAGAAGTAATATGTCAATAATGCGAGTAATCGGTTCAAGTAATAAGTATCATATTCTTAGGGTGAGGATAATGAAAATACATTGAATACAACCATCTTTAAACATTCATAAGAACACAACAATGGTTGTGCATGTAATGTAGTCCATGGCATTCAGTCAATGAGCATAAACAATTAGCGATTGGGTTTCTTGCCTCAAACTAGTGTCTCATTGTAATTGTGCAGGTACCAAATACCGTGGTAAAAATTTAGATGTCAGATATCACTCAGCACATGTTTAGAAACAGAATATTCAATGTGCACAAATACTGTAAATACTGTAGTAAATGTTTTTTTTTTTAGGTGGTAGGTTGTAGACAGCAACCGCCCAGGGTAGTACTACCGTTCTGACTTAGGAGCGTTAAAGTGGTGTCCGGAACCATCCTACACTCTCTGTGTCAGGATTTCTGGTCTCACTTTCTGTCTCGCTCAAACTACAGCTATTCAATCTTTCTTATTGCTGCTCAGGTGACGTCGCCCTGGACGGTCTACTCAATACTGTAAAAAGTGATCGACGACATCCTGAAGTTTGACGTACAGTAGGTGGTACGACAGTTCTTTGATGGGCTGTCGCATGCACGGGATCACGTTGCATCCTGAGAAATTCTAAATTGCTCAGAACCAGGTTAAGTTCTGTGGATATTTTATGGGACAGGATGGTAGTGCCTCAGATCCGAAAAAGCTGAACGCGATTGCAGGTTTCCCTACTACGACCAACATTACAGATCTTCGCTTGTCACTCGGCATGGTTCACTAGCTGGACGTTTTTTCAGCGCACATTGCCAGTACATCAGATCCACTATGTGGACTGCTCAGTAAATGATCTGTCTTTGAATGGACTGCTGATTCAATGCAAGGCATTCAATGATGTTAAAAACATTCTCGTGTCACCACCAATTATGGCCCATCTTGATCCGAAATTTTACCCACCTGCTTCAAATGGACACATCATGGCTACACGGCCCCGGTTTTGCTCTGTTGCAACTACACGGTGAGCATCATACATTGATCCAGTGTGGATCATGGCATCGTTCAGACACGGAATCCAGGCATGCCATGATTGAACTAGAAGCATCGGCTCTGGCTTGGACCACATCTAAACGTAAGCAGTACCACATCGGACTTTCGTCATTCGATCTCATTGTGGACCAGAGATCCTCGGTGCCTATCTTCAACTCGTATTGGTTGGATGCCATTTTGGGAAAACTGACACTGTGCAACTTCACCTCCACCTGGCGGAGAGGTGCAGAACACGCTTCCGGACACACTTTCACATCATCCAGTGAACAAATCAACACCCCAAGATCTGCCAATGAATATGGAATTTTCCATTCATCACATTGTCATGTCTGCTACGTGACAAATTGACGATCATCCGTCAAGAGACCTCGGACATCCGTCGGACTGCTGGAGTGGGTAACGCCGGCACAATGGGCAAATTCCTGCCGTAACCAGCACAGGGCATTGCATCAGCGGCACAGCTGCGCCTCAGCCAATGATGCTACCTGCAGCCTTGTGCTGCATACGAAAGAAGAAGAATCTCTCTTTCAAATATGACTAGATGACTGAGGCCAGCATAAATGTGGCATTTCCCTAAAGTCTCATAATAGACCATTCACATTTTTTCGCTGTAGAAATACTTCATTTTGTTTACTTCTTTGCAATGCCGATACTTTGTTTGTATCTCCTTTCCACATAATAATCGATTTCTTCAGGTCAGGTGGAGTATCCTCAGTCAGAACAAATCCACCCATTGGAAGACGAACTGTTAATGATTTGGCTTCCATCGACAGCGGAGATGGAGGGTGATGGCGGCCCCAGCTGTCTGCCGTTTGCAGATTGCCAATGCCATCTGGCTTACGTCGAGAGATTTTCCTGGCAGGGAGCACGTAAGAGTTCGCACATCTCACCGTATTCGCTTCAATTGCTTTGCTTTGCTTCTGTTGACGTTGCCATTGTAACTTTGTGGTGTAACTCTCTAAATTTCAAAACAATTCGTTTGAACTCGGTTATTTTCTGGTTTGTTACCAGTGCTATCTTTTAGATTTCCTTGAGAATGGAGTGGAATAGGGTAAGGTTGATGAGCTAACTGCTACGTATATGTTTAGTACAACTTGAATCGACTTGTAAGACGGACGACCACTACTCTGGATCACTTTCTGTTGGTGCTGCTGTTTTATTCACTCATTGATACCATTTACTTTCCTCCCAAAACTGCTACTGTGAGATGCAATCAAAAGGTCTATTGGATACTTTTGTTTTTTTTGAAGGTCATTTTCGTGGCATCATCATCTATCATCCTTTATTATCATCACCCATCATCACAGAATGGTGTATGCTAGAATATGGTGGCAGAACATACAGTCCATGCATCATGAGAGGTGTAGGTAGGATTACAGACGAGGTGCTGGGTCAAAGGAACAACATTTGAGAATCCACATGCAGAAGATTTTGATGTTTGTTTAGCTGTATGTTTAGCTCTTACACGAGCCTCGATCTTGTATACATAAAAAAGAAGAAAAAAAGAGAGTATTTTGATTCTTCAAAGTTGTATATACAGTATATAAATCCTGATCCAGCTAAAAACTGTCATTCCAAGTGTTTCACATGCAGGATGATTCATCAATGTGTGTGTGTGTGGCATCCCTAGGATGGACGTTAAACAGCTGCACCGTCTGCTAGCATTAGTTGGTGGGCGTTAAAGATCCTTTGGTGTCTTTCGAAAAGTAGGCAAGTTATTGCTGTCACCATGGCCAAATTACAAATTCTTTCCCGAGCCAGCAGAGGGCATTGCATCAGCTGTACAGCCACACCATCAGCCAATGATGCTACACCACAGCCTAATGCTGCCTAAGAACGAAGAACTGGTAAATGTTCTTTAAAATATATTTTTCAAATATTCTACAGGTTGGCCTGAGTCACTTTACACCTGCGAAATTTCTCATTCCTCCTTTCCCCCACTGCACCTCTCCTATCCTCCCCCCATCCCCACCCTCCCCCCGGATCTGGATATGGTGGAGAAGTAATTGGGTATGTGGCAGGGCCAACCAAATTTATTATATTTTGGTGAAGATCCGGAAACTGATCTGGATCCGAGAATTTTTAAGTGATTCTTCACCATTAAGTGATGGGGCTAAAACCGTAAATATAGCATGAGATCTGTTACGTGCTCCTCCCCGACCCCCTGGTCATGGTGTACCTCCGAGCCCCGAGAGGAGTCACGGCAGAAAAAAGTGTTATTCTGTATGTCAAAGATCAATGGTGAAGCCACACCAATTGTTACTCACAGAAAAATATTGTATTAAGATCACACAGGAATAACAGTACAACAATAATATGAATCAAAAGTACAATCAATATCCTATGATGGTACCATCAGTTTTGTAATATATAACTCGCTGTGCTCCAAGTGAGTGAAACAAGAACATCCCCAATGTCTCTTATTCCCGGCTTCAAGACAAAGTTGATTCGCTCCCGCGATCGCCAGAACGATGTCCAATCGAGACCAGAATCCCGTTGTGTTGGCAGTTACAGTCCCTGCTGCCAAAGCTGTGCAAAGGCGCCCTCAAGGCTACTGGAAAATCCAAAGGTGCCCTCCATGCGACGGGGAAGTCACACCCTCGGGTATGGATGTATTAACCTTCAAAAAGCCACGTCACACACACACGCCAGATCCACGTCTGAATGCGGTGAAAATGGTCGAAGGGAGATGAAACCGTGAGCGAAGCGCAAGTCCGGCACGAGTCAAAATGGCCGACGGCCTGGTCTCGTGGCGCAACGGCACGACGATGATTCTCTCCTGAATCGATTGCAAAACCTGACACGCAGGTTAATCTGTCACAGCGATAACCACTCTGTCGCCGGAATCCCTTTCCTGAGAAACCCGAAAGTTCGCTAGTGACTGTTGTTCGCCAACGTTCGCTCCAGACCGCAAATAGCTCGGCTCCTTCTTGTCCGACTCACTCGCTCCGCCTTCTTTCTCCCTCTTCTTCCTCTTCGTCGTCCCGGTTCCCGATCTGGTTTCCTGTTTCTTGTAACATTAACTTTTTTACCTTTTGAAAACAGTTCATGAACAATAAACCTTTTGAAAACAATAATAGTACATGGAATCAGAAATATTTACAGTGGATGAAAACCACCACAACGGAAGTGACGAATCCGTAACAGATCTCAAAATGTTATGGACAATTTCGGACGAAATTTAGTGGACGAGTTGATTAGGCCACAAGAACGAGTGATTAGATTTTGTTTCAGGTCCAAATCCAGATCCGGCCTATCAGTGGGATACCAAACGTAAACTGTTGAGACTGGTGGATGTGTGCTCTCTACCAAATGTCGTTCCAGTTAATTATTGTAAATACAGTACTGCACAATAAAACCTGTATATTAAAAGAGTTTAAGAACAAATTGTTTACTGTGGGAAGGGTAAAGTGACTTTTAGGCCACCCTGTGCAGTACCAGGACTCCAATACCACAACAGCAAAATGTGCGAACGACTTTCGTTGCTTTGAAATTAGACAAGGATCATCAGTTGGGAAATTTATTTCTCCAACTGTAATTGTAACAATTATAATGGAGATAAAAACTGTGATCTCATAATGTCCAAGTTAAATTAATAATTGTGGTTAAAAAATTAATGTTACTCATGAGATGTAGGGACACAACACTTCAACATCTGCCGTGATAAAGGCAAGGGGATTCTCACCAACACGTCGGCTTTACCGAACTAGTAAATGCAGCTTTTATCAATTATAAACTTTTACTGTTCAGAAATGAATTGATTTTTCTCGTTTTCTACCTTAGGCCAAGACGGCAAATCACGATTTACGCCAGCTTCAATGTCTATCAAAACCTGTGGAAACCTGTCTCGAATTGTGACTGGAACGTTCCGCTGTGAGTGTGTGTGCTCCTTAACTGCGGAACTGCGCAAAGCCAATGCACTCGTCTCCTCTTTCAAGTCCCCACTCTTTCGCATCTTGCTGAATCCCAAACTTGCAGACTTCCAGCCACCATCCAATGGAAAGGAGCTTACCCCACCCATCTCGCTGCTTGTAAGATCACACGGTGAACGTTGTTATGATGCTTGTTTGATCGATACAGTAAAGGCTAGCAGAACATGAGGGAGGCAGGAGGGTTGTGAGAGGTTCAGATGACGTTTCAGGTCGAGGAAGGTAAAGGTGTGTACAGTAAATATATGTAAACAAAATAATTGTTCTTCCATGAGCTGGAACACAATAATAATAATAAAAAAAGGAAAACTGAGGATATGACAAATTAGATGTGCTGGTAGAGCGGATTAGGAGTGTCGTAGAAATTTAGAATTGAAATAATTGACTAATCAATAATTCAATGTCCAAACTTGTCAGAAGATGATCGACAGATTTTTAATTCCCGTGTAGGACCTCACTTAGGTTACAAGGAAGGCATACCTCAAAGAAACACAAAACCCACCTAGCAAAATCCCAATTCAAGAAGAACACACTGCAAAATCCTAATTCAAAACCCTAATCAAATCCTAAATAAAAATTCTGAAGCAAAATCCTCAAGTGAAATCCTAAATGAAAATCCTGAAGCAAAATCCTGAAGTGAAATCCTAAATGAAAATCCTGAAGCAAAATCTTCAAGTGAAATCCTAAATGAAAATCCTGAAGCAAAATCCTCAAGTGAAATCCTATATGAAAATCCTGAAGCAAAATCCTCAAGTTAAATCCAAAATGAAAATCCTGAAGCGAAATCCTCAAGTTAAATCCTAAATGAAAATCCTGAAGCGAAATCCTCAAGTTAAATCCTAAATGAAAATCCTGAAGCGAAATCCTCAAGTTAAATCCTAAATGAAAATCCTGAAGCGAAATCCTCAAGTTAAATCCTAAATGAAAATCCTGAAGCAAAATCCTCAAGTTAAATCCTAAATGAAAATCCTAAAGCAAAATCCTCAAGTTAAATCGTAAATGAAAATCCTGAAGCAAAATCTTAAATAAAAATCCTGAAGCAAAATCCTCAAGTTAAATCCTAAATGAAAATCCGAAATGAAAATCCTGAAGCGAAATCCTCAAGTTAAATCCTAAATGAAAATCCTGAAGCAAAATCCTGAAGTTAAATCCTAAATGAAAATCCTAAAGCAAAATCCTCAAGTTAAATCCTAAATGAAAATCCTGAAGCAAAATCCTCAAGTTAAATCCTAAATGAAAATCCTAAAGCAAAATCCTCAAGTTAAATCGTAAATGAAAATCCTGAAGCAAAATCGTAAATAAAAATCCTGAAGCAAAATCTCGGAGATCTCGGAGACGGTGGGAGGGATTTTCGAAGCTCCACACGGTCTCCACGTTTTTCGAAGTTAAGTCTGTTCACAATTGTATTTTGTCGAAACTGTATTTATCTTTCGGTGTGTGAAGTTATTGTGTGCAACTTTGGTTGTTTCTCGGTGTTTATCTTTCATAAATTGATCGTCTGTTTGCCGTGTCGTGTCTTGAGGCCTTGTACAGTGTGCACTGTACAACCTTGAGGCTTTGTTTTTCTCTCAGCGGTCCGTCGTTTGTGATCCAATAACTTTCGTTCTCTGTATTCCCAGGCTTTTCACCCATAGCCTACTTCCTTGTGTAAATCTCAACTCAAAAAAAAAAAAAAAAAAAAAAAAAACATTTTCCTTCTCTGTTCTCATTCGTTTATTCATTCTTATTCGTTCGTTCGTTCTTCGACCACGTGTTTCTCCCCCATTTCCCCAGATAGTTTTCACTCATTAACCTTCAATGTTTACACTTTCCCCTCAAGTTATGTATTCCGTCATATTTTATAACACCTTTTTCTTCTTCTTCTTTAAAAGGCTGCTTTCGACTTGCTCACCAAATCAATTCATCCCAAAAAAAATATCCATCTCCTATAGTGCCTTTTTTCTACATTCCCTAAACTCTCCTGCACTCCATCCTCCATCCAGCGTCCTTAAACGTATTTTTAACTCGAAGGTCACAAGAAACTCATTTTGCAATAAATGTTCGTTTCCCATAAATCGTACACTTTCAAAAATCCAATCTCACCCCTCCCCTCCAAATCTTCCCCATAACCCCTCCCCTCCAAATCTTCCCCATCACCCCTCCCCTCCAAATCTTCCCCATCACCCATCCCTTTCAAATCTCCCCCCTTGCCCCCTCCCTCCTAAACTACCCCCTCACCCCTCCCCGCCAAGACGCCCCCTCGCCCCTCCCCTCCTAGACTCCTGCCTCACCCCTCCCCTCCAAATCTCCCCCATATCCCATCCCTTTCAAATCCCTCCCCTTGTCCCTTCCCTCCCAAACTCCCCCCTCACCCCTCCCCTTCAAATCTCCCCACCCTCATTGCTTCTCAATTTCCCCCCTCTCACTCCCCCTCCTCAAAGCGTCCTCCCCGCTTCTTCCCCCTTCAAACTCTCACCTCCATCTCCCCCAACCTTCTGCCTCGCTCTTCCCCCTCCTCAAATAACACCTCATTGTGGCTCACCCAATCACCATCAAACCTTTTGTCCGCCCCATCCTTCCCTTTCTCCGAGCTATTCTGAAATCTCTGACACACCTTCGACAGCTCTCCCTATCTCTTCCACCTCTTCCACATCTTACCCTACCCCTCCTCCCCCCTGTTCTGTATCTGATGCTCCCCCTTCCTCTTCATTAACGGTATGGACCTCAAACATCCGGGGCCTTCGTTCAAACTTAACTGATCTCTCCATACAGGTTGCTTCTGTCAAACCAGACGTGATCTGCTTAACAGAAACTTTCCTCCTTTATGATGTCTCTGATTCCATAGTATCTCTCCCGGGCTACTCCCTCCTCCGGTATGATAGACCTGAGCCTCGTCCTGGAGGCGGGGTTGCTATCTTTATCAAAAACTCTCTTCCTCACTCGCCCTGCACTGCACTCTCTCCACCTCACCCCCAGGAATACCTCTGGCTACGGCTTCCCCTTCGCTCCCACCTCTTGTTCATATGTGTGTTGTACCGTCCACCAAACAGTGATGACTCCATCTACATCTCGCTGTCTGATGATATGGACCAACTTCTATCTACTCATCCCAACTCTCTCTTCCTCATATGTGGTGATTTCAATTGTCACCATGCCAGTTGGCTGGGTGTGGGTACCTCTCTCACCAGCCATGGCTCTTCAGCAAAGGACTTCTGCGACTCACTGGGACTGACACAATCTGTCAATTTCCCGACCCGGATCTCAGTCAACGGAACATCTTCTCTTCTGGACTTGGTTATGACTAACTTCCCTGAAAATGTCTGCTGCTGTTCTTCTGCTCCGATCGGATCATCTGATCATGTCGTTGTTAAAGTGGACATCTCTCTGACCATCCTCAGGGAGCCTGCTCAGCGTCGGCGAGTCTGGCATTTCACTCAGGCCAACTGGCACGGTCTTCAAGCAGCCATCAATCATCTGGACTGGTCTCCCATCTCTACCACCTCTGACATCAACTCATCCTGGGAATTCTTCCAAAGTAAATTGCTCTCTCTCATGCACAGATTTATCCCATCTCGTCTTCAGTTGTCATACCCTTCCTCCCGTCCATGGTACACGGAATCTTGTGGTGAGGCTGTTGCCCAGAAACAACTTGCCTTCGTCTCCTGGAAAGCAAATCCAACGGAAGGAAATCTCATTTCCTTTCACAAAGCCCGAAACAAGTGTGTGTCCACCCTCAGGAGAGCCAGGAAACAATATCTCTCCATTCTCAAGACCGAACTCTCTTATCTGTCTCCCTCTTCCAAATCCTGGTGGCGTCTGGTCAAATCCGTTTCTGGTGTTTGTTCCCCCTCCATCCCCTCCCTTACCTCAAACGGCTACACAGCTGACTCCGCACGTGAAAAAGCTGAATGCCTCAACTCTGTGTTTGCCTCTAAATCTTGTGTCCCAAACCCATCCCTCTCTGTACCCACCATACCCAGTCGTACCCTGCTGCTCCTGGACTCCGTGTCCTTTCCTCCTGACAAGGTGGAAAAGTTTCTGTCAACCCTCGACTCTGATTCTGCAACTGGACCCGACGGCATCAGCCCACGGGTCCTAAAATCCTGCTCTGCTGCTCTATCTCACCCTCTCTCTGTTCTCTTCACCCTCTCTTTTGCTCAAGGTCAACTGCCATCTGCTTGGAAATCAGCCAACATCTCCGCTTTGCACAAAAAAGGTGCAAAAACAGATCCTAGCAACTACAGACCAATCAGCCTTCTCCCAATTATCAGCAAAGTCATGGAATCCATCATTGCTTCGGATATGAAATCTTTCCTCTTCTCCAATGGCTTGATCTCTGATCATCAATTTGGTTTCAGACCAGGTCACTCTACTCTGGACATGCTGCTTCTGCTGTCTCAACAATGGATGGAGGTCCTCAATGCCAAACAGGAAATTAGAGCTGTCTCCCTCGACATATCACGTGCCTTCGACACGGTCTGGCACCCCGCTCTGCTCACCAAACTCTCCTCCTTTGGTATCCATGGAAATCTCCACGCATGGCTGGCGGACTTCCTCTCTAGTCGTCGTCAACGTGTGGCCCTGAATGGGTTTCTCTCATCTCCTCTTCCTGTTCAGGCTGGAGTTCCCCAAGGCAGTGTTCTGGGCCCCGTGCTTTTTCTGGTCTTCATCAATGATCTCTCTGACTCTCTCGAAAATCCTCTCTATCTCTTTGCTGATGACTCCACTCTCTGCCGCTCCATTCCTCTTCCCTCAGATCGGCAGTCTGCTGCCTCCTCACTCTCTGAAGACCTGGACAAAATCACAGACTGGTCAAACAAGTGGAACATGTCTTTCAATCCTGACAAATCTCACACTCTTACTATGTCTCTCCGAAAAGATCGACTGGACAACCCTCCCATCTACTTTCTCAACAATCCTCTCCAAGAAGTTCTGTCGCTCAAGATTTTGGGTCTCACTATCTGCCATGATCTTTCTTGGGAAAACCACATTTCCAAGCTGGCCTCCAAAGCCAGTCGCCGACTGGGCATCCTCCGTCGTGCGAAGTCCTTCCTCGGCACACCTGAGCTCCTCACCACATACAAGGCTTTCATCCGCAGCTCAATGGAATACTGTTCTCCCCTATGGGCCGGTGCTCCTGCCTCACACCTAGCTCGGCTTCACGCTGTTGAAACCAAAGCTTTCAGAATTATTGGAATCTCCCGCGATGAAGCTATCTCTGAGGGCCTTTCACTCACTCACCGCAGGCAGGTAGGTGGTCTTTCTGTCTTCTACCGACTCCTCTCCGGCCTTGCACCCCCAGCTCTCTCTGTGCTCTGTCCCCCAAATATTCCTACAGGTCGCACAAGATCTGCCAGCAACCCTCTGATGGTTAAACTGCCGAAATCTCGGCTCTCTGCTCACCTTCACTCTTTCATTCCTCTTTTCTCCCGCCTCTGGAACAAACTCCCTCACTCCCTTCAATCCCACTCCTCCCTCCAGGTCTTTAAAACAGCTGTTCACCACCATCTCTTATCTTCCCCCATCCAAAACCTTGATCTTTTCTACCCCCGCTAATTCACCCCAGATCCACCTTGTTTGAAATTCCAACTTCTTTCCTGGAAGTCCTGGCAGTGTCCATATATTTTATACCTCTCCCACCGCCCCCTTCCCATGCCCCCCCCCCCCCCCAAAGCCCTCGCCCTCTCTCAGATCTCTCGATGTCTCCATGTCTCTCGGTCCCTGCTCTCAAATGTTGTGTTTGTGTCCTTCCCCCTCTCTCCCCATCTTGTCTACCGCTCCCGATGTTATATGTTTTATGTGTCGGTTTGTCTTTCTGTGTGATTAATGTTCGCTCTTTCACGAGCCTCGATCTTGTATACAAAACAAAACAAAAAAAAAAAAAAAAAAAAAAAAATCCTCAAGTTAAATCCCAAATGAAAATCCTAAATGAAAATCCTGAAGCGAAATCCTAAATAAAAATCCTGAAGCGAAATCCTCAAGTGAAATCCTAAATGAAAATCCTAAATGAAAATCCTGAAGCGAAATCCTCAAGTTAAATCCGAAATGAAAATCCTGAAGCGAAATCCTCAAGTTAAATCCTAAATGAAAATCCTGAAGCGAAATCCTCAAGTTAAATCCGAAATGAAAATCCTGAAGCGAAATCCTCAAGTTAAATCCGAAATGAAAATCCTGAAGCGAAATCCTCAAGTTAAATCCGAAATGAAAATCCTGAAGCGAAATCCTCAAGTTAAATCCTAAATGAAAATCCTGAAGCGAAATCCTCAAGGTAAATATAAATATAAAAATAACCACCTTTAGAGGCCATTTTTCCCCGCAAGGCGGGGGTTGGCCTTTTTCGGGGACCGTGGTTGTTGTTGTTTTTCGGTACCCTTTTTGAAGCAATGTTTTACGGCCGGATGCCCTTCCTGCCGCCAACCCTTTTTGTCGCCTTTAACGACAAACAGGGAATTACCAGTGAACTGGTACTCAATTTGCCGACCTCGGAAGGATGACAGGCTGAGTTAACCCCCCTGGCGTTAATTCAGCGATCGACCGGGATTCGAACCCAGGATCCTAGGATCCTAAGCCGGCACCCGAGCCGCTAGCCCAATACCAGGGCAACAAGTTAAATCCTAAATGAAAATCCTGAAGCAAAATCCTCAAGTTAAATCGTAAATGAAAATCCTGAAGCGAAATCCTAAATAAAAATCCTGAAGCAAAATCCTCAAGTTAAATCCTAAATGAAAATCCTAAATGAAAATCCTGAAGCGAAATCCTAAATAAAAATCCTGAAGCGAAATCTTCAAGTTAAATCCTAAATGAAAATCCTGAAGCGAAATCCTCAAGTTAAATCCTAAATGAAAATCCTGAAGGGAAATCCTCAAGTTAAATCCTAAATGAAAATCCTGAAGCAAAATCCTCAAGTTAAATCCCAAATGAAAATCCTGAAGCAAAATCCTCAAGTTAAATCCTAAATGAAATTCCTGAAGCAAAATCCTCAAGTTGAATCGTAAATGAAAATCCTGAAGCGAAATCCTAAATAAAAATCCTGAAGCAAAATCCTCAAGTTAAATCCTAAATGAAAATCCTAAATGAAAATCCTGAAGCGAAATCCTAAATAAAAATCCTGAAGCGAAATCCTCAAGTGAAATCCTAAATGAAAATCCAAAATGAAAATCCTGAAGTGAAATCCTAAATAAAAATCCTGAAGCAAAATCCTCAAGTGAAATCCTAAATGAAAATCCTAAATGAAAATCCTGAAGCGAAATCCTCAAGCGAAATCCTCAAGTGAAATCCTAAATGAAAATCCTAAATGAAAATCCTGAAGCGAAATCCTCAAGTTAAATCCTAAATGAAAATCCTGAAGCAAAATCCTCAAGTTAAATCGTAAATGAAAATCCTGAAGCGAAATCCTAAATAAAAATCCTGAAGCAAAATCCTCAAGTTAAATCCTAAATGAAAATCCTAAATTAAAATCCTGAAGCGAAATCCGAAATAAAAATCCTGAAGCAAAATCCTCAAGTGAAATCCTAAATGAAAATCCTAAATGAAAACCTGAAGCGAAATCCTCAAGTTAAATCCTAAATGAAAATCCTAAATGAAAATTCTGAAGCGAAATCCTAAATAAAAATCCTGAAGCAAAATCCTCAAGTGAAATCCTAAATGAAAATCCTAAATGAAAATCCTGAAGCGAAATCCTAAATAAAAATCCTGAAGCAAAATCCTCAAGTTAAATCCTAAATGAAAATCCTAAATGAAAATCCTGAAGCGAAATCCTAAATAAAAATCCTGAAGTGAAATCCTCAAGTGAAATCCTAAATGAAAATCCTAAATGAAAATCCTGAAGTGAAATCCTCAAGTTAAATCCTAAATGAAAATCCTAAATGAAAATCCTGATGCGAAATCCTAAATAAAAATCCTGAAGCAAAATCCTCAAGTGAAATCCTAAATGAAAATCCTAAATGAAAATCCTGAAGCAAAATCCTCAAGTGAAATCCTAAATGAAAATCCTAAATGAAAATCCTGAAGCGAAATCCTCAAGTTAAATCCTAAATGAAAATCCTGAAGCAAAATCCTCAAGTTAAATCGTAAATGAAAATCCTGAAGCGAAATCCTAAATAAAAATCCTGAAGCAAAATCCTCAAGTTAAATCCTAAATGAAAATCCTAAATGAAAATCCTGAAGCGAAATCCGAAATAAAAATCCTGAAGCAAAATCCTCAAGTGAAATCCTAAATGAAAATCCTAAATGAAAATCCTGAAGCGAAATCCTCAAGTTAAATCCTAAATGAAAATCCTAAATGAAAATCCTGAAGCGAAATCCTAAATAAAAATCCTGAAGCAAAATCCTCAAGTGAAATCCTAAATGAAAATCCTAAATGAAAATCCTGAAGCGAAATCCTAAATAAAAATCCTGAAGCAAAATCCTCAAGTGAAATCCTAAATGAAAATCCTAAATAAAAATCCTGAAGCAAAATCCTCAAGTGAAATCCTAAATGAAAATCCTGAAGAAAAAGTTTTTCCCTTCAGCACAAACAAATGAAATGGCTTTAGAGAAAGCAACTCGGCCATGACAATGTCCACCTGGGTCGTTAATCTGCTCTGTCAGCTTGGGGGAGTATAGTTCACGGAAAGTTCGTTTTCATTACTTTTCAACCTTATCGAGATGCAGTTATATCTTGTTGTGTATTAATACATTTACAATCTTGTCTCAGCACATTCACATATGTTGTATCAAATGAATAGAACATTATCCACAGTTTGTAAGCTTCACAAGAGAGTGTGCAATTTATTGTGCAGCCCCAGTTGATAAGCAACTATCTTTCCTCTAGAGGGAGAAAGGTGTTCTAATCAATTACAGATGTTAACACTTTGTAATGTAAGCGAATAACGACATATATATTTATTAATATTACGAGCGAGTAAAGAGATTTGTTATATAGGTTAAATCATATTGACTATGCGAGTTAAAATAAGGAGAGGAACATAAAATCAAAGAAGAAAACGGTTTTGCAAAGACAAAAGCTGCTTTGGGATTTATAGTTAACTTATAACTTATAGTTATCGCTCGGCAGGTGTGCACGGATATGCAGCCCTGGTTTGACCTTGACAGCCTCCCTGATAACAAGTTCAGGTGTGCACGGATATGCAGCCCTGCTGGTTTGACCTTGATAGGCTCCCTGAGAACAAGTTCAGGTGTGCATGGATATGCAGCCCTGGTTTGACCTTGACAGCCTCCCTGATAACAAGTTCAGGTGTGCACGGATATGCAGCCCTGGTTTGACCTTGACAGCCTCCCTGATAACAAGTTCAGGTGTGCATGGATATGCAGCCCTGGTTTGACCTTGACAGCCTCCCTGATAACAAGTTCAGGTGTGCACGGATATGCAGCCCTGGTTTGACCTTGACAGCCTCCCTGATAACAAGTTCAGGTGTGCACGGATATGCAGCCCTGGTTTGACCTTGACAGCCTCCCTGATAACAAGTTCAGGTGTGCATGAATATGCAGCCCTGGTTTGACCTTGACAGCCTCCCTGATAACAAGTTCAGGTGTGCATGAATATGCAGCCCTGGTTTGACCTTGACAGCCTCCCTGACAACAAGTTCAGGTGTACATGGATATGCAGCCCTGCTTTGACCTTGACAGCCTCCCTGACAACAAGTTCAGGTGTACATGGATATGCAGCCCTGCTTTGACCTTGACAGCCTCCCTGATAACAAGTTCAGGTGTACATGGATATGCAGCCCTGGTTTGACCTTGACAGCCTCCCTGATAACAAGTTCAGGTGTACATGGATATGCAGCCCTGCTTTGACCTTGACAGCCTCCCTGACAACAAGTTCAGGTGTACATGGATATGCAGCCCTGCTTTGACCTTGACAGCCTCCCTGACAACAAGTTCAGGTGTACATGGATATGCAGCCCTTCTTTGACCTTGACAGCCTCCCTGATAACAAGTTCAGGTGTGCACGGATATGCAGCCCTGCTGGTTTGACCTTGATAGGCTCCCTGAGAACAAGTTCAGGTGTGCACGGATATGCAGCCCCGGTTTGACCTTGACAGCCTCCCTGATAACAAGTTCAGGTGTGCACGGATATGCAGCCCTGGTTTGACCTTGACAGCCTCCCTGATAACAAGTTCAGGTGTGCACGGATATGCAGCCCTGGTTTGACCTTGACAGCCTCCCTGATAACAAGTTCAGGTGTGCATGGATATGCAGCCCTGGTTTGACCTTGACAGCCTCCCTGATAAAAAAGTTCAGGTGTACATGGATATGCAGCCCTGGTTTGACCTTGACAGCCTCCCTGATAACAAGTTCAGGTGTGCATGGATATGCAGCCCTGGTTTGACCTTGACAGCCTCCCTGACAACAAGTTCAGGTGTACATGGATATGCAGCCCTGGTTTGACCCTGACAGCCTCCCTGATAAAAAGTTCAGGTGTACATGGATATGCAGCCCTGGTTTGACCTTGACAGCCTCCCTGATAACAAGTTCAGGTGTGCACGGATATGCAGCCCTGGTTTGACCTTGACAGCCTCCCTGATAACAAGTTCAGGTGTGCACGGATATGCAGCCCTGGTTTGACCTTGACAGCCTCCCTGATAACAAGTTCAGGTGTGCATGGATATGCAGCCCTGCTTTGACCTTGACAGCCTCCCTGATAACAAGTTCAGGTGTGCACGGATATGCAGCCCTGGTTTGACCTTGACAGGCTCCCTTATAACAAGTTCAGGTGTGCATGGATATGCAGCCCTGATTTGACCTTGACAGCCTCCCTGATAACAAGTTCAGGTGTGCATGGATATGCAGCCCTGGTTTGACCTTGACAGCCTCCCTGATAACAAGTTCAGGTGTGCATGGATATGCAGCCCTGGTTTGACCTTGACAGCCTCCCTGATAACAAGTTCAGGTGTGCACGGATATGCAGCCCTGGTTTGACCTTGACAGCCTCCCTGATAACAAGTTCTGGTGTGCACGGATATGCAGCCCTGGTTTGACCTTGACAGCCTCCCTGATAACAAGTTCAGTTGTACATGGATATGCAGCCCTGGTTTGACCTTGACAGCCTCCCTGATAACAAGTTCAGGTGTGCATGGATATGCAGCCCTGGTTTGACCTTGACAGCCTCCCTGATAACAAGTTCAGTTGTACACGGATATGCAGCCCTGGTTTGACCTTGACAGCCTCCCTGATAACAAGTTCAGGTGTGCACGGATATGCAGCCCTGGTTTGACCTTGACAGCCTCCCTGATAACAAGTTCAGGTGTGCACGGATATGCAGCCCTGGTTTGACCTTGACAGCCTCCCTGATAACAAGTTCAGGTGTGCACGGATATGCAGCCCTGGTTTGACCTTGACAGCCTCCCTGATAACAAGTTCTGGTGTGCACGGATATGCAGCCCTGGTTTGACCTTGACAGCCTCCCTGATAACAAGTTCAGTTGTACATGGATATGCAGCCCTGGTTTGACCTTGACAGCCTCCCTGATAACAAGTTCAGGTGTGCATGGATATGCAGCCCTGGTTTGACCTTGACAGCCTCCCTGATAACAAGTTCAGTTGTACACGGATATGCAGCCCTGGTTTGACCTTGACAGCCTCCCTGATAACAAGTTCAGGTGTGCACGGATATGCAGCCCTGGTTTGACCTTGACAGCCTCCCTGATAACAAGTTCAGGTGTGCACGGATATGCAGCCCTGGTTTGACCTTGACAGCCTCCCTGATAACAAGTTCAGGTGTGCATGGATATGCAGCCCTGGTTTGACCTTGACAGCCTCCCTGATAACAAGTTCAGGTGTGCACGGATATGCAGCCCTGGTTTGACCTTGACAGCCTCCCTGATAACAAGTTCAGTTGTACACGGATATGCAGCCCTGGTTTGACCTTGACAGCCTCCCTGATAACAAGTTCAGGTGTGCACGGATATGCAGCCCTGGTTTGACCTTGACAGCCTCCCTGATAACAAGTTTAGGTGTGCATGAACTTGACCAAAGGATGAACTTTACAAATGCATTCATTAGCAATTTCTGAAGCAAAGGGCATAAGTAGTTCAAAGCAAGCATTGATCTGGTTGCAGTCTTTGTCACAGTTGGACAGAACTATGTGAAAAGTGGCAAGCTTAATTCCAGTGCAGGGAAGGGGAAGAAGCAAGCATTCTTTATTACACAATAAGCAAGTGTTCGGACCGTGCTATGGCCTATGGTCACAGATGCCGAGATAATTGCATGTCCCATCCGGTAATTTGCTCCAGGCCGGCTCAAGGAGCAAGATTGATCAACCCATCCACATTATTAAATATATCCATGCTGTATAGGCCTTGCAAGTCTTACCCCCCATATAAACACATATAAACACATATACACACATATAAACACATATACACACATATAAACACATATATACACACATATAAACACATATACACACATATATACACACATATAAACACATATACACACATATATACACACA
The DNA here is from genome assembly GCF_964187855.1 of Myxine glutinosa. NCBI lineage: Eukaryota > Metazoa > Chordata > Myxini > Myxiniformes > Myxinidae > Myxine > Myxine glutinosa. The sequence continues at coordinate 189,029,853 of NC_136263.1, read as the reverse complement.
TATAAACACATATACACACATATATATATATACACATATAAACACATATACACACATATATACACATATACACACATATACACACATATATACACATATACACACATATAAACACATATACACACATATATACACACATATACACATATACACACATATACACACAAATAAACACATATACACACATATACACACATATAAACACATATACACACATATATACACACATATAAACACATATACACACATATATACACACATATAAACACATATACACACATATAAACACATATACACACATATACACACATATACACACATATATACACACATATACACATATACACACATATACACACATATACACACAAATAAACACATATACACACATATACACACATATAAACACATATACACACATATATACACACATATAAACACATATACACACATATATACACACATATAAACACATATACACACATATATATACACACATATTAACACATATACACATATATACACACATATAAACACATATAAACACACACACACACACACACACACATACACACATATTAACACATATACACACATATACACACATATATACACACATATACACACATATACACACATATACACACATATACACACATATAAACACATATACACACATATATACACATATAAACACATATACACACATATATACACACATATTAACACATATACACACATATATACACACATATAAACACATATACACACATATATACACACATATAAACACATATACACACATATATACACACATATAAACACATATACACACATATATACACACATATTAACACATATACACATATATACACACATATAAACACATATAAACACACACACACACACATACACACATATTAACACATATACACACATATACACACACACACACACACACACACACACACACACACATAAACACATATAAACACATATACACACATATATACACACATATTAACACACATATACACACATATACACACACATATACACACATATACACACATATATACACATATACACACATATACACATATACACACATATACACACATATACACACACATACACACACACACACATACACACACACACACACACACACACACACACACACACACATACACACATATACACACATATGCACACACACATACACACACACATACACACACACATACACACACACACATATACACACATATACACACATATACACACATATACACACACATACACACACATACACACACACACACACATACACACATATACACACATATACAGACATATACAGACATATACACACACACACACACACACACACACACACACATATATACACACATATACACACACACACACACATATACACACATACACACATATACACACATACACACATATATACACATACACATACACATACACACACACATGCACACATCTCACACAAATGGACATACAGACGAATACACGAGACAACACAGGACTGTTCGATAAGCCAGCCACTGAGCTTGAAGGAAGTGCCGTCACTTCCCGGGGCACTCTGGGTTCCAGCGACGTCGCACCAATGGCGTCGTATTACTCACCGCACTCAGCACGGTATTTTATATGTTGGATTTTCCTCCTTTCCATGGATGCCAGCCTATCGGGATTGTCTGTGGTCTTATTCTTTTAAATGCTGAGCATTAACCAAGGAAGCAGAAAGGTGCCATGTTTAGTGTTTGCTATGGCTCAGCTGTGGTTTATAAAACCATTGACCTCCCAAACAAAGAGCAGATGTTCCAACCATGACACCACCGACTCTGGCAACAGAGTGATAATGCAGAGTCTGTGTTTGTACGCGAAAAAAAATAATAATTCAATACGTTCTCGGATGTGGACGGAAAGTTAGTACTCGGATGTTTATGGGGATCATTCCACCAAAGAGTGACTTTCATGGACATTTATTTGCACACTTTTCAAGGTGTACTGTGATGTTTTAGAACACTCTGCAGTGTTAAGTGGAGCGTTGGGTGGACATTGCTGCACAAGCAAATTGGGTTTGGAATGAAGTATTTTTGGCCTCCGAATGTCCTCTGTGACTTCATGAAGCTACAAATATGCGAGCAGGATATCCCAAAAAGTTTTGGACAGATTTGAACGAAATTTGGTGGACAGGTTTGAAGTATGCCGTGGACGAATTGATTAGATTTTGCTGAAGATCCCGATCTGGATATGAAATTTTAAAAGTGATTCTTCACCATTGAGAGAAAGGGGCTGTAGAGGAATTCACTCAAGGTTCAGTTAATAACTTTAATACAACAGTTGAATCATTTAAACATACATGTATGGAGAGAGAGCAGCACGCAAGCAAAACCTCTCTCCGACTAAAACGCTCCAGGTAACTTCCTTCTATATTCTCAAGTGAGCAGGAGGACATTTGAGACATCTGGCGCACTCTTTAATTTCTAACAACCTTCCCCTGCCAACTGCAGACAAAGAAACAGATCGGAATGTGTCGATAACAAAAGTGGGAAGGGGTCACGCTCGCGTCGCAAGATGTTGAGGTTTTAAAGCCTGAGTAAGTTGACATAGGAGGATACATCTGGAAAGAGCACAAGAGACTGCTTTTTTTCAGGGAGTGATTAATTGTTCCAAAGAATGTTGTTGTACAGACAACGTAATCTCGAAGGCTTCAAGACACAGTCGTGGCCAAAAATATTGGCACCCTTGCACTTTTTTTCAAATAATGCACCATTTCTTCTAGAAAATCATTGGAATTAAAAGGACTTTTGGTATCCACACATGTATTTCTTTGGTTTGCAGTGGAACAAAACAAAAAAGCTGAAAAAAGTACTAAATCTTAGCTTATTACACACAGAAATCCTAAAATGGCCCGGACAATATTATTGGCATCTTTTAGAAGTTGTTAGAAATAATTAGATTTCAAGCAGGTGATTCTCCTTACTTTGGAATTGAACTCACCTGTGGTGAGTTGCAGGGGGCTGCAATATAAAAATCACTCATTCAACCAGTTTGAAGAGAGAAAAGGAGTCTTTCTGCTGTTTTGTGTCACTGTATGTACTGCAATGAGCATGGAGAAAAGAAAGAAAAGCAGAGAATTGTCTAAGGAGGTCAGACACAAGATTGAAGCCAAGCATGGACAATCTCAAGGCTACAAGTCCGTCTCCAGAGACCCTGATGTTCCTGTGTCCACCGTACGCAATGTTATCAGGAAGTTTAAGGCCGGTGGCGCTGTATCTAACCTCCCTGGATGTGGCCGCAAAATAAAACTTGATTGAAGATTGCACCGTAGGATTGTTCGAATGGTGGAGAAAGCACCTCAATAAACTGCCAAACAGATTCAAGCTGACCTTCAGACACAATGTACGACAGTTTCAACTCGCACCATCCGTCGCCAACTCAATGAAAGGAGTTTCTATGGTAGGAGACGTAGGAGGACCCCACTGCTGAGAGAGAGACAAAAGAAAGCCTGCCTGGAGTATGCCAAACTACACCTGAGCCAACCAAAATCCTTCTCAGAGAATGTCCTGTGGACAGATGAGACCAAATTACAGCTTTATGACAAAGCACATCATCTCTATGTTTATAGAAAACAAAATGAAGCCTTCAAAGAAAAGAACACCTTCCCTACAGCCAAACATGGAGGAGGTTCAGTGATGTTTTGGGGTTGCTGTGCTGCCTCTGGCACTGGGTGCCTTGAATGTGTGCATGACGTCATGAAATCAGGAGATTACCAAGGCATTTTGGAGCGCAATGTTCAACCCAGTGTCAGAAAGCTGGGTCTCCATCGAAGGTCATGGACCTTGCAGCAGGACAATGACCCCAAACACACTTCAAAAAGCACCCAGGAATGGTTCAAGACAAAACGCTTGACTCTTCTGAAGCGGCCAGAAATGAGTCCATATCTAAATCCAATTGAACATGTGCTGAGATCTGGAAAAAGCATTTGGGAGAAGGCATCCTTCAAATCTGGGAGAACTGAAGCAGTTTGCGCAAGAAGAATGGGCCAAACTGCCAGTAGAGATGTAGGAAGCTCATTCATGGCTATAGGAAGCGCTTGACTGCAGTTATTTTGTCCAAAGTCTGTGCTACCAAATATCAAGTCAAGGTTGTCAATAAATTTTGTCAATGCCATATATTTTTATTTTCTGATTTAAAAGGATATAAATAAATTAAGTTCTGAATCAAAAACAAAGGTTCTGTAATATTAACAGTGAAAGAAAGACTTGTGGAGACCAAATAGTTTTGTCAATTCCAACTTATTTTTCAAGAAAATTGTGAGTTATTTGAAAAAGGTGCAACGGTGCCAATATTTTTGGCCACGACTGTATGTGTATATGGGTGTACCTAAATTACCTCTTCAGGGCCTAGAACAATATGTAGCACGATATCTCAAGAAGTTATGGACAGATTCGGACTAAACTTGGAAGGCGGGGGGAGGCGTGGTGCAGGTGGCGTGTGTGACGAGGAAGAAATGATTCGATTTTTAGTGAAGATCCGGAATACGAGAATTATTTAAGCAATTCTTCACCATTGAAAGATGGGTCCAAAAACGATACACTGTATAGCACGATATTGCAAAAAGTGGCAAGAACAATGCGATTCAATTTTGGTTCAGGCCCAGATCCATATCCGGCTTATCAGTGGGATACAAAATGTAAACTGTTCAGCGCAGTTGAGGTATTCTCTCTACCGAGTGACGTTCTAGTTTAACAAATGTATCAATTTGACTTAAAGCTGACGTAAAAAATGAAAAGTGACATTGGAATGAGGAAAATCAAGCAATACAATTAATGGAACGCAAACAATATTTATAATGAAAAACAGATTTTTAACTCAACTGGACTACTGTCCAGTTGAGTTCATCAATACTGAACCCTCCGGCGTCCATCGTCGTCGTCGTAGTCTGTCGTCCGTTAACTTGTCCAGTCAGTTCAGTTGAGTTCTGCTTCTCTGGAAGCTTTAGTGAAAAATCGTACCCGTGTCCGAAGGAAGCGGTTCAGTTTGTTATTTTTAATATGAAATAGGCAAAGCCTAAATAGGAACAAACCCCATTAGAATTACCCTTTAACTCTTTAGAAATATTCTTTGCACCCATTAGAATTGCCCTTTAGAACCTTTCAGAATTACCCTTTAGAACCCATTACACCCTTTAGATCGCTTTAGAATTACCCTTTATAACTCTTTAGAAATACTGTTTACACCCATTAGAATTGCCCTTTAGAACTCTTTAGAATTACCCTTTAGATCCCTTTAGAAATACGCTTTAGATCCCTTTAGAAATACCCTTTAGAATCCTTTAGAATTAGCCTTTAGAACCCATTAGAATTACCCTTTAGAAATACCCTTTAAACCCATTAGAATTACCCTTTAGAACCCATTAGAATTACCCTTTAGAACCCTCTAGAATTACACTTTACAACCCTTTAGAATTACCCTTTAAACCCATTAGAATTACCCTTTAGACAAACAACAACACAACATGCATTTTAAAGGCCATTTTCCCTGCTAGAGCGGGGGTTAGCCTTGCGGTCCCCATGACAATCTTCTCCATTTTGCCCTATTTTCTGCATCTCTCCTTGTTAACCCCCTTGCCCGCATTTCTTCTTCCACCATCTTTAGCCAAGTCTTTCTCGGTCTTCCCCGTCTTCTACTTCCTTCTACATTAATTTCCATCACTCTTCTCAACCAGTCACTTTCATCCTTCCTCAACACATGACCAAACCATCTCAACCTGTTCCTCTTCACAGCATCAATCACAGTCTCTATTCCCATCATCTTTCGCAATACCCTTTAGAACCCTTTAGAACCCTCTAGAATTGCACTTTACAACCCTTTAGAGCACGGTGGGTTTGAAAGGGTCTTTTTCTTCATTTTTGACGGATGACCGGAGGGAAGGTCATAGCCGAGTATTGAAGTGGCTTCACCACTTAAAAGTAGTTTGGGAATAAATATATTAGGGAGTGCGATCATTTCCACAATCATGAATTTCTACGGAATTGCAAATCTCTCCAGGTTGGGTTGAGTATGGGTATAAAACTAGAACAGTACGCAGTAGAGGACATACCTCTGCCAGGCTGAACAGTTTTCATTTTGTATCCCACTGATTGGCCGGATCTTCACAAAAATCTCATCAGTTTGTGCCGTGTCGCACATCCAACCTCTCCACATTCCGTCTGAATCCGTCCGTAACTTTTTGAAATGTCCTGCTCACAGACCCTTTCTAACTCTTTAGAAATACTCTTTAGACCCTTCAGGATTACCCTTTAGAACCCATTAGAATTACCCTTTAGATCCCTTTCGAAATACCATTTAGAACCCATTAGAATTACCCTTTAGAATTACCCTTTAAACCCATTAGAATTACCTTTTCGAACCTTCTAGAATTACCCTTTAGAACCCCTTAGAATTACCCTTTAAACCCATTAGAATTACCCTTTGTTTCCCACCCACAAAAATGTCCCAGAAAATGTTTCTCACACCCCACCCCCCTTCCCATGCCTCCTCCCCCCAAGCCCTCTACCTCCCAAAGATCTCCCGATGTCCCTGCTCTCAAATGTTGTACTTGTGTGCTTCCCCCTCTCTTCCCATCTTGTCTCCCGCTCCCTTTATTTCGTCTCGTGTCCGTTTTTTTTTGTCATTAATGTTAGCTCTTACACGAGCCTCGCTCGATCTTGTATTTTAAAAAAGAAAAAAAAGAAAAGAAAGACAGACAGACACAAAACACACAGACAGGGGGTGAAAATCTAACCTCCATCCACCTTCGGTGTTTTCAGGTGGTTGACTGAACTTGTAGATGGCTTGTAGAGGCTAGACCTTTGGATGGGTAACTATTGTTGTGGACCCGCCCCCAGGAGCAGTACAATGAGAACCAGAGCAAAGCCATCCAGTCTGCTTTCACAATGATCGTCCAACAGCCTCGCGTGCCCAACATCTGTTTGTTGCAAGGTCCACCAGGCACTGGAAAGTCTAAAACCATCGTTGGTCTTTTGCAGACACTTCTGTCTTCTGTAAGTTTGACTTACGCCATTTTTACTTATTGGTATGTGTCGATCCTCCACATGTCGTTCTACTTTTCACTCCTCTTGATTTCATAAATATTTGCTCTCAAATTGTCAACACAGCTCCACATTTCAATATTTATTTCAAGAAATGTCTTGGTTCTACATTTTCTGTTTGAAATACTTTATTGTCTGTCCACAGGTGAACAGTGGGCCTGAAAGAGGTGTATTGATGCCAGGAGCGGCTGGTATTAGGGATGAAAGACTCCTTCGACGTGTGCTCATTTGCGCCCCATCCAATGGAGCTGTGGATGAGCTTATGATGAAGACCATTGTTACGTTCAAAGCTCAAGTTCGGCAGAAAAACAACCCCATGGGTACGGAGTAGAGGAGCTGAGCATATGTAAGGGGGAAGGGTTTGAATGATTGATTGATGACTTGATCTTGAGTGTGGACTATCCTAGCATTGATACGCTCAAGACTGATATTGATAAGAAGCTTATGTAAAGACAATACCTCCTCGACCTTCACTTTTGCGCATCTTGATTTCTTCTGATGATGCACTGCATGATGTTCTGTTGGTATTTCAGTGCAAGGACGGTCTGTGCAATATGGACTCCTCCATTCCTTTATGTTGGTGGTTGCTTTCTTGTTGATCTTTTTTTGTGTTTCCTTTCTCTAAATATTTTGGCATTCACCTTGAATATGACACCTATACCATTCTCCCTGCTTCAGGAAATTGTGGAGACATCAATATAGTGCGCTTGGGCTCCAACAAAAACATCAACATGAAGGTTACACAGTTCAGTGTGAAGTCATTGGGGGACCGCATGAGTACGTGAAGAGTTTATTGTCATATTATGTGATGTCATATTTATTGTCATATTATATTATCCCCTTCCCCTCCGCCGAGCTCTCCACATCCCCAACTGTATGAAGTACACATTTGTAATAGGATTCACCTGCTACTGTTTCCTTGAAATCCATTTAGATTCCCTTTTCAAACATTCCGTAATACAAATTTTAGACAGGGTGTAAAGTGACACGGAAATCAATAATTGTGATTACAACAATCCATTATTACCAACATGCAACAATCATTCCCTCCCTGACCGTTGCTTTTGAGCATATTTTATATGTCTGACCCCATACATGCAATTTCCATTTGTTGAGACTCTCGTATAAAAGAATGCTCGCAGAAATCATTACCCTGCGCTCACGAAGCAAAAAGCAGGGTTAAGCATTCGTTTGTTTACGTACGTGTGGCGTACGTGCGTATCTGCATTTTAAAAATTCATTTTCTCGGCAACCGTTGGTCTGGTTGACACAAAGTTTTACCAAAGGAGCACCTCTGCCTCTGGAATGCTTTTATTCATAATTATGATGTCATGGGTCACGTGGTACAGACGCCATCTTGGAAAAACATTACACCTCTATATCTACGACGGCTCAATGGAAAAAATTGAAACAATGCTCATTGCCAAGTACTCCCCATGAAGAATAAGATGTGTTAATTTTGATGTGATCGGTGCCTTCATTATGATGTCATAAGTATAACGCTTCATCCGATCAGTATGAAATTGTTTTCTCTGAAACTGTTGGTCTGATGAACACAAAATTTTCACCATAAGAGCACCTCCTCCTAGAATATTTTAATGATAATTATGACATCATAGGTCATGTGGTACAGGCGCCATCTTGAAAAACCCAAAAACGTTGCACCTCGATATCTCCGAAACCGTTCTATGGGAAAAATTAAAGCGTGGCTCATTATAAAGAACTCCCCATGGGAATAAGTGTTCTTAATGATGATGTCATTGGTGCCTTAATTATGATGTCATAATTCGGCAGGGACAACACTTTGATCAGTTTGAAATTTATTGACTTTGGTTTACTCATTTATTGAAATTTATTGATGAGGTCTTATTATTATTGATGAGGTATTGATATTGATTGATGAGGTTTGATTTATTGATGATTGATGAAATTTATTTAGAAATTTATTGGTTCCCCAAAAATCTTCTAATTTAGAAATCCCTCGCATTCACGTTTGTGTCTGTCCGTCCGCCCAAAATGTGTTGGTGCTTATATCTCAAAGGCTATACATTGAAACTAGCTGAAACTTGGAATATACATTGGCCAATACATCGAAGTAATGGATTTTGAAACAATTAAAAAAATCTGTGCTCATTAAGGGAGTTTATGGTTGGGGGGAGGTATGGTTTGACCCCTCAAAATAGGTATTTGCGCTCTTCTCTGAAACTACACACATTATTTTTTAGGAAACTTGGCCACAAGCTTCATATTGATGTATAACGAAGGTGTATTGACCACATCAAAATCTGCGCTCAATAAGAGGGTCTATGGGTGCGGCGGGGGGTTATCGACTCCCCCTACTCCCCCCCTCAAAAATAGGGAGTTGCTCTCTTCTCCAAAACTACACACATGATGTTGATGAAACTTGGCCACAAGCTTCATATCAGATGCCTAACAAAGGTTTATTTGCCTAATCAAAATCCTATCGCATTAGAGGGGTTTACGGGGGGGGGGGGGGGGGTTAACACCCCCAAAATAGGTATTTGCTCTCTTCTCCGAAACTACATGCACGATTTCAATGAAACTTGATTGCAACCATCATCGCCCATGATGTACCAAAGTTTGTTCACGGCATTGAAAATATCATGGTCTGAGGGAGTCTGTGGGGGATTTTAGTGACTGTTGCTCCTGATCCAGATGACCTTCAGGACCCGCAGTCCTATTTTTGCTTGGCTGATGGGGGCGTTCCCCAAAAAGTTTAATATATAAAAATTTCACATCCGGTAGTAATTATTGGGGAAAATGCCAGGAGCAAAGAAATGGCCCCTTTATATGGTATGTGCCATGTGACAAACTATAGAAAAGAAGGGATATTCCCTGGCTTTCCCCCTCAGTGTGCATATTACATTTGACTTACTCCTGTAAAAGATATTTAGGATGGGACTGTAGAGGCTTCCCTGGTACCTAGAATGTATAAAAGGCAGAGCCATAGCTGGTTGAGATTGTGGAAGCAAATACTGTTCAACTTTGTCGAAGTACTGTTGGCATTGTAGATTATTGAACTGAATATCCGACATAACATCATTACTACTTGTGAAAATTGAAGCTTTTTCAAGTGTATTGGTTGGTTGTGTGTTATTCTGTCTGTCTTTGTTTGTCTGTCAGTCTGTCTGCATATATGTCAATCGTCTACAGGACTGATCTCCACAAAACTTCACCAGACAGTAGAGTTGGTCATAAGCAAGAATCCTATTGATTTTGAGGTCAAAAGGTCAACATAGGCCAAAGGTCAACAGCTTAGGTGCGATTTCTAAAACCCTCAATTTTCATCCGATTGACTTAAAATTTGAACAGGATTTGCATATCAGGTCACTGAATTCAACCACCAATTATTTTTGAGGTCAAAAGGTCAACATAGGCCAACTTTCTAAAATCATAAATTTCCATCTGATTGACTTGAAATTTGAAGAGGATTCACATATTTGGTTATTTAATTCAACCACTTATTATTTTTAAGGTCAAATTTGTTTGAGGGATTTCACAAGTATCGTGCTCTGCTTGACCTCTTTCTTGTTTGTTTCTTTTATCGTGAGATTGAATTTCCATTTCATTCTGTTTGCAAGGAGTCCCTGTTATTTAAAAAATCAGCATTTTGAATATGCAATGTGGGTTCCAGAAAGAGCAAAAATCGATTTTGAAAAGCTTTAAAATGTGAAGAAGATTCTCCGTCTGTCTGTCCTTTCGTCCGTCCGTCTGTCCGTCCCACCTGTGGTTTTCTGCACCTTTTTGCCTTACCCTTTAACATATTCAAATGAAACTTGGTACATGGATTTATTTTGACAAGTTGCAGAACAAGTTTGAGTTTTGGGGCGTTTCGCCATTTTTTCACGGAATTATGCCCTTTTTGCTTGGACCAAGAACATTCATTGGGACCGGGGTATGGGACATGTAGTGCAAAGCAATTCCTCATCTTCTTTATTTAACTTACAATCACCGATGTGCTCATTTGACAGGTATAATGTGTCTATTCATTTGGTCGTAACTGAACCAGTAGCGATATGGGGCGGCATGTGGATGGAGTAAACTTCAGATAAAGGCAACCAAGATTGCCGAACAAACAGTTGAAGTGCTGCTTTACTTATTTGTGAATATCATCTGGGATGACATATTCATTGTGACAATAATGGTAACAAAGACTTTTGACAATGGGTGGCTAACTATAGTTTTCAAAATATTTTTTTTGCAGAGAATTCGAAAAGTGTGCAGCAAATGCAGGCTCAGCTGTCATTGGTGGACAAGCAAATCGAAGCCTTATTTGTGATGCAACCTCTGCCTCTGCAGGAAGAGGTCAGAATAACGATCTCTGATTAAGACAATGTCTGAGGAATCTATATAATAAAGCAGGACTGTCTGTCTGTCCATCTGTCCATCCCCGATGTACTCCCCCAGTTTTGGGGCGAGCCCCGCCAAACTTTCTGGGAACCTTTTGGGGTCTCAGCGGGTGTCCTAAGGTGGGTGTGAGGTTTCATAAATTTCTCAATCCAATTATGATTTTGCGTTTCCACTCGTACGACGCCGATCTTTCTCCCAAAGATGGTAAAAAGACGAGGTATCCAGACTAACAAGTTTCGCAGTGAATTAAATTGTCCGCTTGTAGACACACTCAGGGATTTGTCATTCGCCATTTAAGCATTATCCGTGTGGAGACTTTCCGTCAACATGAAGCCCCCTTTCTGTGCAGCTTTTGGAGTCCATACACGTGTCCTAAAGTGGGTGGCAGTTTTCATGAAATTTCTCAAAACGTTTTTTTTTTTTTTTTGATTTTGGGCCCCGACCCGTGCTTACCTCATGAGCGTTTCAGGATAAAACTAGAAGGGCACTCGGTAGAGTGCATACCTCTGCCAGGCTAACAGTTTGTTTTGTATCCCAACGATAGGTCGGATGTTGATTCGGACCTGAACCAAGATCTAATCGGCTTGTTCGTGTCACCTAACCAACTCGTCCACCAAGTTTAGTCATAACTCGTCCATAACTTTTTAAAATATCATGTTATATAATCGCTTTTTTCCCAATCTCTCAATGGTGAAGAATCACTTGAACAATTGAATAATTCTTGTATACAACAACAACATGCATTTTAACCATTTTCCCTGCTAGAGCGGGAGATTCTTGTATCCGAATCCATATTCAGATCCTCACCAAAATCGAATCGATTCATCCTTGTCACACACATAAACTGCCCACCAGGTTTCGTCCGAATCCGTCCATAACTTTTTGAGATATCCTGCTATGTATCGTTTTTAGCCCCATCTCTCAATGGTGAAGAATCACTTAAAAGATTAAATAATTCTCACATTCGAATCCATATTCAGATCTTCACCAAAATCTAATCTATTTGGTCTAGATTTGGACCCAATCTATCCACCAAGTTTAGTCCGAATCCGTCCACAACGTTTTGAGATATCCTGCTACGTATAGTTTTTGGCCTTATCACTCAATGGTGAAGAATCACTTAAATAATTCAAGTAGTCGGATCCGGATCTTCACCAAAATCAAATCATTCTGTCCGTGTCACATACGCTACATCTCTGCCAAATTTAGTCTGAATCTGTCCAAATCATTTTGAGATATATTGTTCACAAACAAACAGACAAGGCTGAAAACATGACCTCCATCCACCTTCGGTGGCGGAGGTAACTACAACGGCTCTTGGTAGAGCACATACCTCTGCCAGGCTGGAAACCATAAGTTGATGACCATTGTGCAGGCTTCCCGAACCGAATGACCTTTTCCTGTATTGAAGTTTTCCTTGTAAAGGAACTCATTTGGAGCGATAAGTAATAAACAAAAGAGACTAAGGGCAACAGTTTTGACGAAAGGTCTTAGCTGCAGTAATGTGGATTGTAGCTGGAGGATTGACTCTCGACCAACTGTCATGGTGGCTATTCAAGTCACCACATATTCAAAAGAGAGATCTTTGTGCGAAGACAGCAGAGAAAATCTGTGCTAGGGGAAAGATGTATTCTTCACCATTGAGAGATAGGGCTAAAACCGATTAATAGCAGGATATCTCAAAAAGTTGTGGACGGATTTGGACGAAACTTGGTGGACAGGTTGTGTGTGTGACGAGGACAAATATACCAGATTTTGATGAAGATCTGAATATGGATTCGGATACGAGAGCGATTTAATTTTTAAGTGATTCTAAACCAAATTGAGAGATTGGGTGAAAAACGAGAAATAACATGATATTAAAAAAAGGTATGAACGAGTTATGACTAAACTTGGTGGACGAGTTGGTTAGGTGACAAGAACAAGCAGATTCGATTTTGGTTCAGTTCCGAATCCAGATTCGGCCTATCAGTGGGGTACAAAACATAAACGGTTCAGCCTGGTGGAGGTATGAGCTCCACCGTGTGCCGTTCTAGTTTGGAATGCTTTGGAAGAGCAACTCCTTGCAAGCTTTTGTTTATTGTGGTGCTCAGTGCGAGGCATCATCCCATGGTGCAATGAACAGGTATCCTTTGGGCCTCAAAATGTACGAAGCAGGTTTTGTGGAACTAAAGTCCAGGTGTAACTTATTTACTTTGTTCAAGCCACTTCGGGCTCAACAAGGATGACCCCAAAATTTGAAAGAACTCCCAGATCCGCTATGTGAACAGTGATGGAATATTCCAGAAACAACACTCCTCTCAAAATTTGGTAGCAGATATCGCATCGCCAAAAACATTGTCCCATGACTTTTTCTGCCTCTGCCGATGAAGTCGCCGGAGGAATTATGTTTTTGGGGTTGTCCATGCATCCGTCCATCTGTGATAGGTTTTCGTTACTGCGATAACTTGAGAACGGCTGAAGGTATCTAAGCCAAACTTGGTACAGGTATGTATAATGATGTAAGGATGTACTTATTAGATTTTTGTGTCAAGAAGTCAAAGGTCATGTTGAGTAGAATTGTTACCATGCTAACCTGGGAGCCAGTGGTAGGACTTTGCCCAAACTTGGTATAAGTATATACTGTATTATGATGCCAAAATGAACTGATAATATTTTTTGGGTCAAGAGGTCAAAGGTTAAAGGTCAGAGTCTGGATTAGGTTTTCATTACCACAATAACTTGAGAACGGCTGAAGGGAACTTAGTGAAACTTGGTACAATGATGTAAAGATGAACAGATGGGATTATGGGGTAAAAGGTCAGAGGTCCCATTGGGTAACAATTCTGTTACTGTGCTAAGTTGTGAACCAATGATAACAGATTGACCAAACTTGATATAATATATTTCTTGTGATGCAAAGATGAACTCATTAGATTTTGGCCTCAAAGGTCAGAGGTCATATCAGGTAAAACTGTGATACTTGAGAACAGCTGAATGGATTTAAAGCAAACTTGGTACAAGTGTGTATAATGATGTAATAATGTGGGCGGAGGCATATCGGTCGACGCCGCGGCTTCGAAGAGTGTCGTTCTCGTTATCGGATAGTGTTGGTGTTGCTGAAGCAGATTTCTGGTTAAGGAATTCACTGGGTAGTTTCCCTGAGCACACTTGTCTTTTGAAGTTGAATTGTAAAACTAAATAAAAGGAAGAGAATGGAGGAGGATATGGGTGAGAAAGAATGGAGGTTAGTTTGAAGGGGAGTGTAAAGGAGGTTTGGAGCTAATAAGAGGGTGAGTATAAATGCTGTCATTATTTCATACATGATAAATTTATTGCCCTGAATTCCAACATTTGTTTTGCAGCGAAAGAAAACTTTGATGATGAAACGCGAGTCAATTCAGCATGATTTGAAGGAGGTGACCAATGTTCGCTTTTGTGTGCAGATTTTGTGTTTATTTGGCTGCTTTGCCTTCAGTCAGACACTTTTGATGTAAAATTCTCCTGCATCACCTCCCTCTCCGATTAATCTGCTTCTGCGATTTTCATTTTGTTTTCTCATTCGCTTTATCTTTCTCTTCTTAACAGTAATATGCTGGGCAGCCATTTGTAAGTCCAAATGCCTGAACCGGCCATGCACGACGATTGTTTTGAAGTTGTTTATTTATTCCAATTGAGTTGTAACATTGTCAGACACAAGGTTGAATCGAACATCTGAAATCGATTTCAATTAGATAATGGAAATTATCGACAATGTGTCATCTAATTATTATGGTGTTATTCCCGGTAAGAATTTTCCATTCAACTTTATATTCTTTGGTGGGACATAAGCTTGCTAAGTAACTGTTACAGGGGCAGGTCGTTCAGGTTTGCTGGTTTCAATCTTGCAAGTCGAGTCAAAGCGACCGCAAAAGTGAAAGACCTCTTACTCGTGTCCGAAGCCGCGTTACTGTGCAGGTCGGGATCCCCAAATCGGGCGAGTGTCGCGCTGATCACGTGCCTTGATCTAATTAGCCCAAGCAAACACGAAGGTTACGTGACGCGGTCTTATACTCGGCGGTGTGGACCGCAGCCAATCAATCCTTAACGGGACTTATTAACACCACCATGTGAAACCACCAGGCCAACCAGAATTCACTTGAGACCAATCAGGTTTAATAAAGAAATTACACATTGGGAGGGAATTTAGAAGAAGCAATAATTGCAGCACGTAATAAACCAATGAGAAATCGCCTTACCCACTACTCACCATACGCGCCCATGTACCAACGAACAAACGGCAGATTCTTCAATAAACTATAACAGTAATAGTTAGATTGCATACATTCACCAGGCTCCACATTTTGTATTTTATATCCCACTATTAGGTCGGATTTGCATCCAGACCTTAACCAAAATTTAATCAGCTTGTTATTGTCACCTGCCCAACCTGTCCACCACCAACCTTTTGAGAATATCATGCTCGCAGACAGACAAACAGGGGTGAAAACGTAAACTGAGTCCACCTTTTGTGGCGGAGGTAACTGTTCTTCGGGCTTAATTAATCACTCCACAAGAGGCAGACATTGGAGGCTGATGAGACTGAAATATCCGAGCTGTACTGTGTTGGAGCACAACGTAGTACTCGAGGGAGGAGGCAAGGCTGGCTGGGTGGAGGCATGGCGTCGCTTGGCAGCTCTGTAGATTTGTGCACCCTCTTGCAGCAGCCAGTCTCGGCATCTGCTGCCGCTCCCCTTTATCACCTCGGGTGCATACATCATCATCCATGACACACCGCACCCCACCCTTATCTCTCACCATTGGTCCACACTCGACTTGATGAGCATGGGACCGCCCATCCACCACTTGTCACTTGGGCGACCCTCCCCCTCTTTTACCGAGCTTTCCGGGGCCTGGCGAGCACTAAACGGAAACATTTAAGACAGATTCAAAATATTTACACATCATTTAAAAGGTCAAAAGGGATGGCGGTTTTTAGACACATACAGTAAGGGAGATGGATGTTGTCTGTCTTGACATAATAGCGATGCATGTCTAATACAACAACAACAACAACAACATGCATTTTAAAAGGCCATTTTCCCTGCTATAGCGGGGGTTAGCCTTGCGGTCCCCATGACAATCTTCTCCATTTTGCCCTATTTTCTGCATCTCTCGTTGTTAACCCCCTTGCCCACATTTCTTCTTCCACCATCTTTAGCCAAGTCTTTCTCTGTCTTCCCCGTCTTCTACTTCCTTCTACATTCATTTCCATCACTCTTCTCAACCAGTCACTTTCATCCTTCCTCAACACATGACCAAACCATCTCAACCTGTTCCTCTTCACAGCATCCATCACAGGCTCTATTCCCATCATCTTTCGCAATTCATCATTTGTCTTCCTCTCTCTCAACGATACTCCACACATCCGTCGAACCATTCGCATTTCCACCCTTTCCAACCT
Source organism: Myxine glutinosa (assembly GCF_964187855.1). Classification (NCBI taxonomy): domain Eukaryota; kingdom Metazoa; phylum Chordata; class Myxini; order Myxiniformes; family Myxinidae; genus Myxine; species Myxine glutinosa. Next base: position 189,012,927 of record NC_136263.1, on the reverse strand, counting down.
TCGTTGCTGCTCTACATTCATTACCCATGTCTCGCTCCCATAAATCATAACACTTCTCACACATGCAGCATACACCTTTCCCTTCAGCTTCAACGACACTCCCCTCATTATCAGCATGCCACTCAATTCCCGAAACTTCTTCCATGCACATCTCACTCGAGCAACCGTTGCCGAGTCTGATCCAACTTCTCCATTCAGCATGTCTCCGAGGTAGCAAAATGTTTTCACACCTTCCAGCTTCACGCCGTCTCCAAGATCCAACTCAACATTTCCTCCATCTGCAGCTCCCTCTGTGCACACCTTACATTTGAATGTAGCTACCACACTGGTTAATGACCCTCTCAGACCACTACATTTTTGATGAACCCACTCAGCGCACATTGTACACTGAATGGAGTTCACTCCGACACCCTTCCTACACACAGCACAGGTCCACTTCCCAGTTCTTTCCACCTCATCACATGCTTTACCACTTGCCATCACCTTCGTCTTTCCGATATTCACCTTCAGACCTTTTGTGTCCATACATTCCTTCCACGTGTTCATCTTTTCCTTCAGTCCATCCATACTTTCCGCAATCAACACCAGATCATCTGCATACAACAACTCCCACGGTAAACCCTCCTTTACGTTCTGAGCCAGCACCTCCATCACATCTACAAATAGTAGTGGACTTAGTACGGACCCCTGATGCACTCCCACCTTCACTTCAAACTCACCACTGTTCCCGTCCTTCGTCCTTACAGCTGTGCGCGCTCTTTTGTACATTGCCATCACTACTCTGACCAACCATTCCTCCACTCCTAACTTCCTCAATGCCCATGTCAATACTTTGCGTGGAACCTGATCGAATGCTTTCTCCAGATCAACAAACCCAAGAAACAACTTCTTCCTCTTCTCCATGTACTTCTCCTGCAACTGCCTCACAATGAAAAGCGCGTCTGTCGTTCCTCTTCCTGGCATGAATCCAAACTGCATTTCGTCGATCTTCACTTTCTTCCTTATCCTCCTCTCCAACACCCTTTCCAATACCTTCATTCCATGCTCCAATAACTTTATCGCTCGGTACGAGCCACACTCCAGAGGGTCACCTTTCCCCTTGTATAGAGGGACGAGGGTACTCGGTTCCCAATCCACTGGAATCCGGCCTTCTTTCACCACCAGATTACAGATCTCTGTCATTCTCTTCACACCCCAACTTCCTGCTGCCTTCAACATATCTCCCACAACTCCCGTCGGCCCTCCCGCTTTTCTACCCTTCATTGCTTTTATCGCTCCAACCCTGGTGTTGGGCTAGCGGCTAGGGTGCCGGCTTAGGATCCTAGGATCCTGGGTTCGAATCCCGGTCGATCGCTGAATTAACGCCAGGGGGGTTGACTCAGCCTGTCATCCTTCCGAGGTCGGCTAATTGAGTACCAGTTCACTGGTAATTCCCTGCTTGTCGTAAAAGGCGGCAAAAAGGGTTGGCGGCAGGAAGGGCATCCGGCCGTAAAACATTGCTTCAAAAAAGGGGACCAAAAAACAACAACAACCACGGTTCCCGAAAAAGGCCAACCCCCGCTTTGCGGGGAAAAATGGCCTCTAAAGGTGGTTTTTTATATTGCTTTTATCGCTTCCTCAACTTCCTTCTCAGTTATCTTCTCTGCCGGTCCTAAAACTGGGTTACTCTCTATGTTGCCATCCCATTCATTCTCTGTATTCAACAGCATTTCCATATATCTTTTCCATCTTCCTTTAATTCCATCTGGGTCGACAATGATTTGTCCCACTTCATCCTTCAAGTAACTCACCCCCATCACATCACACCTCTCTTTCGCTATCTGCTTTGCAATCCTGAATACTGCTTTCTGACCCTCTTCCGAATCCAAGCGTTCTCCGAACATTTTCCTACATGCCTCCTGCGCCTTTGCTACCTCTTTCTTTGCAGCCTTCCTGGCTGCCTTATAACTTTCATGCTCTGCTGTTTCTGCTCCCGTACCCTTCGCCTTCTGCCACTCCTTGAACTTCTTCCTCTTCTCGTCAATCCTCTTTCCAACTTCATCATCCCACCACCATGTTTCCGAGTGCCTCGGTGGTCCTTTTGTCCATCCACATACCTCACCAACGGCTCCCAACAGACTAGCTTTCATTGACATCCAACCACTTTCAAGCTCAACCACATCATCCTCGACCCTACTCAGCCTCTCTTTTAATGCCTCCCTTACTGTCACCTCTTTCAACCTCCACACCTTCATTCTCGGTTGGTACTTCACCCGCCGAGCTCTCCTCGCACCTTTCACCCTTACGTCGCAGACAACCAAGTGGTGCTGTGAAACAGCCTCCTCCCCCGGGATTACCTTTGTGTCCCAGGGGTGCCCCTATCTCGCCTACGCACCATCAGGTAGTCAACGGTTGTCGTCGACCCACCTGACGTGTATGTAACAAGCTTATTATCCTCTTTCTGGAACTGAGTATTACAAATCAACAAATCAGCTCCATCAGCAAACTCCAAAATCCTTTCACCTTCTCCATTTCTCACACCATATCCGTAACCCCCATGAACTCCGTCAAAACCATCCATCCTCCTTCCCACATGTCCATTTAGGTCTCCTCCTACCACAACAACTTCCTCATCTTTCACGTTTTCCATCAGCTTCTCTATCGCACACCAGAACTTGTCCTTCTCTTCATCGCTTCGACCAACCTGCGGAGCATATCCCGAGATGACGTTCACCAAGAGATTTCCAATCATCATTTTCACCATCATCAACCTATCACCCACTCTAATCACACTTACCACACTGTCTACAAACTCCTCAGAAAACAGGACACCAACACCATTCACGCCCTCCAGGCACCCTTGCCACACAAACTTGTATTTCTGTCCCTGCCTACCCTTCACCATTCTCACACCACTTCCCTTCCATCTCGTCTCTTGCACACAACATATGTCCACTCTTCTTCTGACCAATACTTCCACCACTTCTCCTGATCTCCCTGTCATTGTCCCTACATTCCATATCCCAAACCTCAGAAACCGATCTCCACTTCGGGCTGTACCCTGCCCACATGTAGTTGTAATTGTCATGGTTCTCTTTTTGAGGCAATGTTTTTATGGCCGGATGCCCTTCCTGACGCCAACCCTCTTAGTCGCCTCTTACGACACGCAGGGATACGGCGTACCTATTCTTATCCAGGGTAAACACTGGGAAACGTTTAAAACATGGAAATTCTGGGGGGTGGGTGGGGGGGGGGGGGGTGCGGCGTCAGCATCACGGCTGCGGTTTAAACATATTTAAATAAATATTTAAACAAAACCATGAAAAACAATCTGGGAAAAGTCTCTAAGTGAGAACGTGGATTTGAGAAAGCAGGAGCAGAGGTGAAAGAAAAACGAGATATAGGGGGCGGGGCACAAGTCGAGACGAGGAGGCCGCACGAGACACCAGGCCGCACGAGGCGCGAACAAAGAAACGACTAATTACACACAAATTTGCAACAACTACAAAACCAAAACCAAATAGAAACACACAATAACACATACACAACAAAATTCGCAGCGGAAATTTGACAAAGAAACGAACGGGAAAACACTCAAACTTTGATGCCGTGGAGAGATCGAAGCAAGCCCCGTCGCTCGAGGGACCGGAAGTGTCTTCCGGACCGGAAATGTCCAATGAATGAATGAATGAATGAATGATCGTTTTAAGGCCATTTTCCCCGCTAGAGCGGGGGTTAGCCTTGCGGGCCCCATGACAATCATGGTTCCCTGTTTGAGGCAATGTTTTTATTTTGCCTCTAATATCACATTGATGCATGTCTAATATCACATTTAATTAATTCATGCTTTTGCTGTACATTCTCTAAGGAAATCTATATGCTACTTTAAATGTCTTTAACCCCTAGAAGTCATTTCCACAACAATATCATATGCATACCATTCAATTTCAAATTCATGTTAATGCATTTTTTTGGAAAAACCAGTGTCTTTACAATAGTAGTTGTGGTGGTCATTTTTTGTTATTTATTTATATTTTTGTGAATATGAGCGGTACTGCTTTTCTAGGCAACATGGTGGTCCGTGTATAGCCTATGGCTGCTCGTTGCATCATTTTCTGGGGGTGCGGTTGCCGCTGAAGCAATGCCCCCTATTGCCATTAAGCTGGTACTCATTTTGCTGACCTCGTAAACATTGCAGGCTGAGTCAACCCACCTGATTTTAATTCAACGGAACGATAGGGGCTTGTTGAAGCTGGTGAGAGGTGTGCTTGTCTAAGCAATGTTCACAGACACCTTACTTTAGATTGGAGAGATTTAATACTTATTGGAGAAGAATCTTGGCTTGATAAAGCACTGATTTACCTCACACAGTACTTCAGCATACAAAAGTTGAGCAGAGCTCCATGGAAAAGTTCACTTGATTACAGCACAGAATACGCAACATAATACAGCAGATCAGGTAAGTCTTCTTCTGCCGTTCTCTCCCAGATTTCTC
>NC_136263.1:188908453-189005953 GCF_964187855.1 Myxine glutinosa | reverse complement strand
GTACGTGCTGCTTCTTTGCTTGAAAAGGATAGAGCACAGACAATCCCCATTGGTTGGCATCCATGGGGAGGTGGAAATTCCTCTTAAGGAAATGCCCCAATGAGTACGGAAAGAAAAGCGGCGCCAATGTTATGACGTCGCTGGTACCCAGAGTATCCCGGGAAGTGACGGCAGTGACCGCACTTCCGCCAAACTCTGTGTGTGTGTGTGTGTGTGTGTGTGTGTGTGTGTGTGTGTGTGTGTGTGTGTGTGTGTGTGTGTGTCACGCGCGCTCCATTATTAGCCTTAGCCCATGTATATAAAAAGAAAAAAACATGGAGATTCATTTTTCTCCCTTTACCTAACTCCGAACAACTTATCCCCATCTTCAGCACCATCGTAAAGACCAAGAAGTCCAGCGCAATGTGATTTCCCAAGCCCATATCGTCTTTTGTACTCTTAACTCCAGTTGCTGTGTCCAACTGAAGGATGCTGTCCGATCCTCTGATTTCAGCTGTATCATTGTGGATGAGGCAAGGTTTACACCTTTATTCACCTCCATGTTTCTCTGCATCTCATGATCACCCGTCGCCCATGTTTCTCTGCATCTCATGATCACGCGTCGCTTTGTGCTTTTTCCATTCTTGTTTATTGTTTACTTTTCTTGTATTGCAGGCCAGCCAGAGCACAGAGATAGACTCGCTTGTCCCTCTCCTTTACAACTGCCCCAAAATGGTGCTTGTGGGAGATCCAAATCAACTACAGCCCACTGTTCTTTCTCAGGCATGGCGTGTGTTTATGTGAACGTGTTTGCGTATGTGCAGTGCAACTCGAGGAATACTGATGCCAATCTAGAACACACAAGGTCTGGCTTCAAATGCTGGACATGAATTGATAGGGACACAAGATGCCAGGTCGAGACAATAACAGCAGCACTGCCACGGTTGACATGAATAGGCCATGCTCTCTTTGATAGATGTTTGTCCTACCAAGGAGTATCTATTGTGCCACGTTTTTGGTATATTCAGTAGCCTTGGTGCACCTCAGTTTCCCCTCCATTGTAAAAAGGGGAAGCATCCCAAGTGTGTTAGATGGAAATTCCACCCACCTTAAGTTGAGGACTTTAATGCCAACCACACCTCGACCTTTCATGATAGTGTCGCTTGCTTCAACGCGGAGATGCCACTCTACACCAAATTACACTCCAGCAATGGAATGTCTTCTGCTAAATATGATTGTTCATGTGATGCCTTACACACAACCTTCCCTTTTCCTTGTCTTTCCATTTGGATTCTGACTCCCAGCGAGCTAAAGATATGGGCTATGGGCGCTCCCTATTCGAGAGGCTACTACTGTACATGAAAGACAAGCTAAAGATGTCTCCTCTATTCCTCAACATACAGTATCGTATGCACCCTGACATTTGCTCCTTTCCATCAGCATACTTCTACGAAAACCTTATACTCACAGACAGGTAAACCACCTTTTTATATCCTGCCCGCTCCCTTTTTTTTCTCCAATAAGGGCCATTTATTTTTGTGCTCATGAGACATTGTGATATGCCAACATCTAATTTCACTTTGGGAAACTTTATTTATTTGACTGTTAGTTCCGAGAAAGGAAAAAATATAGAATTCTTTAACGACTACAGAGTTCATCGAACTCCTTAGTCTTACACAGTCTGGAGTCTGGAGAAAAATGGACATGGGCGGGGTCTGCAAGCGTCAAATTTGATTGGTTGAGATGACGTAAACTGCAGTAATATTTTGTCCATGTCCTGCTAAACAGAAGGCTTTTGAAAGTTCCAACAAGGTGATTTCTGTTCTGCAGTGTTCAAGTATATAATTCAATTGAAATAAAATAAAAATGTAAAAGTTCGTATAAAAAAGAAAATTTGGAACTTCACCGCCATTGATGCAGCTTCTTTTACACCACCTTATTTAACACGTTGCATTAGTTATTCGTGCCTGTTGTTCCTTTATGACATCCTTAGAAACAGTAAGTTTCCTGTTTGGAATTATTTTCAATTTTATTTGACTGCCAGTCAGGAAAACAGTAAAACTAGACTGGCACTCGGTAGAGCACATACCTCCGCCAGGCTGAACAGTTTACGTTTTGTCATTTCAAGAAGTTGTTGGCAGTTTTGGACAACATTTGGTGGTGAGTTTGGGTGTGTGACAAGGATTTGGTGGTGAGTTTGGGTGTGTGACAAGGATGAATTGATTCGATGTTGGTGAAGATCCAAATTTGGATCCGGATACGAGATTTTTTGAAAATTCAAAGTGATTTTTCAGCGTTGAGTGATAGGGTCAAAAACGATATATAGCTTGATGTTTCAAAAATCTGTGGACGGATTGTGACAAAAGTAGGTGGATGAGTTGGTTAGGTGACAAGAACAAGCCCATTAGATTTTGGTTCCGGTCCAAGTCCAGATCTGGCCTATCAGTGGAATTCAAAATGTAAACTTTTCAGTCTGGTGGAGGTATGTGCTCGACCGAGTGTCGTTCTAGTTATAGGTGCACTAATAATGCTTCGGCCTGTGCAGCTTCGCGCAGTGTTTGCCCTCGTGCCACACAAATATTCGTGGCAGTCACAGTGTCATAGCAGAACCGCCCGTGTTCAACTCAGCGTGGATGGAAGCTGGGTGCATCAGGAGAAGGGAGAAGAGATGAGGTAGCAGTCAAATACAAATGTGGATTAAGCAATGTTAATGGCCTTGTTGGACAAACTCCGGCATCCGTAACTGACAGTCTATAACTCGTGCAATGATGTCAATGATGGCAAGGCGTCTGGGTCCCAAGACAGCAAAGCAGCCCCAAACCATGATGCTCCCAGCACCATGCTTCACAGTTGGTATTGAGGTTCTTATGATGGAATACAGTTTGGTTTTCGCCAAACATAACGTTTCTCATTTAAGTCAAAAAGTTCTACTTTTGACTCGTCTGTCATTCTTCCAAGTTTACAGAACATTCTTCCAAGCGGACGACCACTCCTGGAAAGAGTAACAATGGTGTTGAATTTTCTCCATTTATACACTATCTGCCTGACAATGGATTGGTGGAGCCCGACATCTTTAGAAATGGTTTTGTAACTCTTTTTCTGAGGTCCTCAGAAATCTGTTTTGATCAGGGCATGACATGTTCCTCAAACGTGTGTGGGGTGAAGACCATACTGGGTGCATCATGTGCTTCCGCTCTTTCACTCCCTCTTTCTGTTCTCTTCACCCTCTCTTTTGCTCAAGGTCATCTGCCATCTGCTTGGAAATCAGCCAACATCACCGCTTTGCACAAAAAAGGTGCAAAAACAGATCCCAGCAACTACAGACCAATCAGCCTTCTCCCAATTATCAGCAAAGTCATGGAATCCATCATTGCTTCAGATATGAAATCTTTCCTCTTCTCCAATGGCTTGATCTCTGATCATCAATTTGGTTTCAGACCAGGTCACTCTACTCTCGACATTCTGCTTCTGCTGTCTCAACAATGGATGGAGGTCCTCAATGCCAAACAGGAAATTAGAGCTGTCTCCCTCGACATATCACGTGCCTTCGACACGGTCTGGCACCCCGCTCTGCTCACCAAACTCTCCTCCTTTGGTATCCATGGAAATCTCCACGCATGGCTGGCGGACTTCCTCTCTAGTCGTCGTCAACGTGTGGCCCTGAATGGGTTTCTCTCATCTCCTCTTCCTGTTCAGGCTGGAGTTCCCCAAGGCAGTGTTCTGGGCCCCGTGCTTTTTCTGGTCTTCATCAATGATCTCTCTGACTCTCTCGAAAATCCTCTCTATCTCTTTGCTGATGACTCCACTCTCAGCCGCTCCATTCCTCATCCCTCAGATCGGCAGTCTGCTGCCTCCTCACTCTCTGAAGACCTGGACAAAATCACAGACTGGTCAAACAAGTGGAACATGTCTTTCAATCCTGACAAATCTCACACTCTTACTATGTCTCTCCGAAAAGATCGACTGGACAACCCTCCCATCTACTTTCTCAACAATCCTCTCCAAGAAGTTCTGTCGCTCAAGATTTTGGGTCTCACTATCTGCCATGATCTTTCTTGGGAAAACCACATTTCCAAGCTGGCCTCCAAAGCCAGTCGCCGACTGGGCATCCTCCGTCGTGCGAAGTCCTTCCTCGGCACACCTGAGCTCCTCACCACATACAAGGCTTTCATCCGCAGCTCAATGGAATACTGTTCTCCCCTATGGGCCGGTGCTCCTGCCTCACACCTAGCTCGGCTTCACGCTGTTGAAACCAAAGCTTTCAGAATTATTGGAATCTCCCGCGATGAAGCTATCTCTGAGGGCCTTTCACTCACTCACCGCAGGCAGGTAGGTGGTCTTTCTGTCTTCTACCGACTCCTCTCCGGCCTTGCACCCCCAGCTCTCTCTGTGCTCTGTCCCCCAAATATTCCTGCAGGTCGCACAAGATCTGCCAGCAACTCTCTGATGGTTAAACTGCCGAAATCTCGGCTCTCTGCTCACCTTCACTCTTTCATTCCTCTTTTCTCCCGCCTCTGGAACAAACTCCCTCACTCCCTTCAATCCCACTCCTCCCTCCAGGTCTTTAAAACAGCTGTTCACCACCATCTCTTATCTTCCCCCATCCAAAACCTTGATCTTTTCTACCCCCGCTAATTCACCCCAGATCCACCTTGTTTGAAATTCCAACTTCTTTCCTGGAAGTCCTGGCAGTGTCCATATGTTTTATACCTCTCCCACCGCCCCCTTCCCATGCCCCCCCCCCAAAGCCCTCGCCCTCTCTCAGATCTCTCGATGTCTCCATGTCTCTCGGTCCCTGCTCTCAAATGTTGTGTTTGTGTCCTTCCCCCTCTCTCCCCATCTTGTCTACCGCTCCCGATGTTATATGTTTTATGTGTCGGTTTGTCTTTCTGTGTGATTAATGTTCGCTCTTTCACGAGCCTCGATCTTGTATACAAAAAAAAAAAAAAAAAAAAAAAAAAAAAATCTCACGATTTAAGACAAACACTAGAATAAAACAGCTCATTTTCACTCCTTTGTCCTTTTCCCCTGTTTGTTGAATATTGTGGTTTTTTTATGCAGTCCTTTTCTTCCCTCCAATATAATCCATATTACTCGTACTAATCCATGATATTTTCCTATTTTTGCAAACCTTGTCTCTCATATATATACTTGAGCTATATTCTAGTCTCCCACTCATCTTCCTCATTGGTGCGTTGCATGTCCACCTGATATGATTTCCATGTGTGTCTGCAGGCAGATGGGTAAAATGAAGAGCCAGTTTGCTTTCATGCCTTACAGAGTGTTTGATGTTGAGGATGGTCAAGAAAAGCGAGACAGTTCGTGAGTATTCCATTTTGTGTTGAGCTTCTGATTGCAAAACTTGTTTTGGATTGTGGAGTTTTATGTTTTTTTTTAGTCGACTTAAAACAAAACGACATGTTTTTGGAGAAACACAGCCATAACGCTGAGAAGCCAACATTTGCAGCAAATAGTGAGGGGGTTGAAAAGGTCGTAGACGGATATCAAAAGGTCATGAACAATTAAGCTCTTGTTTTTCCCTTTTTATTCAGACAAAAAAGTGCTTGACAAATAAGGAAGAGGTCAGAAAAGTGAGTGAAAAAGCAACTGTAAAAACATGGGATATTAACAGATTTAAAAAACAGTAATTGATCTGCCTGTGTGAATCCACAGTTTGAGCAGATTTGAAGAATGCCTAATTGCCATAAGTCGTCATCCTAATTTAAGGACTTACCAGGAAATTCCTGTTGTTAGAAAATGCATTATTGCAGGGTTGTGAGGTTTGACTACTACTACTATGACTACTACTACTACTAATAATAATAATAATAATAATAATAATGATCTAAATATAAGCCGGTTGTGTGCTTGGTATATTGTTATTATTATTACTAGCAACGGTACCCGCCCTAGGGGCGGGGCTTCAATTGGGAGGCCCAAATGAAAAGGCAAAATATCAGAAATTGAAGGCTTTTTTTATTTTAAACGATTTATATAAACATCCGTTAATAGTGGGGCAACTTAGCATAACAATTGTGCATTTTGTGAGGAAAGCACCAAATTTGGCACACTAGTAGACTATCATATTATGAAAAGATCTGGATATTGGGCCATCTCAGTTTCAGAGATTTGATTTTTGCAAGATTTCGATTCGATTGGGATCGAAGAGAACACCTTCTTCATCTTCTGTACAGTGAAGTTGCCAGCCTTGAATTCTCTGGCTACATATGGGTGCTTCATTAGGAGTGCAACCATGTCCCTCAGGTGAACAGGGACCCACCTGGCATAGTGTGTGTGGTCTAAGGCATGGAACCATGGGACCAGTTCCGTCAGGGCATCAAGGTACATCGTGAATGAAGCCTGCCGCAGAGAACGCACGTAGACCAGTACCAACATCTCTAGTTCCAGCACAGTTGCCCAGTACTGAAAGTTGGGAATGTCTTCTCCTCTCTGGTGACACCAGTCTTCGAACTCAGGCAGGTCTTCTGCATCATCAGCATATGTCATACAGTGGCGTTCATATGCACGGTGTTGCAGGATGTGCAGTGCCGCTGCAGTGATTTGATGAGCTCTTCTTGTGCGGGTGACGTGGGCAGCTCGCAGGAAGGAGTCGGCCGTCCCTGGCGTTGCAATCTCAGCTTGCAAATCTGCAAAATCTGCAAATCTTGCAAAAATCAAATCTCTGAATCTGAGATGGCCCAATATCCAGATCTTTTCATAATATGATAGTCTACTAGTGTGCCAAGTTTGATGCTTTCCTCACAAAATGCACAATTGTTATGCTATATCTAGCTTAGCTGCCGGACTATAAATCATATCACACGCAAATCATCAAAATCTAAACATTATTTGTAGAATTTCAATAAAAGCCACATCACTGATCATATCGGTAAATATTATTCCATCGTGTTTGGAAAAACTGGAAAATTGGAAAATTGGGGGAAAAAATAGGAAAAACAATACAGCCTATTTTACTCCAGGGGGTCCCAGGATTACCCACCCAAAATTTTGTTGCGATCGGTTCAGCCGTTTTTGCGGTACCTGGGAACGGACGGATGGATGGGTAGATAGATAGACAGACAGACAGACATTTGGTGAATTATAGTATGATTACAAATAATAATAATAATAATAATAATCTGTATATATATATTGCAGCAAGTGTTTATGAGTCTACACCGATTGGTTGGACAGCTGGCCTGATGCCACCCACAATTGTAACCTGGAAAAATAAATTGTATGTCCGCCAAACAGCCGATGACGTTTTCGGAAGTGTCGTATTCACAATTACCATGCCCTCACTAAGAGTTTTGAAGTACGACAAAATATAATGTACTATGAGCCAGTGCTGATAATGATTCTGTAGCTTGTTTTAAATACTGCACCTCTACATGATAACAAACGTGTTGAAAAAAAAAATTTACATTCCTAATTTATCCGAAAGATCGTTCCACAAAGTAATTCAAATAATATGCACAAAATTCTCATTTGAGTTCTGTCCTTTTACCTTTTCATTCCAGTAACTCCTTTCTGAATGAAGCAGAGGCACAACTTGCTGTTTATGCAGCTGAGTGTGCGGTGCAGTGTGGGGTGCGTTCCATGGCTGTGATTACACCATACAATGGGCAGCGCAGCTATATATTGCACCTCCTCCAGAAGAAGTTCTCACAAGAAGAGTTTGTGAACTTTTTGTTTTCGTTGGTTTATTTCCCACATTGAAACTAATTTGTTTTCACATTTCTTTTGCCCGATGCTTAATGCTAGTTTTTATTAGCCCGTCCCTCCATGCAGTGGGAGATGTGATTTTGCAATTGTGTGTGTGTGTGTGTGTGTGTGTGTGTGTGTGTGTGTGTGTGTGTGTGTGTGTGTGTGTGTGTGTGTGTGTGTGTGTGTGTGTGTGTGTGTGTGTGTGTGTGTGTTGTTTACCATTTCAGCTTTTGTCATCTAATTTTCAACAAACCTTTGTTATGAGAATATGGAGAAAATTATAAAAAAAATTGTTCAAAATATGAAAGGGAGAAGTCATAGTGACTATAAATAGCGCATAGCGCCGCTGCAGTGTGTCAAGTGCGACACTCTTTCTGGGTTCTTCCCAGCATCTTTGTTCCTTTTACATTTCTTTCTACTTTTTGTACACCACTCCTTTCCTATTCCATCTCCAGACGCTGCATGACGGGCGCTGAAAGGGAGTACCCAGTTTTCACTCCGGTTGTTTGTTGTACACCGCTCCTTTCCTTTGAGCTAGGAAGCTGAAATTTCGGCACAATAGTGAGCAAGTGCTTTGGCAAAAACGTTATTTTTTGTTTTTTGATTAATCGATTAATTGGTTAGTTACTTAATTATTATCGATCAATTCAGTACTTATTTATTTCCTTTCTCTTCTGGGCATTATCTCAGGCACCTTTTGAGTTAGGAAGCTGATATTTGGACATGCCAATGACCAAGTGATTTGGCTGTAAAGGCTATTTTTGATTTATTGATTAATCGATTAATTATTTATTTACCCTTTCTCCTTTCTCAACCCACTCCCTCCCCTACATCATCCCACCTCTTACCCCCCATCCCTCACACCCATTCCCCTCTCTTCTCCCACCCCTTCTCCTCCGTCCTTCCACCCCACCCTTACTCCCACCCCACCATCCTTCCTTTGGACTCGCACTCCTATCCCTTCTTCATTCATCCCCTTCCTCTCTACTCCCACCTTGTCCCATCCCACACCTTACCTAACTCCCTTCGCTCCAGACTCCCTTCCCACCCTTTACCCATCGCTCCCTCCAGACTCTCACACTGCCCCCTCCCTCATTCCACCTAATCCCCTGCCTCCTAACACCCACCCCACCTCTCACCCTCAATGTCATGGTCGAGATGTTTATCCTCATCACCATCTATCTATAATTCCAGTAATCTCTGTCTGTACGTTTGTCTGTGACCGCTGTTTCTCGACAACCACGGGTCCGATATACTTTTAACTTGCCAGGTATATTGCTGGGGACCCGAGGATGTGCCTTTTCAAGGTTTCATATTAATCGGACAATTACTTACCGAGCTATGTCCAAAAAACGATTCAACCAATCAGAGAGCAGCGAACGATCGCGTGTGCCGAACGTGGCGGGCACACTCTGCCTCGGATGGCACATTTGAGAGCGTATTCATTTATTTCACGTTTGCAAACTATGTTGGCGTTAAACTATGTTTTACAACTAATAAAAACGAATTTGCGTTTCATTCGCTTTCCTGCGCGTTTGTGCACGCGATGGCGATTTCTTTACCAAACTCCGGAAGCCGTTCGCTTTGGACCAAACCATTGCATGTAAATAGAGGGGGGGGTTCTGTGGTCGTTGCGAATGGACCAAACCATTCATGTAAATAGAGGGGGGGGATTGTCACTGTACTCGCAAGCCGTTCGCCGTTCGCTTTGGCGTTGCGAATGGACCAAACCATTTCATGTAAATAGAGGGGGGGGGATATAATTTTAGATAGATATATAGTACGGGCATATATATAGTACGGGCATGCCCTAGTATAATTAATCTGGGGTGTGTTCAGTTACCAAGTTTCTTGTGGAGCACTCACCAAATGGCTAAAGCACTCCAACACAAACACTCCATTCAAAACCGTTGATAAGGAAAGGCCTGTTTGACAACTTAACACATCGCTGGTTAATGGACATCTCGACAGCATACCCTCCCTCCTCCACTCCGATACAACTCTCCGGGCGGTGTTAGTGCCTTTATTTGGTTACAACTAAAATCTCTCAACCTGAGCCGAATTTTAAAATTAAAACTGCGAAATTAAGCTTAGCAGCAGTTCCAACTGATAAAAAAAAGGTGTTAATTTGCTATAAAAAAAAGAAAACTAAAGAAAAAGTTTCTCCGGATCTCTCCATGCGGTGTTTAGTATGACCGAGCACATCTTAAGCACCATTTCAGCCACGCGATTACTTTAAGAGCATAGATGATACAAAAACAACACTTATCTCAATCTTCTCAGGAAACACTGTAGGAAAACTGTCTAAAACCAGCTCACGCTGCCTGATAGTGGGGACCAACGCTTGGCAAATACGCTTGGTTATTAGAACCGGTAATTTCTTAAAATTTTCAGATATCACTCCAGATTTAGTCATTTATTTAGTCCACTAGATCCGATCCTCAAACCTGAACCTGGATTTCAATTATATATTTTAATTAGCCCATGAGAGGAGATCGTGTTTCCAAGACGAGGCACGTTTGAATAGACCGAAACAAAATGACGGCTTACACCCTTGCGAGGTGAAGTTGGGCTGACCAAGGATAAAACCTTTCATGAAGGTAAGCCGTTAATTATCTTCAAAAGGCATGTTTAAATTTACCCAAACACCCAGTTTTCATTGATGCGCTCCACTGGAGTTCCCTTTGTATGTATGCTTAGTTTTGGGCCGTTAGGTTTCATGGTTTTAGGGTTATGGAGAAGACAAACACACACACACACACACACACACTTTGACTGAATGACACACATTCTCTTTTATTATTATGGATTGGGATTCGGTGTGTCTGTCCGGGCCATGATATTCTAACCATTTGAGCTTTTGTCATCAAATCCTCAACAAACCTTTATTATGAGAACATGGAGAGCGCAAATAAATGAATTATACAACGCTTGTGCCTGGCCGACGAAGTCACCAGAGGCATCTTGTTTTTGAGTTGCCCGTCCAGCTGTCCTTCCGTCCATGATAGGTTTTTGTTACCACGATAACTGAAGAACGGCTGAAGGGATCTAAATCAAACTTTGTACAAGTACGTAGAATGATGCAAAGATGGCCTGATTAGATTATGGGGTCAAGAGGTCATGTGAGGTAAAAATGTGACACTTTAGAACTTGGTACAAGTTTGCATAATGATGCATTAATGTGGGCGGGGGCATATCAGTCGATATCAAAGTGCCGTTCTAGTCTATTTTTCACTCTTTACTGTGCTTATCCTTGTTCGTATAACGGGCCAAAAACATGCTTTGAACTATCGATGCAAGGCCAAAGCTTAGTTCGAGTACAAAGTGGACGCTTACGGGCTTCACATTTTGTAGTTGACATTTGCAATTCCTTAACAGAGGATCTATCCATTGAAGAAATATTAGGATGGTTTGATAATTATTAATTCCTGGTTAATTGTTTACATTTTGATTTATTTTGGCACCCTCATCGAATGTTTATTACGAATTTCTTCCTTTTTCTCACGATCCCAAGCTTTACCAAAGTCTCCGTGAATACTGTGGACGGATTCCAAGGATGTGAAAAAGACGTTGTTCTGCTTTCATGCGTCCGAGTTTATGGAAATGAGGCCATTGGTGTTAATGGGTCAGTGTTCATTTTTATTGTATTGGAAAAGTCACTACATGATTGCAAGTGACCCTGAGTGTACAGTGTGAGCATTTGTGGACAAATATTACTTAAATATTTGAACATGGATTAGCTGATTCTACAAGTGCAGGCAGCAAGAGAAAGAGTTGGTTGCCAACAAATACAAATTATAAAATGACTACAATGGAAAGCAGTTATCATAATTGGCTCACCTGGAACATCGTTCCGAGGAGCTTATGCGATGGCGCGTCGTCCATCAGTCCGTCCGTAAACACTTGCAACTTCTTCTCCGAAACCGCTGATGGGATTGTGATCAAACTTGGCACATTTGATATTATGCAACTCAAGGTTGTTCACGGTCTGGCTCACCAAAATAAAAATAAGAAATTTTTTTTTAGTGTAAAGTCTTATGATTATGTTAGTATGATTCTACATGCTGTCCTGTCTTCTAGCAACCATTTAAACTGGTTTAAAATATCGTGATACTGTTTAAAATACGTTTAGTCAGTGTTGTATACTGCATTATTCTACCAGATGAGTGCCCAGGAGTATTGCCCCTATCTTTAACTCAACTGGACTATGTCCAGCTGAGTTTTTGTCGACACCCAGTGTCTGTCGTCTGTCTGTCTGTCTGTCGTCTGTAAACAATTCGACGTCTACGCTCTAAAAGTCACAAATATTGATCAAATTTGATGAGACTTGTTATGCAGCATCTTTAAGACATAAACTAGTTTGGGATTGCATTTGGGTGTTGCACGCCCAAAAATGGGCGCGGCAGGGCGGCCATATTGAAAAATCAATTTTTGTCAATCTGGTACTTCCTAATGTAGCTAGAAGGCTGAAACCTGCTGTGTAGATAGTATGTAACAAACCTCAACACATATATTACGGGTTTTGACGATGTCCGAAAAATGACCTCGTCGTGACCTATGACATGACTTGACCCATGACATGACTTGACCCATAAACATCAGTTTGGACGATGTCCAAGCTCTAAAAGTCACAAATACTGATCAAATTTGATGAAACTTGTGCCTTTTTCCGCTTAAAGATATTTGAAAACACACATATACACACACATATAAACATATAAACGCACATATAAACTATATCGTTGTGGTTCTATTATGCATACTCTAACCATATTGATATAGACCAGTTGAGTTCAGGTTCCCTGGAACCTCTAGTTTAAAATCAAAATCCTGTAACACAACCCCATATAAGTTGTACAATTTTGCATCAGATCAAACATGAACCAGATTTCAGTGAGAACATTTGGTGTCGTAAATACAGTATGCCAATTAACAACTTTGTCAGAGCTTAAATCATGTGGACAAATTGTTTTGTATATGGATTGCCTTTCCTCAAAGTTGAAGATTCTGCAACCATTTTAACCACAACCACTATTTTTATACTCACAAACAACGAGGATGCATCTCATACGCTTTAAAATGTGGGAACATCTTAGTTGTATTGTCACACATCTGACTTCACATCTTAATGATAACGCCACCTTCAGAAAAACCGAATCATGCCACAAGATTAACTTCCACGAATGGCCACTGTGTTCTTTTGAACCCACATTTCACCAAACCAATAAAAGGGTGCTTTTGGAGACGCCAATATAGGATGAAAGAGGTAAGCACCGGGATTGATACCGCCAAATCTGGGGTGGAATTCCAATTGGGGCATGTACCCTCAGTGCACACTCGTCCATTTATTATGTACGGCCGAGTGGAAACGTAAGTAAGCACCGGGAAATTATGGAGCAAATATTTGGGGGAGAAATTCCCATCTATCTAATCTTGCACACTAAATCGAACCAATGGAGAAAATAGGACGAAACGGTCAGGATGGAAAAGCATTTATTAAATCAAGCGAACACGTATTTTACAAGCACAGTAATCAATTTTGTAAAGCACAAATATCCAGGCAGAGAAAACAATCAAAAAAAGGCCCAGAAAAAGTGATTATAACCCTCAGCGCTATTCTCCATCTGCAATCTTACCTTACGTAACTAAACACAGGACATGGCGCCAGCAGAATCATAACGAGGAAACACAGATAGGAAAAGAAGAAGATGAGAAGTAGAGCAAGGCGTTGGTTCAGCCTTTGACTCACTGAGGTACATGTCGACAGGCGTGTGGCAATCCTGAAACCAAAAACAAATGAGGAATAAGCAGGGGTAAGGGAAGCAGAAGGGTGTCAATGCAATGATGTACAATGCATTCAGAAAGTATTCAGACCCCTTCACTTTTTTCACATTTTGTTTTGTTGCAGCCTCATGCTGGAATCGTTTAAATTCATGTTTTCCCTCATCAATCTACACTCAATACCCCATAATGGCAAAGAGAAAACAGGATTTTAGAAAGCTTTGCAAATTTATTAAAAAGAAAAAACTGAAATTTCACATTGACATAAGTATTCATACCCTTTGCTATGACGCTTGAAATTTAGCTCAGGTGCCTCCCATTTCTCTGGATCATCTTTGAGATGTTTCTACACCTTGATTGGAGTCTTTCTGTGGTAAATTCAATTGATTGAACATGATTTGGAAAGGCACACACCTGTCTATATAAGGTCTCACAGCTGACAATGCATATCAGAGAAAAAACCAAGCCATGAGGTCAAAGGAACTGCCTGCAGAGCTCAGAGACAGGATTGTGGCAAGGCACAGATCTGGGGAAGCCTACAAAAAAAATTCTGCTGCATTTAAGGTTCCCAAGAGCACAGTGGCCTCCATAATTCTTAAATGGAATAAGTTTGGAACAACTAGGACTCTTCCTAGAGCTGGCCGCCCGGCCAAACTGAGCAATCGGGGGAGAAGGGCCTTGGTAATAGAGGTGACCAAGAACCCGTTGGTCACTCTGGCTGAGCTCCAGAGATCCTGTGTGGAGATGGGAGAAACTTCCAGAAGGACAACCATCACTGCAACACTCCACCGATCTGGGCTTTTTGGCAGAGTGGCCAGACGGAAGCCTCTCCTCAGTGAAAGACACATGAAAGTCTGCTTGGAGTTTGCAAAAAAACACCGAAAGGACTCTCAGACTGTGAGAAACAAGATTCTGTTGGCTTTCATGTGTTTGAACATGGATTAGCTGATCCTACAAGCTGATTGCAACATCTTCTCCGAAACCGCTGATGGGATTGTGATCAAACTTGGCACATTTGATATTATGCAACTCAAGGTTGTTCACGGTCTGGCTCGCCAAAATTAAAAATACAAATTTTTTTTAGTTTAAAGTTTTTTGATTATGTTAGCAACGAGAAAGCATTCTACAAGCATTCTACATGCTGTCCTGTCTTCTAGCAACCATTGAAACTGGTTTAAAATACCGTGATACTGTTTAAAATACGTTTAGTCAGTGTTGTATACTGCATTATTCTACCAGGTGAGTGCCCAGGAGTATTGCCCCTATCTTTAACTCAACTGGACTATGTCCAGCTGAGTTTTTGTCGACACCCAGTGTCCGTCGTCCGTCTGTCGTCTGTCTGTCTGTCTGTCGTCTGTAAACAATTCGACGTCTACTCTCTAAAAGTCACAAATATTGATGAAATTTGATGAGACTTGTTATGCAGCATCTTTAAGACATAAACTAGTTTGGGATTGCATTTGTCCTAGATAAAGGGTAAAGAGACTTGGGGGATCAGAGTTTGTGGGAGGTGGAATTCCCGGGAGCAAAGGTTGTGGCGTGTCCTTTGACGCATGACAGCGCATCCTCATTGGAGCGCTCACCAGCCAAGGCCTCCTTTGATGTCAATCATGCACCGAGTCAAGTATGTTCAGTTCTTAATGGGTTTTCTCACACAGCGGTCTTTTCCAGCCCCCTTGAAAAGGAAGACGGTTGTTGTCATCTTCATCGTTGAGATTGTGGTTGTGTGTGGTGCTGTGCGAGAGTGTTAATAAAAGAAGAAAGGTGAATTACAAATAACGGTTTGTGAATGTTAAATGGTAATTTGGGGAAGGGAGAGCACACAATTTGTACTGTGTGGTGCATGAAAGGGCAACCACCATATATGAGCCATGAATAAAAGATGATTTAAATGAGGAATAGGAGAGGTATGGAAGAGTCGTAAGAAGACCTATTATAGCCCCCACACTGCATATACCATGTTTCCCTTCGTCATTGGGTGGGGGCCTACCAGGGCACATATACTGACGAGATAACTGACGGGAACTCCTTCATGTCATGGATGTTCGTTCACCCGGGCCTGGTTTGCATAACCGTCATAATGTGTTCAGCTTGTAGCCAGACATCACGTAGTAACTTTAGTTTGTATTTTATTTATTCCTGCTCACTATTTTCATTTGGTTATTTGCTTGGGCTGATGTAACCACATATTATAAATCATCCCTTACTTTATGTGCATTCCATAATCTCTGTTCACAATTCCATGCAATATCGTATGTTACATGTCATGTTATCTGCTATCGAGGAGTCCGGGTTAGGTCCACAATCGTCACCCCATTGCAGCATGTTGTTGCCAACTTTTGTGAACGATAATCGAGGTGACCGACACTGATGGAGCTTTTTGTTTTGCTTTGAAACCAAAATTATTTAATTGAGGCCCGATCAATGCCATGACCGCTTGTCTTATCTTATTGCCTACGCTCAGGTGATGTGCAGAGGATTTTCGGTTACTTTTAACCTGTTGTATAATTCTGGCTTTTTGTCCTTCTCCCTGACTCAACAATATGATGTCTTCTCCATCTGCTTACAGGATCTTGGAAGACAAACATCAACTAAATGTCGCCCTCACTCGTGCCAGGTTGTGTTTCATTATTGTGGGCCACTTGAAAACCCTGCAGGTTTGAAACCTCCACCCCAATAATCTCTATATATCTATATCTACAGTGCCCTCCAGCAGTGAAGTCAAATTTATTATTTATTATCGCGTCGCCCAGCGAGTAAGACCACTGAGTGATGAATGACCGATTGTTTTTACTCCCGAAGTGAACTCCCAAAATCCTGGCGGTTATTTTTATCGCACGTGCGGGACGGAAGGCAGCGAAGTGCTTACCTGAACGGAAGCACACGGGTTTATTCCCAAACCCACAACGAATAAGCACAACAAATGAAAAATGCCACAATAATGATTTAATTTTATAAATAAGTGCAAGATGAAATAAATGTTGACTAATTGTCATTCTTACTTTGAGGATCCTCCATTCGGACACAAATACCAACACAGGGGAATGATAAAGTAAAATAAATGTTCTTTTTTTTAATATCGTGCAGCCACGTAGCTGGTCCCAACGAGTTATTTTGTAAAGGTGACGGCGTGGTCCGGTTCCAATGCCTCCCGTGCCGGAGCGCCCAAAATGGCGCCGGCCAACGACGGCGGCACACATAGAGCCGTTGAACGAGCTGTGAAAACGACCCTCTTTTGCTCTCTCTCCGTCTGAAGCGCCAAGACCCATACAAGCCGCCGCCAAGACCTCCTCGCTGTCGAAATTGCCAAAGCTCCACCAGCTCTAAACAAAGCTCTCTTCACCAGCCCGCACAACAAATGCTCAACCTCCTCCTCCAGCACAAAAACCCAAGGGAGCGATTCTTCTTTCAACGGTCCTTTTTCCCTAGAACTTTCTCACTCTGACGTCACACTGGCCAATCGCCGAGCCCCATCGAATCACCCCATGGTCGAGCAACTTCGGAGCGTGGCCTGCCGGCTTTGCTTGGTGTGAGCATCATTAAGGCGTGGCTTACTTGCCGATTGGAAATGTTCGGGTACTGTCAGCGGTTCCGGTGGTTGTTGTTTAAACAGAGGTTTTTATGGCCGGCCTTGTTGTAGTTATAAAAACGTAGGGAAAAGCCACGGGGCAATCGCATACTGGGGGAAAACTAACCTTAATCCCTATCTAGTTAACACAGCTTCACCCCCCTCCCCCCCCTCTTGTGAAGACACATAGACAATCTTAAGCTCCAGTTTCCCAACTTAAATACATCAAGATGTCTCCTACACGTCCACGGTCCATGCTATACCAATACGATCCAATCTTTTCTCTGGGATTCCATCATCTACCCCCACAAATGTAACATTATTATTGCTAGATAGTCAAGAAATTTGCATTTGAGATCAAAAGATTAACATGAGGCAAGAGTACAGAAGGTCAGCTTTTATTTATTGGTATTTCAATGTATAGATGTTTTACCATTGTAGAACAATAGCACTTTTTATGTTCCCCATTTAGGTAAGTATTACATTTAGGTAAGTAAGTATTTTATGTCCCTCATTTTAGGTAAGCAGAAGTATTGGAACAAATTCACTTGAAGTAAATTAAATTAGTATAATAGTTAGTATTTGGTTGCATATCTCTTACATACAACAACTGCATCGAGCCTGTGACCCATCAACGTCACCAAACTCTTGGTATCTTCCATTGAGATGTTTTCCAAGCATTTACTGCAGCCATTTTCAGTTGTTGTTTGTTTTGGGGGGTTCTAACCTTCGTCTCCTCTTCAGTAAGTGAAATGCATGCTTCATTTGATTAAAATCAGGAGATTGACTTTGACAGTCTAAAACCTTCCACCTTTTTCCCCTGATAAACTCCTTGGTTGCATTGGCAGTGTGTTTTGGGTCATTGTCTTGCTGCATCGTGATGTGCCGCACAAAGAGTTTGGAGCCATTTTCTTGCCCATGGACACACAAAATGCTTTTGCACACCTCCGATTCATTCTGCTGCTGCCATCATTAGTTACATCTTTAACTGGAATGGCACCCGGTAGAGCATATACATCTGCCAGGCTGAACAGTTCATGTTTTGTATCCCATTAATAGGCCCGATCTGGGTTCAGACCTGAACCAAAATCGAATCGATTAGTCCTTGTAACCTTACCAACTCGTCCACCAAATTTCATCTCAATCCATCCACAACTTTTTGAGATATCTTGTTCACAGACAGACAAACAGACAGACAGGGGTGAAAACATAACTTCCATCCACCCTTGGTGGTGAAGGTAATAAAGATGAGTCAGCCAGTTCCAGAGGTAGCCAAGCAAGCCCAAGCCATGACACTACCTCCACCTTGCTTCACAGATGAGGTTGTATGTTTTGGATCACATGCAGTTCCTTCCTTTCTCCACACTTTCACATTTCCATCACTTTGTAAAGGTTTATCTTGGTCTCATCTGTCCATAAAACCTTGTTCCAGAACTCTGCTGGATCACCTCTGTACTTCATGGCAAATTATAATCTGGTCTTTCTATTTTTGATGCTGATGAGAGGTTTACATTTTGTGGTGTAGCCTTTGTAATTCTGCTGTCCAAATCTTCTGCGAATAGTAGATTGTGATACTTTCACCCCTGCACTCTGGAGGTTGTTGATGCTGTCATTGACAGTTGATGATTCTTCACAGCTCTGATTTTTCTTTCAACTGCAGTTGGTTTCCTTGGCCTACCTGGCCGTTGTCGTTTACTAAGTACACTCATGGTTTCTTTCTTTGTCAAGATTTTCCAAATTGTTGTATTTGCTGTGCCCAATTTTTATGCTATAGTCCTGATTGAATTATTCTGTTCTTTCAGCTTGCTAAATTGTTTGCTTTTCTTTCATAGACAGTTCTATGGTCTTCATCTTGGTTTATGCCGCTGACTCCAAAGGCAAAAGCAAAGACTAAAACCAAGACTGGACATTCACAGCTTTATTGTGTGAACAATCAATGCAACAAGAAACACCTGCCAGTCATTGGTTCCAATACTTATGCTTACCTAAAATGCGGGGGGGGGGGGGGGGGAAGGGTTCGGGGACTAACAAACAAAATGTTTTTTTATATATTAAAGTAACAACAGTTTTGTGTCCGTCCATCCGTCACGCTACGTCATTAAGTCTATGATGTCATTACGGCCACGACGGCTGACTCCGCCAACCGACGGCTGACTCCACCAACCGCCGTTTTAATTGATATGCCGTTCAGGCCGAACACGTTGTCGAACCTGTCATATATCACAATCTGCATGCTCTACCTTTACGTTTTTCATTCAGTGTGAAACACAAACAAACCGATTGTTAAAATGATCATCAAATATCGAAAGCATAGACGTTACGGGTCTTCCAAAAACAAAGTACGTACAGTCATGTGAAAAAGTAAGCACACCCCATGTAAAGTTTTGACTTTTTCAACATATTTCAACACAGTGATTTGATCTTCATTTCAACAATATTGATAGATAAAGGTGATATTGTAGCGGTTACCGGTAGCATGACACAATTACCCTGCACCGGCTGATGACGCAACCGGCGAGCGGTCACGTGTCCGGACTCGCCCGGGCGTGTTGAGACTTGCCTTTACCGGGCGAACGCTTGCCTTGCATACCACGCCCCGTTGAGAGGCGTGGCTTATCTATTTGCATACCACGCCCCGCCTGAGAGGCGTGGCTTTTGTGTGTTGAGTTTCTGATCTCACGCGGCCGTTTGGTTTGCTCAAGCGGATTCTCAATTCGCCCTGCGGAACATTACGGAGGACATGACGCGCTACCACCACGTGGTGCTACCACCACCACGCTTCCTGGGTTCTGAGCTTCCTACAGCACCCACCGGACGCCGACAAATACGGCGCGCTTAAAGACCTACTCCTCGGTGCGTTTGGACTCACGGAGACCGAACGCGCACGACAACTACTCAACCTCCCGGAGCTGGGCGAGGCCCGTCCGTCCGAAAGCATGGACCACATGCTTGCTCTTCTCGGTGACCACAGCCCGGACTTCCTCTTCCGCGAGCTGTTCCTCCAGCGGCTACCCGGACAGGTACGGTTAGCTTTGACTAATTCGCCCATCACGGACCCTCGTGCCCTGGCCAAGGAGGCCGATAAATTTTGCTCGGCCAGGCGACACGTTGGAGCGGCTGCCTGGGACCCTGGGCCGACCTAGGCAACGCCCGCGCCACGACCGGCGTCTCCACCGGCCGAGTCAGCGCCACTGGCGGCAGCGGCCGCCACGACGCCCCGTCGACCGAACCCGACTCGTCCACCGGAGCCTCCACCAGAGCGGACCATGTGCTATTACCATGCCAGGTTCGGGCAGAAGGCCAGAACGTGCCGCCCACCGTGCACTTTCGGCGGGTCGGGAAACAACCAGGCCGGCGCTCGCTGCCTGCCATGAGCGTCGGCCATTCAGGCAGCCTTCTGTTTATCACGGACACGGAGTCCGGGCGGCGTTTTTTGTGTGACACCGGCGCTCAGCTGAGCATGATACCCGCCTCGGTGGAGGACAAACAGGCCGCGCTTTGCGGCCCCGCTTTGGTCGCCGCAAACGGTTCCTCCATCCGCACCTTTGGTTCGCACAGCGTCGCATTCTGCTTCGGGGGCCAGCACTTCAGGTGGGACTTCATCACGGCGAACGTGCCCATGGCCTTGCTGGGTGCAGATTTTCTTTGCGCGCATGGGCTTTTGGTCGACGTCAAACGGCGTCGGCTCATCAACGCGGAGACCTTCAGCTCGCTCGCTTGCTCATTGAGCGGCTCCGCTCCGACCAAGCTAGCCTGCGCGCTCCCGGCCGTGGACGATTTCACCCGCCTACTCGCCGAGTTTCCCGCCCTCACGCAGCCGACGTTTTCGGCCGTCGCCGTCAAGCACGGCGTCGAGCACCACATCCCGACCACAGGTCCACCGGTCTACGCCAGGGCTCGCCGCATCGACCCGGCCAAACTCGCCGTAGCGAAGGCGGAATTCGACGCGCTGGAGCGATTGGGAATTGTGCGGCGCTCGAATAGCGCGTGGGCCTCGCCCCTGCACATCGTGCCCAAACCGGGTGGCGGATGGCGACCATGCGGCGATTACCGCCGCCTCAACGACGCCACCACCCCCGACCGGTACCCGATACCACACATACAGGACTTTTCCGCCCGTTTGGCGGGGCAGGTGATCTTCTCCAAGGTCGACCTCATTCGGGGCTACCACCAGGTACCTGTCCGGCCGGCTGACGTTCCGAAGACGGCTGTAATTACACCTTTTGGCCTCTTCGAGTTCCTCCGAATGCCGTTCGGCCTTAAGAACGCGGCCCAGGCCTTCCAGCGGCTGATGGACAGTGTGCTGCGCGATCTCACCTTTCTGTTCGTCTACCTGGATGACATTCTCATCGCCAGCACTTCCCTGGCGGAGCACTTCGTCCACCTGCGCACGCTTTTTGAGCGCCTCGGCCAGCACGGCCTCATCATCAACCCGGCGAAATGCCAGTTTGGCGTAACGGCCGTCGACTTCCTGGGGCACCGCATCACGAAGCGCGGGGCCGTCCCGCTGCCAACCAAGGTGGAGGCAGTTACAATTTTCCCGCGCCCTCGCTCCATCAAGGCCCGACAGGAATTTTTGGGGATGGTAAATTTCTACCACCGGTTCGTGCCACGCGCCGCCCAACTCATGCGCCCCCTGTACGAAGCCCTCCGGGGCAAGCCGGCCAAGCACGTCGTCGCCTGGACCACAGAGATGGACGCGGCGTTCACGGGCGCTAAGCTGGCCCTCGCCAATGCGACCATGCTGGCGCACCCGGCGCTCGATGCACCCATCGCCCTCACCACGGACGCTTCCGACTACGCGGTGGGCACCGTGCATGAACAGTGGGCAACCGCTGGCCTTCTTCAGCCGGCAGCTTCGCCCTAACGAGCACAAGTATAGCGCTTTCGACCAAGAGCTCCTCGGCCTTTACCTGGCTGTTCGCCACTTCCGCCATCTTTTGGAGGGCCGCCCGTTCACGGCGTTTGTGGACCACAAACCCCTGGTCTTCGCCATGGCCAAGGTTATGGAGCCGTGGTCGGCCCGCCAGCAGCGCCACCTCTCCGCCGTGTCCGAATTTACGACGGACATCCGGCACGTCGCGGGCAAGGACAACGCTGTGGCTGATTGCCTCTCCCGGTCCGGCGCGAACGCCGTCCACCTGGGTGTGGACTTCGCCCGCATGGCGGCCGACCAGACCGCCGACCCCACGGTGCAAGCTCTCCGGACAGCGGACACAGGCCTGCGGTTGGCCGACGTCCCCTTCAACGACACAGGCACAGTTCTCCTGTGCGACGTCTCCCTGGGCCAACCTCGCCCCATCGTGCCCACCGGATGGCGGCGGCACATTTTTGACGCCGTCCACGGCCTTTCCCACCCGGGCCGGAAAGCATCACAGAAGCTCGTGGCAGCGAAATTCGTCTGGCTCTGTAAAGACGTCCGCGACTGGGCCAATGCCTGTGTCGCCTGCCAGCGCGCGAAGGTCCACCTGCACACCCAGGCCCCATTGGCACCATTCGACGTGCCCGCGCGGCGCTTCGACCACGTCAATGTGGACCTGGTGGGACCCCTTCCCTCCTCGCGGGGCTTCACCCACCTCCTCACAATGGTGGACAGGACCACCAGGTGGCCGGAGGCCGTCCCGCTGGCATCAACAACATCCGCCGACGTGGTGCAGGCCTTCATTGGCACCTGGATTGCCCGTTTCGGCGCCCCCTCAGACATCTCCTCCGATCGAGGCCCGCAATTCACCTCCGAGCTTTGGGGCGCGGTCGCCCAGGCCTTGGGGGTCAAGCTTCACTGCACCACGGCCTACCACCCACAAGCCAACGGCTTGTGCGAGCGGTTCCACCGCTCGATGAAGGCCGCTCTCAGGGCCAGCCTCCAGGACGACGGTTGGGCCGACAGGCTCCCGTGGGTCCTATTGGGCCTCCGAACGGCCCCTAAAGAGGACCTCCAGGCTTCCACCGCCGAGCTGGTCTACGGCCAGCCACTGCGCGTGCCGGGCGAATTCATCCCTGACGCCACCGGCCCCTGGTCCGCGGCTCGCCAACGCTCGGTCCTCCAGGAGGCCGCCAGGAGATTTCCCCACGTCCCACCACGGCTGCCCCCAACCCCACGTCCCCCCAGCACTTCGCACTGCGGAGTACGTTTTTATCCGGCAGGACGCACACCGGGGACCGCTCCGGCCACCGTACGATGGACCTTTCCGGGTCCTGAAGAGGGACGACAAGTCGTTCACCATCAACATCGGCGGCAAGGCGGACCGCATCTCCGTGGACCGCCTCAAGCCGGCCCATTTGGACCTCGACCAACCTCCACGGTTGGCCCTTCCTCCACGTCGGGGCCGTCCCCCGTCAACCAGGCCCCCCGCCCGACCATCCACAGCCCCACCACCTACCACCCCCACACGAATCGTCAGGGGTCGTTTCGGCCGGGTCATCAAGAACCCCCTCAAACTGACTCTCCCGGTGCATGTTAATTCTGGGGGGGCGCGTGTAGCGGTTACCGGTAGCATGACACAATTACCCTGCACCGGCCGATGACGCAACCGGCGAGCGGTCACGTGTCCGGACTCGCCCGGGCGTGTTGAGACTTGCCTTTACCGGACGAACGCTTGCCTTGCATACCACGCCCCGTTGAGAGGCGTGGCTTATCTATTTGCATACCACGCCCCGCCTGAGAGGCGTGGCTTTTGTGTGTTGAGTTTCTGATATATATTGCCGCCCGTTCGATGGGCTGATTCAGTGCTTTGGAGTTCGTTTGAGTGAGCTGGGAATAAATAGCTCAGAGAAACCCAATTCCTGGCGTCGTCCATTTTGTCCGATTTTATTGTGCGAGCCCAGCTCCCACAATATAATATAACAAATATCATGAAACATTTACATTTTGTTGTCCATTGTATAATCTGAATAAACATAAATGCAAATTTCGCATGTGGAAAAAGTAAGTACACCCTTGGCTCTAATAGGTGGTATTGCCCCCTTTGGCAGAAACGACCTCAAGTAGGCGTTTCACTGTCGACCAGTCTCTGACATCGACTGGGAGAAATTTTTGCCCACTCCTCCATGCAGAACTCTTTCAGCTGTGCGATGTTTGAGGGGTTTCTTGCATGCACAGCTCGTTTCAAATTCCCCCACAACATCTCGATGGGATTTTGATCCGGGCTTTGACTTGGCCATTCCAGAACCCTCCATTTCTTTCTTTTCAGCCATTCCTTGGTGGATTTACTGGTATGTTTAGGGTCATTGTCATGTTGCAAGGTCCACCCTCGGTTGAGCTTCAACTTTCCGACAGATGGCCTCACATTATCCTCAAGCACCCTCTTGTACAATGAAGAATTCATAGTGGATTATATGATGGTGAGCTGCCCAGGCCCTGATGCAGCAAAGCTGCCCCAAACCATAATATTTCCACCACCATGCTTTACAGTTGGTATCAGGTTCTTGTGGTCAAATGCTGTCTTTGGTTTTCGCCAAACATGTCTTCTGGTACTGTGGCCAAATACCTCTACCTTTGACTCAGCTGTCCAGAGCACATTGTTCCAGATGTGCTGGTCTTTGCCTAGGTGTTTATTGGCAAACTTTAGTCTTGCCCTGATGTTCTTTCTGGACAGCAAAGGTTTCCTCCTGGCACACCTCCCATGTAGATCAAATTTGTGCAGCCTCTTTCTAATGGTAGACTCATGCACTTTGACATCAACAGTGGCAAGAGCTACCTGTAGGTCCCGTGATGACATTCTGGTGTTGTTAGAGACTTCTTTCAGCATCTTGCGGTCTACTCTCGGGCTGAACTTGCTGGGGCGACCTGGCCTGAACAAGTTGGCAGTTGTTTGGAATCTTCTCCACTTGTAGATGATCTTCCGGACAGTTGAATGATTGATTTCAAATTGTTTGGAGATCTTTCTAAATCCCTTCCCAGACTCGTCGGCATCTATAACCTTCATTCTGAAGGCCTCAGAGAGCTATTTTGATCTAGGCTTGGTGACGCCGCACACTTCAACAACAAAGAGCAAACCAAACTAAATGTCTGAGGTTTAAATAAGACAGGTTCCTCCAAGAACCTCTCTAACGATGTTCTAATCATTTGCACCTGGGCTGGTGCACCTGATTCTAATTTTAGGTATTTGAAGGAGTGATAAATGTAGGGGTGTACTTACTTTTTCCACATGCGAAATTTGCATTTATGTTTATTTAAATTATACAATGGACTACAAAATGTAAATGTTTCATGATATTTGTTATATTATATCACCTTTATCTATCAATATTGTTGAAATGAATGGTTGTTTATTGTTGAAATGAAGATCAAATAGCTGTATGTTGAAATATGTTGAAAAAGTCAAAACTTTACATGGGGTGTACTTACTTTTTCACGTGACGGTATAGGCCTTAGGCTTCATGCCTTCATGCCTCACCTTCAGGCCGCTTCGGACAAATTATGCACAGCTTTCTTAATACAGTAGTATCTTTTTCGTAATAATAATAATATTAACAATAATAATATAGTAAATATAACTGCAACACTTTAATCCCAATGTCGTGAATGCAAACTTAATGGATTGAAGCGGTGTATGGTTAATGGCTCAATGATGAGCGGTGTACGGTACTGATAACCGTGGGAGTAAGGAATTAGCCCAGGTTTCTTAATACAGTAGTATCGTTTTCGTAATAATAATAATGTAACATTCATAATATAGTATATCTAACCATAACACTAATCCATATCTAAAGTTTCTGTCAACCCTCGACTCTGATTCTGCAACTGGACCTGACGGCATCAGCCCACGGGTCCTAAAATCCTGTTCTTCCGCTCTTTCACTCCCTCTCTCTGTTCTCTTCACCCTCTCTTTTGCTCAAGGTCAACTGCCATCTGCTTGGAAATCAGCCAACATCACCGCTTTGCACAAAAAAGGTGCAAAAACAGATCCTAGCAACTACAGACCCAATCAGCCTTCTCCCAATTATCAGCAAAGTCATGGAATCCATCATTGCTTCAGATATGAAATCTTTCCTCTTCTCCAATGGCTTGATCTCTGATCATCAATTTGGTTTCAGACCAGGTCACTCTACTCTGGACATGCTGCTTCTGCTGTCTCAACAATGGATGGAGGTCCTCAATGCCAAACAGGAAATTAGAGCTGTCTCCCTCGACATATCACGTGCCTTCGATACGGTCTGGCACCCCGTTCTGCTCACCAAACTCTTCCTTTGGTATCCATGGAAATCTCCACGCATGGCTGGTGGACTTCCTCTCTAGTCGTCGCCAACGTGTGGCCCTGAATGGGTTTCCCTCATCTCCTCTTCCTGTTCAGGCTGGAGTTCCCCAAGGCAGTGTTCTGGGCCCTGTGCTTATTCTGGTCTTCATCAATGATCTCTCTGACTCTCTTGAAAATCCTCTCTATCTCTTTGCTGATGACTCCACTCTCTGCCACTCCATTCCTCATCCCTCAGATCGGCAGTCTGCAGCCTCCTCACTCTCTGCAGACCTGGACAAAATCACAGACTGGGCAAACAAGTGGAACATGTTTTTCAATCCTGACAAATCTCACTCTTACGATGTCTCTCCGAAAAGACCGACTGGACAACCCTCCCATCTACTTTCTAAATAATCCTCTCCAAGAAGTTCTGTCACTCAAGCTTTTGGGTCTCACTATCTGCCATGATCTTTCCTGGGAAAATCACATTTCCAAGCTGGCCTCCAAAGCCAGTCGCCGACTGGGCATCCTCCGTCGTGCGAAGTCCTTCCTTGGCACACCTGAGCTCCTCACCACATACAAGGCTTTCATCCGCAGCTCAAAGGAGTACTGCTCTCCCCTCTGGGCTGGTGCTCCTGCCTCACACCTAGCTCGTCTTCATGCTGTTGAAACCAAAGCGTTCAGAATCATTGGAATCTCCCGCAATGACGCTATCTCCGAGGGCCTTTCACTTACTCACCGCAGGCAGGTTGGTGGTCTTTCCGTCTTCTACCGACTCCTCTCCGGCCTTGCTCCCCCAGCTCTCTCTGGGCTCTGTCCCCCAAATATTCCTGCAGGTCGCACAAGATCTGCCTGCAACCCTCTTATGGTTAAACTGCCAAAATCAAGACTCTCTGCTCACCTTCACTCCTTCATTCCTCTTTTCTCCCGCCTCTGGAACAAACTCCCTCACTCTCTTCAATCCCACTCCTCCCTCCAGGTCTTTAAAACGGCTGTTCACCACCATCTCTTATCTTCCCCAATCCAAAACCTTGATCTTTTCTACCCCCGCTAATTTCACCCCAAATCCACTTTTCTGAGGTGACGTTTGTCTTCTTTCCTGGAAGTCCTTGGTGTCCTTTCGTTTTATACCTATCCTGCCTCCCCCCAGTCCCTCTCCCTCCAAAAACATCTCCCGATGTCCCTGCTCTCAAATGTTGTGTTTGTGTGCTTTCTCCCCTTCTCTCCCCATCTTGTCGACCGCTCCCCTTTTCATATACTTTGTTTGCTTGTTTGTTTGATTTGTTTGTTTGATAAATGTTAGCTCTTTCACGAGCCTCGACTCTGTACACAAAAAAAAAAAAAAAAAATCCCTTTATAGTGGCTGGTTTGCTTTATACTGTAATAAAGAGTTTAGCCTTTGCAGTTGTAGAATCCTTGAAAGCACCCAACGCGACGGCCTTTGCAATGACCATCAGCAAAAGCCACGGTCGGAGCCTAGGGTGTTCTGGAATCCTGCTTTCCACCAGTGTATTCACACGGGGACAGCTGTACGTTGCAGCGAGTAGAGTAGGAGACCCACTCGATCTGCGCATCTTTGCCAACCAGAGTGAATTAAAGATAAGGAGAGGAACTGCACATACCGACTAACCCGCAACATTGTTTATAGTGAGATTGAAGGAACTGCGCTCCAACGCGAGTCGAAAGAATTGACGCGACCAAAGACGGAATTCGTCCGAGTTGCTTTATTGAAACAAAACAGCTCAGGTATTCTGACAAGCCCGTTTATCGGGCAGCAATATATATACACATTTATGTCGGGAAGTTTGCCCGGCAAAAGCTATACCGGGCATGCCCGGGTGTCAAGGGCGAGCCTTGGAAAGGCGAGTCTGGACCTGCCCGGGCGTGTTTGGCTGCGGCCTGGCAAGTTGAGGCTGGGCGTGCCCGGGCGCTCTGGACGAGCCCTGGAAAGGCGATAGCGGGCATGCCCGGACGCTCTGGGCGAGCCCTGGAAAGGCGATAGCGGGCATGCCCGGACACTCTGGGCGAGCCCTGAAAAGGCGATAGCGGGCATGCCCGGACGCTCTGGGCGAGCCCTGGAAAGGCGAGAGCGGGCATGCCCGGGAAAGACGAGACCGGGCGTGCCCGGGAGGTTCGGGCGTGCCCGGGAACAGTGAGTCCGGGCATGCCCGGGAGAGGCGCGTCTGGCCGTGTTCTGGCTGGTGCAAGGCGATTGTGTGCATCCAGCGGTAACCGCTACACACGCCCCTCCAGAATCGACCTGCACCGGCAGGTTCAATTTAAGGGGGGTCCGGATGACCCGGCCGAAGCGACCCCTGGAGGGTCGTGGGGAGGGGTCCGACGTGGTGGTGGGTGGTCGAGCGGGGGGAACTGTGGACGGGGGGCGGCCTCGCCGCGGAGGAAGGGCCAACCGTGGTGGTCGGTCGACGTCCATGTGCGCCGGTTTGAGGCGGTCCACAGAAATCCGGTCCGGCCGGCCGCCGAAGTCGACGATGAAAGACTTGTCGCCCAGTCGCAGGACCCGGAAGGGCCCATCGTACGGCGGCCGGAGTGGCCCCCGGTGCGCATCATGACGCACAAAGACGTACTCCGCTGTGCGAAGCGCCGGGGGGACGTAGGACTGGGGGCCACCGTGGCGGGACGTCGGCACGGGGGCAAATCGTCGGGCGGCCTCCTGGAGGTCCGAGCGCTGGCGAGCGGCGGACCAGGGACTGGTAGCGTCGGGCACGAATTCGCCCGGGACGCGGAGCGGCTGGCCGTAGACGAGCTCGGCGGCGGACGCCTGGAGGTCTTCCTTGGGGGCCGTGCGAAGGCCCAACAGGACCCACGGCAGCCGGTCGGCCCAACCGTCGTCCTGAAGGCCGGCCATGAGTGCGGCCTTCATGGAGCGGTGAAACCGCTCGCACAACCCGTTGGCTTGGGGGTGGTAGGCCGTGGTGCGGTGCAGCGTGACCCCCAACGAACGGGCGACCGCGCCCCAAAGCTCAGACGTGAACTGTGGGCCGCGGTCGGACGAGATGTCCGCTGGTGTGCCGAAGCGCGCGACCCAGGTGGCGATGAACGCCTGCGCCACGTCGGCGGTGGTGGTGGAGGCGAGGGGCACGGCCTCCGGCCACCTGGTGGTCCTGTCCACCATGGTGAGCAGGTGGGTGAACCCCCGCGAGGGGGGCAGGGGACCCACCAGGTCCACGTGGACGTGGTCGAAACGCCGTTCAGGCACGGCGAAAGGTGCCAGCGGGGCCTGGGTGTGGCGGTGGACCTTGACCCGCTGGCAGGCCGTGCAGGCGTTGGCCCAGTCGCGGATGTTTCGTCGAAGGCCGTGCCAGACGAAACGCACCGACACCAGCTTCTGAGAAGCTTTCCGGCCCGGGTGAGAAAGGCCGTGGATGGAGGCGAAGATGCGGCGCTGCCAGGAAACGGGCACGATGGGGCGAGGCTGGCCCTGGGAGACGTCGCAGAGCAGGACGGTGCCCGCGAAGGGAATGTCGGCCAGGCGGAGGCCCGTGTCCGCCGCACGGAGTGCCTGCACCGAGGCGTCGGTGGTCTGGTCGGCCGCCATGAGCGCGAAGTCCACGCCGAGGTGGACCGCGTTCGCGCTGGCCCGAGAAATACAGTCGGCCATGGCGTTGTCTTTGCCGGCGACGTGCCGGATGTCCGTGTTGAACTCCGACACGGCGGAGAGGTGGCGCTGCTGGCGGGCCGACCACGGCTCCGTGACCTTAGCCATTGCGTAGACCAACGGCTTGTGGTCGACGAAAGCCGTGAACGGGCGGCCCTCCAGGAGGTGTCGGAAATGGCGAACGGCCAGGAATAGCCCGAGCAGCTCGCGGTCGAACGTGCTGTAGTTTAACTCGTTTGGCCGGAGTTGCCGGCTGAAAAAAGCGAGTGGCTGCCAAACCCCGTCCACCCATTGCTCATGGACGGCGCCCACCGCGTAGTTGGAGGCGTCTGTAGTGAGGGCGATGGGCGCGTTGAGCACCGGGTGAGCCAGCAGCGTTGCGTCGGCGAGGGCCCGTTTGGCGCTGGCGAAGGCCGCGGACCAAACAATGTCATGCTTGGCCGGCTTGCCCCGGAGGGCCTCGTAAAGGGGCCGCATGAGCTGAGCAGCGCGGGACACGAATCGGTGATAAAAATTCACCATGCCGAGGAACTCTTGGAGGGCCTTGATGGAACGGGGACGCGGGAACGTGGTGATGGCCTCGACCTTGGTCGGCAGCGGCACGGCCCCGGTCTTGGTGATGCGGTGGCCCAAAAAGTCAACGGTCGTCGCGCCGAAGTGGCATTTGACCGGGTTGACAATTAAGCCGTGCTCGCTGAGGCGACCGAACAGTGTTCGGAGGTGGAGGAGGTGCTCGGCGCGGGACGTGCTGGCGACGAGGATATTGTCCAGATAGACGAAAAGAAACGGCAGGTCGCCCAGCACGCCGTCCATCAAGCGCTGGAACGCCTGGGCCGCGTTCTTGAGGCCAAACGGCATCCGCAAAAATTCGAACAGGCCGAACGGCGTGATGACGGCCGTCTTCGGGACGTCGGCCGCCCGGACAGGTACCTGGTGGTAGCCCCGTATCAGGTCAATTTTCGAAAAGATGACCCGTCCCGCCAAACGGGCGGAAAAGTCCTGAATATGCGGGATCGGGTACCTGTCGGGGGTGGTAGCGTCGTTGAGACGGCGGTAGTCGCCACACGGGCGCCATCCACCCCCCGGCTTTGGCACGATGTGCAGTGGCGAGGCCCACGCGCTATCGGAGCGCTGCACGATGCCGAGGTGCTCCAACGCGTCGAACTTGGCCTTCGCCACGGCGAGCTTGGCCGGGTCGAGGCGGCGGGCCCTGGCATAGACCGGCGGGCCCGTAGTGGGTATGTGGTGCTCGATCCCGTGCCGCACCGCGACGGCCGAAAACGTCGGCCGCGTGAGGGCCGGGAATTCCGCGAGCAGGCGAGCGAACTCGTTCGCTGCCGGGAGGGCGCACGCCAGTTCGGTCGGCGCGGAGCTGCTCATCGTGCACGCCAGGGAGCTGAAGGTCTCGGCGTTGACAAGGCGACGACGTTTGACGTCGACCAGCAGCCCGTGCGCGCAGAGGAAGTCGGCGCCCAGCAAAGCCATGGGGACGCAGGCGGTCACAAAAGTCCATTGAAAACGCTGGCTGCCGAAGCAGAGGGTGACGACGCGTGGGCCGAAAGTGCGTATGGCCGAGCCATTAGCAGCGACCAAAGAGGGGCCGCAAACGGTGTCCCGCCTGTCCTGCTCGGAGGCGGGTATGACGCCCAGTTGGGCGCCGGTGTCACACAGGAAACGCCGCCCAGACGCTTTGTCCCGAATAAACAGCAAGTTGCCGGAGTGGCCGGCGCTCATGGCTGGGAATGAACGCCGGCCCGGCCGTTTCCCGACCTGCCGAAAGTGCACGGGGGCCGGCACGTCCGAGCCTTGTGTCCGAACCTGGCGTGGTAATAACACCACGCCCGGTCAGGTGGAGGCCCCGGCCGTCGTGTCGGAAGCGGGCGGTGCGGCGTGGCGGCCGCCAGTTGCACCGGCAGTTCGGCCTCCAACCGCGCAGGGCGCTCGGGTGTCGTGGGCGTCGCCTCGGACGGCGGCGGGCTCCAGGTAACCGCGCCGATGTGCTGGCCCGCCGAGGAGATCTTATCGGCTTCCCTGGCGAGGGCGCGGGAATCCGTGATCAACGTGCCAGCCAGGGCGAGGCGTACCGGGTGAGGCAGCTGGCGAAGGAACAGCTCGCGGAACAGAAAATCCGGAGAGTGCTCACCGAGCAACGAGAGCATATAGTCCATGCGCTCGGACGGGCGCGTGTCGCCGAGCTCGGGCAGAGCGAGCAGGCGCCGTGCGCGTGCTGCCGGTGAGAGGGCGAAAGCATCGAGGAGGAGTGTCTTCAGCGCGTCGTATTTGTCAGCAGCCGGCGGGTGCTCGAGGAGGCTCAAGGCGCGGGCCGCGGTGGCGGAACCGAGCGCCGCCACAACATGGTGGAAGCGGGTGTCGTCCGCGGTGATGCCTCGCAGGGCGAACTGAGAGCCCGCCTGAGCGAACCAAACAGCCGCGTGAGCCTCCCAGAAGGTAGGCAGTTTAAGCGTCACTGCCGTATCCATGTCGGTAGGTCACCAATGAAGGAACTGCGCTCCAACGCGAGTCGAAAGAATTGACGCGACCAAAGACGGAATTCGTCCGAGTTGCTTTATTGAAACAAAACAGCTCAGGTATTCTGACAAGCCCGTTTATCGGGCAGCAATATATATACACATTTATGTCGGGAAGTTTGCCCGGCAAAAGCTATACCGGGCATGCCCGGGTGTCAAGGGCGAGCCTTGGAAAGGCGAGTCTGGACCTGCCCGGGCGTGTTTGGCTGCGGCCTGGCAAGTCGAGGCTGGGCGTGCCCGGGTGCTCTGGACGAGCCCTGGAAAGGCGATAGCGGGCATGCCCGGACGCTCTGGGCGAGCCCTGGAAAGGCGATAGCGGGCATGCCCGGGAAAGACGAGACCGGGCGTGCCCGAGAGGTTCGGGCGTGCCCGGGAACAGTGAGTCCAGGCATGCCCGGGAGAGGCGCGTCTGGCCGTGTTCTGGCCGGTGCAAGGCGATTGTGTGCATCCAGCGGTAACCGCTACAAAATCATATAAACTCAGGAGCAGATCGAGAGTGAAACTTGGAGGGTTAATAGCTCCCAAGAAAATGTTACCTGAAAAAAAATAATTTAATGGCCTAAAAAAACTTTAAATGGACTAAAATACTTTACATGCACCTTTTAGAGTTCATTAATATATACATTACAACAAACGTAGGCTATATGTAAAAATAGAAGTACCAGGGGTACCAAAAATAGAAGTACCCCCCCCCATCACTCCTTCCCTCTCCATCGATCCGCCACTGAATTTTTTTTATTTTTTTTTAAACTGATTATCAAAATTGTTCACCACCACAAAGCATAAATGATGCCAACGGAAACAATCGGCGATTCGCCTAGAACTCCGATTAGCAACGTTCGTTTTCGTGAGATGTATAGAACAACATGTTTGTTTCCTGATTGTGACTTTCATTCACCATCATTGACACTTTAATATTGCAATTTATCATTTATTTTCCCTTCAACCTCTGATCTCTGGGAACATAAAACAATTTCATCACATTATTTTTTGCCAATAAGTGTGCGGATGACTAAAGTTAACACTGGGTTGTTAGCAGTAAACATAAACTTATGGGAGCATGCGAGGCAGCGCTTTGTTGCCCATACACTGCCCAAACAAAGGGAGTGCTTTCAGTTCCACAGGCCCCTGCTAGTTGTTCTACGATGGTAAAACATATATCCATAGAAAAAGAAAAAAAAAATTAAAAAAAATTCACCCTTTGATAACAAATCCAAATTTCTTGAGTATATTGCAATAATAACAAATTTGACTTCACTGTTCCAATACTTATGGAGGGCACTGTGTACCTCTCTGTGTGATATCTTTCAGCTTTATTGAAGGATACAAATGTTACAACAAAAGCAACAGATATTTGGGCATTTTATGCTTTTTTCTGTTTTTAACCTTGTCTCTACCTTTTTTAAGCGGAGAAGCCGCTTCAATATTTGGCTATGTCCTTCCTTCCATCCATCCGTCAAAAATGAGGAAGAACCTTTCTAACCCATCGTGTTTAATTCTACAGGCTTCTAAAGTGTAATTCCAGAGGGTTATAAATGGTTCTAAAGGTTCATTCTAATGGGTTCTAAAAGGTCATTATAAAGGGTTCTAAAGGTTCATTCTAATGGGTTCTAAAAGGTCATTATAAAGGGTTCTAAAGGTTAATTCTAATGGGTACTAAAGGATAATTATAAAGGGTACTAAAATATCATTCTAAAGGATAATTCTAAAGGGTACTAAAGGATAATTCTAAAGGATAATTACAAAGGGTACTAAAGGATAATTACAAAGGGTTCTGAAGGGTAATTCTAATGGTTTTAAAGGGTAATTCTAAAGGGTTCTAAAGGGTCATTATAAAGGGTTCTTAAGGATAATTCTAAAGGGTACTAAAGGATAATTACAAAGGGTAGTAAAGGATAATTACAAAGGATTCTAAAGGGTAATTATAATGGGTTTAAAGGGTAGTTCTAAAGGGTCATTATAAAGGGTTCTAAAGGTTAATTATAATGGGTACTAAAGGATAATTATAAAGGGTACTAAAGGATAATTATAAAGGGTACTAAATTATAATTCTAAAGGGTACTAAAGGATAATTCTAAAGGGTACTAAAGGATAATTACAATGGGTTCTATAGGGTAATTCTAATGGGTTTAAAGGGTAGTTTTAAAGGGTAATTCTAGAGGGTTCTAAATGGTAATTCTAATGGGTTTA
The DNA here is from genome assembly GCF_964187855.1 of Myxine glutinosa. Lineage (NCBI taxonomy): Eukaryota > Metazoa > Chordata > Myxini > Myxiniformes > Myxinidae > Myxine > Myxine glutinosa. Next base: position 188,971,405 of record NC_136263.1, on the reverse strand, counting down.
AAGGGTAATTAAAAGGGTTCTAAAGGTTAATTCTAATGGGTACTAATGGATAATTATAAAGGGTACTAAAAGATCATTCTAAAGGGTACTAAAGGATGATTCTAAAGGGTACTAAAGGATAATTACAAAGGGTTCTAAAGGGTAATTCTAATGGGTTTAAAGGGTAATTCGAAAGGGTAATTCTAGTGGGTTTAAAGGGTTCTAAAGGGTCATTATAAAGGGTTCTAAAGGATAATTCTAAAGGGTACTAAAGGATAATTACAAAGGATTCTAAAGGGTAATTATAATGGGTTTAAAGGGTCGCTCTAAAGGATAATTCTAGAGGGTTCTAAGAGGTAATTATAATGGGTTTAAAGGATAATTCTAAAGGGTACTAAAGGATAATTACAAAGGGTTCTAAAGGTTAATTCTAATGGGTTTAAAGGGTAGTTCTAAACGGTTCTAAAGGGTAATTCTCATGGGTTTAAAGGGTAATTATATAGGGTTCTAAAGGTTAATTCTAATGGGTACTAATGGATAATTATAAAGGGTACTAAAAGATCATTCTAAAGGGTACTAAAGGATCATTCTAAAGGGTACTAAAGGATAATTACAAATGGTTCTAAAGGGTAATTCTAATGGGCTCCAAAGGGTAATTCTAATGGGTTCTACAAGGTCATTATAATGGGTTATAAAAGGTAATTCTGAAGGGTTTCGTTTGGTTCTAGGCTTTACATATTTCATATTAAAAATGTCAAACTGAACCGCTTCCTTCGGACATGGATGCAATTTTTATTTTTAACCTTCAACCTCCTCTGCCGCTTGTTTTCTTCGATCCGTACAGAAATTTCCCCTTTGGAGTGCCCTTATCGCAGATGCTCAACAACGAAATGTCATTGTGAGCACAACACAAGCAACATATAGCAGTGACGTCAAGAAGATACTTCAAGAAAGAACAAGCAAGCTCAGGAGAGTTTGTTTTGAAGATGATGGGGCAAAAATCTGAACCACGGAATTGAGTAAGAAGATGAAAGAAGATAACAGTTGCCAGTTGCTGCTACATTGGGAAAGTATGCTCGTCCAGCACAAAACCTTTCTCTCTCAGGGAACTGATGAATAACTGGACGAGTTGACAGAGAGGAAAGAGCTGCTGAAACTCCCTTCTGTTGCCATACATCATGAAGCCTTATCGGGATTTGAATCCCCTGTAGATATAGGGGTGAAGTTCTCACCGTGACTGTTTCGTTGCGTCACCTTTTTAATGTGTTCTTGACCAGGTGAACTGCCTGTTAAATCAACCAATACACTAACTTCAAGCATATCTCATTCACGTCTACCTCCAGGATGCATCTGGTTCAGATGCTGTCTGTTGCCGACATATTTCACTTTATTTTCTTCATTCATTCACCTTTCGTGTTCTCTTCTCTTACTTTGCGGTAGAGCCAGTTTTATACTGTTGAAAGAGACTGCCATATCATATCAGGAGGTCCACTAATGGGATTTTGAATGCCTGCTTTGCTTGCAAGTGGCCATACGATGCCTCTCACTAGTTTCCTTTGCTCGGCAGATGCAAAGGGGCCGATCCAGTGTTGAGCCACACCAGGAGTCTGTAATAATTCGTACTCTTAAATCCTACAATTATTCAGGTTTCAAGGCAGTATGCCTGGAAGCCTCACCCTTGTTGGGGTTTTTACTTTTATACCACGTTTTGACATGTTTTTCTGTGAAACCACTGCACTGATAAAATTAAAACTTCTCAGGGGAAACTGGTTGGTATAAATTAGGCTCGTTGGCCATATTGAATTTATGTTTCTTTAATATAAAAATAAACTTTGTATTTTTTCTTTTACCACAGAGAATTGCTCGTTTTTACTTGCTCAGGTTGGAAGTGAGGTCGGACTGCCGGTGAGCCAGTAAGCGAGTTAGTTCGCTTGTTCGGTGTCATCCATGGTCTTCCTTTCGTCTACGCTTACCTTGAGGATCTGCTAGTAGCAAGCCCTACTGCCGAAGAACACGGCGCACACCTCCGTTTACTTTCCGAGCGCCTTGCTAAGTATGGCATTGTCATCAATCCCAGTAAGTGCCAGTTTGGGAAGCCATCGCTCGCCGTCCTCGGCCATGTTGTAGACAAACATGGTATCTGTCCACTGGAGGAGAAAGTCAAGACCATGCAAGCCTTTCCTGCACACACATCACTGCGCCTTTTGAGGGAGTTTCTTGGCCTTGTGAATTTTTGCAGGTGTTTCATCCCTAACTGTGTAGATATATCTCAGCCATTGATGCACATACTACATAACAAGAATAAGAAAAATCAGCTCATCAACCTCAATGAAAAGCAATTGTCTTCCTTCGAGGAGGTGAAAGTGAGGCTTGCTGAGACCACACTTCTTGTTCATCCCAAGGCTGAAGCACCACTGTGCCTCTTAGTCGCCGCATCGGATGTGGGAGTAGGAGGAGTTTTTGCAGCAGAATGTAGATGATGTCTTGCAACCATTCTCCTTTTTTCTCATAATAAAAAGGGGAGGTAAGCATAATAAAGGGAGTTGGAGACAAGATGGGGAGGGGGAGGTAAGCACACAAGTACAACAATAGAGAACAGGGACATCGGGAGATCTGTGAGAGGGGGAGGGCTTGGTGGGTGGGGGAGGGTTTGGGGGGAGGTGGGAGAGGTTAAAAACATATTAACACTGCAAGGACTTCCAGGAAAGAAGTTGGAATTTCAAAAAAGAAAAAGTGTATCTGGGGTGAATTAACGAGGGTAGAAAAGATCAAGGTTTTGGATGGGGGAAGATAAGAGATGGTGGTGAACAGCTGTTTTAAAGACCTGGAGGGAGGAGTGGGATTGAAGGGAGTGGGGGAGTTTGTTCCAGAGGCGGGAGAAAAAGGGAATGAAAGTGAAGGTGAGCAGAGAGTCTTGATTTTGGCAGTTTAACCATAAGAGGGTTGCAGGCAGATCTTGTGCAACCTGCAGGAATATTTGGGGGAGGTGGAGGTTATTACTATTAACAGGTGGAGTGGAGGTAATTGAGTGGAGTGGTAACAGGTAATTGGGGGAGGTGGAGGTTCTTAAGCCAGTTCTTAATAACATTTGTATGTTCTTCATAACATTTGTATGTTCTCTTAGTATGTTCTTCATAACATTTGTATGTTCTTCATAATATTTGTATGTTCTTAATAACATTTGTATGTTCTTCATAACATTTGTATGTTCTCTTAGTATGTTCTTCATAACATTTGTATGTTCTTCATAACATGTGTATGTTCTTCATAACATTTGTATGTTCTCTTAGTATGTTCTTCATAACATTTGTATGTTCTCTTGGTATGTTCTTCATAACATTTGTATGTTCTCTTAGTATGTTCTTCATAACATTTGTATGTTCTCTTAGTATGTTCTTCATAACATTTGTATGTTCTCTTAGTATGTTCTTCATAACATTTGTATGTTCTCTTAGTATGTACTTCATAACATTTGTATGTTCTCTTAGTATGTTCTTCATAACATTTGTATGTTTTATTTTTGTTTTTTTTGTATACTGAATCGAGGCTCGTGAAAGAGCTGACATTTACTTCACAAACAAATCAACCAGACAAACAAAATATATAAAAAGAGGGAGCGGAAGACAAGAGAAGGGGAAGCACACAAACACTTGAGAGCACACAACATTTAAGAGCAGGGAGATGTGTGGGAGGGAGAGGGCTTGGGGGGAGGAGGCGTGGGAAGGGGGGGGGTGGGTGGGTGGGAGAAGTATAAAACACAAGGACACCAAGGACTTCCAGGACAGAAGTTGGTATTTCAAAAAAGTGGAATTGGGGTGAAATTAGCGGGGATAGCAAAGATCAAGGTTTTGGATGGGGGAAGATAAGAGATGGTGGTGAACAGCTGTTTTAAAGACCTGGAGGGTGGAGTGGGATTGAAGAGAGTGAGTGAGTTTGTTCCAGAGGCGGGAGAAAAGAGGAGTGAAGGTGAGCAGAGAGTCCTGATTTTGGCAGTTTAACCATAAGAGGGTTACAGGCAGATCTTGTGCGACCTGTAGGAATATTTGCGGGACAGAGCCCAGAGAGAGCTGGGGGGGCAAGGCCAGAGAGGAGTCGGTAGAAGACGGAAACCACCAACCTGCCTGCGGTGAGTGAGTGAGAGGCCCTTGGAGTTAGCTTCATCGTGGAAGATTCCAATGATTCTGAATGCTTTGGTTTCAACAGCGTGAAGACGAGCTAGGTGTGAGGCAGGAGCACCAGCCCAGAGGGGAGAGCAGTATTCCATTGAGCTGCGGATGAAAGCCTTGTATGGTGAGGAGCTCAGGTGTGCCAAGGAAGGACTTCACACGACGGAGGATACCCAGTCGGCGACTGGCTTTGGAGGCCAGATTTGAAATGTGGTTTTCCCAGGAAGGATCATGGCAGATAGTGAGACCTAGAGTCCCTGTATAAAGAGAGTTGCGCCATGCGCTGACCCGAGATTTCTGGTCACGTGATTTCGTGGCGCCATTTTGTGTCTAACTTCACCGTGCGTGAACGTCAGCTTGGTACGGGAATGTTGTTTATTGCCAAACAAAATGACTGGTTGTTCTGCTTTTGGTTGTTCAAACCAATCTGGGAAATATAAGATGTATAGATTTCCAAGTGATAAAGTCAGAAGACAAATTTGGGAAGCGAAAGTCAGACGAAAGAGCTGGAAAGCGATCGACTCCTCGAGACTCTGCCAGGTAGGCCCACGCCGCTTGATGATCGATGTTCAAAAGCAATTCTATCTGCTCGTTTTTTTTTTGGTTGTCTGTCCGTTGAAAACCCTTTTAAAGGGAAGTGATTTGTGTTTGTTTATAATCTTCAAGGAGCTGACCAACAATGCATTTCCGTGGGAAGAACCCTGCTCAATCTTTTTCGGGTAGTCCTAGCGGACCGCATATTGTCATTGATTGATGAAATGTCCCGGTACAGTGACATTGCCTGGTCTGCGGTTGGGTAGTCTGCGGGCAATGTCACTGTACTTTTTCAGAGGGAATTAATTTTGATTTTATAGGGGTGGGAAACCCATGGTCCGTTTTGTTTTCAGTTGTCTGTCCGTCCATTCAAAACTTATTCCGAGGCAAGTTGTTTTTTTGGTTTAAAATCTTTAGCCTAATCGGCAATCATAAAAGCAATTTTAGGGGGGGACCTGCTCAATTTTTTTGCGGGTTGTGCAGCCAAGTCGCCAGCTATGAAACATATTAATCGATCAGGCAATATCCATCAGAGTTCTGGGCAAGGGTGTAGTAATAAATGAACGTTTCAATCTTACTAGATGCCGATGACGTTTTCCTTATGTCAGAGACAGAAGCTGACTTGCAGCTTGTTAAATCATTACAATGGAAATTGAATATAAATGTCGATAAAACTAAAGTTGTACACTATAGAAATATGGCAATACCACGTACAGAATTTGTTTTAAGTGTGTTAGACTATACTAGGGCATGCCCGTACTATATATAAGCTAGGACGTGCCCGTACGTGGGTGCCCGTTCCTTGCCAAAAAAAAAAAAAAAAAAAAATTTGTGTAGGGGGGTGTGTGTGTAAACATCCTAGGGCGTGCCCGTACGTGGGTGCAAAAAAACATGTGTGCAAACAACAATAACAAAAAAAAACTTTGAAACCACGTGGCAGTAACGACCACAGAACCCCCCCCCCCCTCTATTTACATGAATGGTTTGGTCCATTCGCAACGACCACAGAACCCCCCCCCCCCCCTCTATTTACATGCAATGGTTTGGTCCAAAGCGAACGGCTTGCAGTGTTTGGTAAAGAAATCGCCATAGCTCGGTAAGTACTTGTCCGATTAATATGAAACCTTGAAAAGGCACATCCTCGGGTCCCGAGCAATATACCTGGCAAGTTTAAAGTATATCGGACCCGTGGTTGTCGAGAAACAGCGGTCACAGACAAACATACACACATACACACATACACACAGAGATTAATGGAATTATAGATAGATGTCGGCTGGAAGTCCTACACCGGAATTGCTCTCGGCACCCTTTAAAAAATATTGGATATGCCCACACTCCTTTCTAAAAGTTATTAAAATTCAGAGAACGACAGCATTGGTTTGTCTTCTATCTATAATTCCAGTAATCTCTGTGTGTATGTTTGTATGTTTGTATGTTTGTATGTTTGTCTGTGACCGCTGTTTCTCGACAACCACGGGTCCGATATACTTGAAACTTGCCAGGTATATTGCTGGGGACCTGAGGATGTGCCTTTTCAAGGTTTCATATTAATCGGACAAGTAGTTACCGAGCTATGGCGATTTCTTTACCAAACTCCGCAAGCCGTTCGCTTTGGACCAAACCATTTCATGTAAATAGAGGGGGGGGATTGTCACCGTACTCGCAAGCCGTTCGCTTTGGACCAAACCATTTCATGTAAATAGAGGGGGGGGATTGTCACCGTACTCGCAAGCCGTTCGCTTTGGACCAAACCATTTCATGTAAATAGAGGGGGGGGATTGTCACCGTACTCGCAAGCCGTTCGCTTTGGACCAAACCATTTCATGTAAATAGAGGGGGGGGGATATAATTTTAGATATATATATAGTACGGGCATGCCCTCGTACTTATAATGTTAGCTCTTATATGCAGTGTTGGCTTGTAATATGCATTGCCATACCACTTTTAATATCACCACACAGCTCTTTTTCACAGCAATAGCTGAGTTTTTGACAAAACAAATATCACCTGTATGTAATAATAAGACTAAATATGTGCAGTAAATTTTTTTTTAGCAGGTTTAGAATATATCACCCCATATCGCGAATGTACATGTATATCTAATCCGACACACTTAGACACAAAATGGCGTCCAAATTTGAGTTGACACAACTCTCTATATACAGGGACTCTAGTGAGACCCAAAAGCTTGAGTGACAGAACTTCTTGGAGAGGATTATTCAGAAAGTGGATGGGAGGGTTGTCCAGTCGGTCGTTTCGGAGAGACATCGTAAGAGTGTGAGATTTGTCAGGATTGAAAGACATGTTCCACTTGTTTGCCCAGTCTGTGATTTTGTCCAGGTCTGCAGTGAGTGAGGAGGCTGCAGACTGCCGATCTGAGGGATGAAGAATGGAGCGACAGAGAGTAGAGTCATCAGCAAAGAGATAGAGAGGATTTTCAAGAGAGTCAGAGAGATCATTGATGAAGACCAGAAAAAGCACAGGGCCCAGAACACTGCCTTGGGGAACTCCAGCCTGAACAGGAAGAGGAGATGAGAGAAACCCATTCAGGGCCACACGTTGACCGACTAGAGAGGAAGTCCGCCAGCCATGCGTGGAGATTTCCATGGATACCAAAGGAGGAGAGTTTGGTGAGCAGAGCGGGGTGCCAGACCGTATCGAAGGCACCTGATATGTCGAGGGAGACAGCTCTAATTTCCTGTTTGGCATTGAGGACCTCCATCCATTGTTGAGAAAGCAGAAGCAGCATGTCCAGAGTAGAGTGACCAGGTCTGAAACCAAATTGATGGTCAGAGATCAAGCCATTGGAGAAGAGGAAAGATTTCATATCTGAAGCAATGATGGATTCCATGACTTTGCTGATAATTGGGAGAAGGCTGATTGGTCTGTCGTTGCTGGGATCTGTTTTTGCACCTTTTTTGTGCAAAGCGGTGATGTTGGCAGATTTCCAAGCAGATGGCAGATGACCTTGAGCAAAAGAGAGGGTGAAGAGAACAGAGAGAGGGAGTGAAAGAGCGGAAGAACAGGATTTTAGGACCCGTGGACTGATGCCGTCAGGTCCAGTTGCAGAATCAGAGTCGAGGGTTGACAGAAACTTTTCCACCTTGTCAGGAGGAAAGGACACACAGTCCAGGAGCGACTGGGTACGGTGGGTACAGAGAGGGATGGGTTTGGGACACAATATTTAGAGGCAAAGACAGAGGTGAGGCATTCAGCTTTTTCACGTGCGGAGTCAGCCGTGTGGCCGTTTGAGGTGAGGGAGGGGATGGAGGGAGAAGGATGTTCTCTTGGTATGTTCTTCATAACATTTGTATGTTCTTCATAACATTTGTATGTTCTCTTAGTATGTTCTTCATAACATTTGTATGTTCTCTTTGTATGTTCTTCATAACATTTGTATGTTCTCTTAGTATGTTCTTCATAACATTTGTATGTTCTCTTTGTATGTTCTTCATAACATTTGTATGTTCTCTTCGTATGTTCTTCATAATATTTGTATGTTCTTTTCATATGTTCTTCATAACATTTGTATGTTCTCTTTGCATGTTCTTCATAATATTTGTATGTTCTCTTAGTATGTTCTTCATAACATTTGTATGTTCTCTTAGTATGTTCTTCATAACATTTGTATGTTCTCTTAGTATGTTCTTCATAACATTTGTATGTTCTCTTAGTATGTTCTTCATAACATTTGTATGTTCTCTTAGTATGTTCTTCATAACATTTGTATGTTCTCTTAGTATGTTCTTCATAACATTTGTATGTTCTCTTAGTATGTTCTTCATAACATTTGTATGTTCTCTTAGTATGTTCTTCATAACATTTGTATGTTCTCTTAGTATGTTCTTCATAACATTTGTATGTTCTCTTAGTATGTTCTTCATAACATTTTAATGTTCTCTTAGCATGTTCTTCATAACATTTGTATGTTCTCTTAGTATGTTCTTTATAACATTTGTTTGTTCTCTTTTTTGAAATCAGTGTATTGAAATGTATGGGAAAGAACCATTCCCACGTAGTTTGCGATTGATTAAGGCAAAAACGTTTTTCTAGCCATTTGCGGAACCAATAGATTCCGGCCAATAAGTGAACAGGACGCCTCCAAGTACTACAAGGGAGATTCTGAGACCCTGAAGGATGAGATCAGTGAGAATCATTGGGAGGAGGAACTCAATGATATGAGCACAGAGGAGGCATGGGGGTTGACAGGATGGCCGAGACCTACAGGTACCCACACTTTTCTCTAACCTGTCTTGCCTGGGTTATAAACTGTCATCCCGGTGTTTCACGGGCAGGGTGAGTCATCGATGTGTGCGCTGTCCCTCGGATGGACGTTAAACTGGGTGTCCAAGCTGCCGCCATTGGTTTGTGGACGTTAAGGCTCCCAGTCCCAGGGTCTTTTATAAAGAGTCGCTGAGGATGCAGATTTGACCTATCGCTCAGATGTAAAACGTAAACTGTTCAGCCTGGCGGAGGTATGCAGTCTACCGAGTGACGTTCCAATTCACCAAGTTTCGCCCGAATCCGTTCACCAAAATCTCATCAAATCGTCCTTTTCGCACAACCAACGAAAGCGTGCGAAGCTCCGCCCAATTCTCCAGCCAGTCAAACAATCCAGCCAACCAAAAGCACCGCAGCGTGTTAAGCTCCGCCCAATTCTCCAGCTAGCCAAACAATCCAACCAATAGTAAGAACCACAGCGTACGAAGCTCCGCCCACTTCTCCAGGCAGTCAAACAATCCAACCAACCAAAAGAACCACAGCGTTCAAAGCTCCACCCAGTTGTCGAGGAACTAAATGGGATGTTTTTTGCGCTCCGATAAATCTGCGATGTAGAAATAATCCGATCGTTGTGTTCATTCTTCTGATTATTTTAATTGCTGTTGTGGTGGAATCCGGTTCTCCTCGTAAACGTTATTTGTTATTCGAAGTCGATACATAAGTAGCTCCGGCATACCTTGACGCTTTGTCGGAGATCGTCACAGGGACGTTGAGAGCTCGAGGGTATTTCGGTGTATTTTTTACACTTTGAGAAAGTCCACGTACGGTGTATTTAATTCGACAAGATGCCTCACAAGAGAACTAGCTTATGGAGTCTGGTTCGCTCTTACGGAGGTGTCATCGGTTGAGGTAATAACGTGATGCCGAGTACTTGGAGTGTCGTGAGTATCGCGAATGTTAGATGGATTTTGTGATCCCTAACCCCCCCCCCCCCCCCCCCCAGAGACGTTGGAAAGCGTCACGTGACCGTCCTAACCTGGGATACCTTAATCACGAGAAACTTTAAAGCATTTTTTAAATCAAGGTAATTACCTTCACTAAACGGTTTAATTAATACTTTTTTTAAACTCGAGTTCCTTGTGTGTTAGACGGTATTAATGGTGTTTTGTTATAAATAATTTATTTTGATTAACGGAAGTTGTTCCCTCCATACAATGGAATTTCCGTTTTCCGTTCATCACCATGAATGGCATCCCGTCGTTAACTGTGCACCAAGTTTAGCTCCGCGCTGAGTACCGTGGTACTTCAAGTTTAAGGTGTTTTTGTTTTCAGTCGATTGTTCTGGAATCTCGATAAACATTTTAAAGGTATGCACGGTGAGTGAATGAGTGAGTGTGCTTCGCACCTGTGAGGAGGACGGGCTTGTTCGAGGCCGGCAGCTGAAGCTGAATTTCACGGCAGCTGAAAGAGCTGCTGAACAGCAGCTGAAGGAGCAGATCTGGAGCTCTTCGCGCCCATTTCAAAAGTGCTGAACGTGCGGCGGGCGGATTCGATGAAATCGCGTTGGAACGTTAGGTTTTTACGTCAGCAACAGGTTCGTGCGGACGGTGTCGCCTTCTGTGAGTGAAATGTTCTCGTTTTGTTTTCGTTTCATTCGCACAGTTCATTTTTCCGTCTGCCTTCATCACGTCACGTTATCACTGCGTGGTTTTTTTGCGGAGTGATAGAAACTCAAAATCAAATGGTTCGAGATGTAATAACGTTTTTTTTCACTTTATACGCGATTTGCTGTGGAAAGTAATTGTTCTGTTACAAGGTTAGCCTCCGTTTTATTATAGTTTGTGGGAGTATGTGTGACTAGTTCGTTATATCCTGTGGAGATCCATGTTTGTCCGGTCTTAGCCTGTGGCCTTGTTTCCTAGTCCTACGTCATTTGTGTATTTTATCTCGTCTGTTGTTTTTGGACGTGTTTATTTCTTGATTCATTGGGTTTTCATGAGCGACTTCTGATGATTCCACAGATGCCATTTAATGGCGGTCAGGTGATGAGAAAATTTTATTAATTAATCAGTTGAACTGCTGCTTTTTTTTTCTTTTTTTTTTTTTCTTTTTTTTTCTTTTTTTTTTTGTATACAAGATCGAGGCTCGTGAAAGAGCGAACATTAATCACACAGAAAGACAAACCGACACATAAAACATATAACATCGGGAGCGGTAGACAAGATGGGGAGAGAGGGGGAAGGACACAAACAACATTTGAGAGCAGGGACCGAGAGACATGGAGACATCGAGAGATCTGAGAGAGGGCGAGGGCTTTGGGGGGGGGGGGGCATGGGAATGGGGCGGTGGGAGAGGTATAAAACATATGGACACTGCCAGGACTTCCAGGAAAGAAGTTGGAATTTCAAACAAGGTGGATCTGGGGTGAATTAGCGGGGGTAGAAAAGATCAAGGTTTTGGATGGGGGAAGATAAGAGATGGTGGTGAACAGCTGTTTTAAAGACCTGGAGGGAGGAGTGGGATTGAAGGGAGTGAGGGAGTTTGTTCCAGAGGCGGGAGAAAAGAGGAATGAAAGAGTGAAGGTGAGCAGAGAGCCGAGATTTCGGCAGTTTAACCATCAGAGGGTTGCTGGCAGATCTTGTGCGACCTGTAGGAATATTTGGGGGACAGAGCACAGAGAGAGCTGGGGGTGCAAGGCCGGAGAGGAGTCGGTAGAAGACAGAAAGACCACCTACCTGCCTGCGGTGAGTGAGTGAAAGGCCCTCAGAGATAGCTTCATCGCGGGAGATTCCAATAATTCTGAAACCTTTGGTTTCAACAGCGTGAAGCCGAGCTAGGTGTGAGGCAGGAGCACCGGCCCATAGGGGAGAACAGTATTCCATTGAGCTGCGGATGAAAGCCTTGTATGTGGTGAGGAGCTCAGGTGTGCTGAGGAAGGACTTCGCACGACGGAGGATGCCCAGTCGGCGACTGGCTTTGGAGGCCAGCTTGGAAATGTGGTTTTCCCAAGAAAGATCATGGCAGATAGTGAGACCCAAAATCTTGAGCGACAGAACTTCTTGGAGAGGATTGTTGAGAAAGTAGATGGGAGGGTTGTCCAGTCGATCTTTTCGGAGAGACATAGTAAGAGTGTGAGATTTGTCAGGATTGAAAGACATGTTCCACTTGTTTGACCAGTCTGTGATTTTGTCCAGGTCTTCAGAGAGTGAGGAGGCAGCAGACTGCCGATCTGAGGGAAGAGAATGGAGCGGCAGAGAGTGGAGTCATCAGCAAAGAGATAGAGAGGATTTTCGAGAGAGTCAGAGAGATCATTGATGAAGACCAGAAAAAGCACGGGGCCCAGAACACTGCCTTGGGGAACTCCAGCCTGAACAGGAAGAGGAGATGAGAGAAACCCATTCAGGGCCACACGTTGACGACGACTAGAGAGGAAGTCCGCCAGCCATGCGTGGAGATTTCCATGGATACCAAAGGAGGAGAGTTTGGTGAGCAGAGCGGGGTGCCAGACCGTGTCGAAGGCACGTGATATGTCGAGGGAGACAGCTCTAATTTCCTGTTTGGCATTGAGGACCTCCATCCATTGTTGAGACAGCAGAAGCAGCATGTCCAGAGTAGAGTGACCTGGTCTGAAACCAAATTGATGATCAGAGATCAAGCCATTGGAGAAGAGGAAAGATTTCATATCCGAAGCAATGATGGATTCCATGACTTTGCTGATAATTGGGAGAAGGCTGATTGGTCTGTAGTTGCTAGGATCTGTTTTTGCACCTTTTTTTGTGCAAAGCGGTGATGTTGGCTGATTTCCAAGCAGATGGCAGTTGACCTTGAGCAAAAGAGAGGGTGAAGAGAACAGAGAGAGGGTGAGATAGAGCAGCAGAGCAGGATTTTAGGACCCGTGGGCTGATGCCGTCGGGTCCAGTTGCAGAATCAGAGTCGAGGGTTGACAGAAACTTTTCCACCTTGTCAGGAGGAAAAGACATGGAGTCCAGGAGCAGCAGGGTACGACTGGGTATGGTGGGTACAGAGAGCAATGGGTTTGGGACACAAGATTTAGAGGGAAACACAGAGTTGAGGCATTCAGCTTTTTCACGTGCGGAGTCAGCTGTGTAGCCGTTTGAGGTAAGGGAGGGGATGGAGGGGGAACAAACACCAGAAACGGATTTGACCAGACGCCACCAGGATTTGGAAGAGGGAGACAGATAAGAGAGTTCGGTCTTGAGAACGGAGAGATATTGTTTCCTGGCTCTCCTGAGGGTGGACACACACTTGTTTCGGGCTTTGTGAAAGGAAATGAGATTTCCTTCCGTTGGATTTGCTTTCCAGGAGACGAAGGCAAGTTGTTTCTGGGCAACAGCCTCACCACAAGATTCCGTGTACCATGGACGGGAGGAAGGGTATGACAACTGAAGACGAGATGGGATAAATCTGTGCATGAGAGAGAGCAATTTACTTTGGAAGAATTCCCAGGATGAGTTGATGTCAGAGGTGGTAGAGATGGGAGACCAGTCCAGATGATTGATGGCTGCTTGAAGACCGTGCCAGTTGGCCTGAGTGAAATGCCAGACTCGTCGACGCTGAGCAGGCTCCCTGAGGATGGTCAGAGAGATGTCCACTTTAACAAGGACATGATCAGATGATCCGATCGGAGCAGAAGAAGAGCAGCAGACATTTTCAGGGAAGTTAGTCATAACCAAGTCCAGAAGAGAAGATGTTTCGTTGACTGAGATCCGGGTCGGGAAATTGACAGATTGTGTCAGTCCCAGTGAGTCGCAGAAGTCCTTTGCTGAGGAGCCATGGCTGGTGAGAGAGGTACCCACACCCAGCCAACTGGCATGATGACAGTTGAAATCACCACATATGAGGAAGAGAGAGTTGGGATGAGTAGGTAGAAGTTGGTCCATATCATCAGACAGCGAGATGTAGATGGAGTCATCACTGTTTGGTGGACGGTACAACACACATATGAACAAGAGGTGGGAGCGAAGGGGAAGCCGTAGCCAGAGGTATTCCTGGGGGTGAGGTGGAGAGAGTGCAGTGCAGGGCGAGTGAGGAAGAGAGTTTTTGATAAAGATAGCAACCCCGCCTCCAGGACGAGGCTCAGGTCTATCATACCGGAGGAGGGAGTAGCCCGGGAGAGATACTATGGAATCAGAGACATCATAAAGGAGGAAAGTTACTGTTAAGCAGATCACGTCTGGTTTGACAGAAGCAACCTGTATGGAGAGATCAGTTAAGTTTGAACGAAGGCCCCGGATATTTGAGGTCCATACCGTTAATGAAGAGGAAGGGGGAGCATCAGATACAGAACAGGGGGGAGGAGGGGTAGGGTAAGATGTGGAAGAGGTGGAAGAGGTAGGGAGAGCTGTTGAAGGTGTGTCAGAGATTTCAGAATAGCTCGGAGAAAGGGAAGGATGGGGCGGACAAAAGGTTTGATGGTGATTGGGTGAGCCACAATGAGGTGTTATTTGAGGAGGGGGAAGAGCGAGGCAGAAGGTTGGGGGAGATGGAGGTGAGAGTTTGAAGGGGGAAGAAGCAGGGAGGACGCTTTGAGGAGGGGGAGTGAGAGGGGGGAAATTGAGAAGCAATGAGGGTGGGGAGATTTGAAGGGGAGGGGTGAGGGGGGAGTTTGGGAGGGGAGGGACAAGGGGAGGGATTTGAAAGGGATGGGATATGGGGAAGATTTGGAGGGGAGGGGTGAGGCAGGAGTCTAGGAGGGGAGGGGCGAGGGGGCATCTTGGCGGGGAGGGGTGAGGGGGTAGTTTAGGAGGGAGGGGGCAAGGGGGGAGATTTGAAAGGGATGGGTGATGGGGAAGATTTGGAGGGGAGGGGTGATGGGGAAGATTTGGAGGGGAGGGGTTATGGGGAAGATTTGGAGGGGAGGGGTGAGATTGGATTTTTGAAAGTGTACGATTTATGGGAAACGAACATTTATTGCAAAATGAGTTTCTTGTGACCTTCGAGTTAAAAATACGTTTAAGGACGCTGGATGGAGGATGGAGTGCAGGAGAGTTTAGGGAATGTAGAATGTAAGAGAATTGCTCAACTCAATTCCGCAGTTACAATTTTGAAATTCGGCTCAGGTTAAGATATTGTAGGCCAAACTCAAACTCTCTTCTTCCCTTCCCCTCACACTTATCTTGTCCCAACCCCACTCCACCAAAACATCCCCTCCACTACCCTGCCCCATCAATCCCTTCAGCCTCCCCTCCTTCACCCGCTTCCACCACTCTCCCCTTCATTCATCCCCTTCCACCCCCCTTCCTTTCCACCACTCCACCCATCCACTCCACTCCACTCCACCCATCCACTTCACTCCACCCATCCACTTCACTCCACCCATCCACTTCACTCCACCCATCCACTCCACTCCACCCATCCACTCCACTCCACCCCATCCACTCCACTCCACCCATCCCCTCCACACATCCCCTCCACACATCCCCTCCACACATCCCCTCCACACATCCCCTCCACACATCCCCTCCACCCATCCACTCCACTCCACCCATCCCCATCCACTCCACACATCCCCTCCACCCATCCCCTCCACCCATCCACTCCACCCATCCCCTCCACCCATCCACTCCACCCATCCACTCCACCCATCCACTCCACCCATCCACTCCACCCATCCACTCCACCCATCCACTCCACCCATCCACTCCACCCATCCACTCCACCCATCCACTCCACTCATCCACTCCACCCATCCACTCCACTCCACTCCACCCATCCCCTCCACCCATCCCCTCCACCCATCCCCTCCACCCATCCCCTCCACCCTTCCCCTCCACCCTTCCCCTCCACCCTTCCCCTCCACCCTTCCCCTCCACCCTTCCCCTCCACCCTTCCCCTCCACCCTTCCCCTCCACCCTTCCCCTCCACCCTTCCCCTCCAGCCTTACCCTCCAGCCTTACCCTCCACCCTTACCCTCCACCCTTACCCTCCACCCTTACCCTCCACCCTTACCCTCCACCCTTACCCTCCACCCTTACCCTCCACCCTTACCCTCCACCCTTACCCTCCACCCTTACCCTCCACCCACTCCACTCCACTCATCCACTCCACTCCACTCATCCACTCCACTCCACTCATCCACTCCACTCCACTCATCCACTCCACTCCACTCATCCACTCCACTCCACTCATCCACTCCACTCCACTCATCCACTCCACTCCACTCATCCACTCCACTCCACTCATCCACCCCACTCCACTCATCCACTCCACTCCACTCATCCACTCCACTCCACTCATCCACTCCACTCCACTCATCCACTCCACTCCACTCATCCACTCCACTCCACTCATCCACTCCACTCCACTCATCCACTCCACTCCACTCATCCACTCCACTCCACTCATCCACTCCACTCCACTCATCCACTCCACTCCACTCATCCACTCCACTCATCCACTCCACTCCACTCATCCACTCCACTCCACTCATCCACTCCACTCCACTCCACTCATCCACTCCACTCCACTCATCCACTCCACTCCACTCATCCACTCCACTCCACTCATCCACTCCACTCCACTCATCCACTCCACTCATCCACTCCACTCCACTCATCCACTCCACTCCACTCATCCACTCCACTCCACTCATCCACTCCACTCCACTCATCCACTCCACTCCACTCATCCACTCCACTCCACTCATCCACTCCACTCCACTCATCCACTCCACTCCACTCATCCACTCCACTCCACTCATCCACTCCACTCCACTCATCCACTCCACTCCACTCATCCACTCCACTCCACTCATCCACTCCACTCCACTCATCCACTCCACTCATCCACTCCACTCATCCACTCCACTCCACTCATCCACTCCACTCCACTCCACTCCACTCATCCACTCCACTCATCCACTCCACTCATCCACTCCACTCCACTCATCCACTCATCCACTCCACTCCACTCATCCACTCCACTCATCCACTCCACTCATCCACTCCACTCATCCACTCCACTCATCCACTCCACTCATCCACTCATCCACTCCACTCCACTCATCCACTCCACTCCACTCATCCACTCCACTCCACTCATCCACTCCACTCCACTCATCCACTCCACTCCACTCATCCACTCCACTCCACTCATCCACTCCACTCCACTCATCCACTCCACTCCACTCATCCACTCCACTCCACTCATCCACTCCACTCCACTCATCCACTCCACTCATCCACTCCACTCATCCACTCCACTCATCCACTCCACTCATCCACTCCACTCATCCACTCCACTCATCCACTCCACTCATCCACTCCACTCATCCACTGCACTCCACTCATCCACTCCACTCATCCACTCCACTCATCCACTCCACTCATCCACTCCACTCATCCACTCCACTCATCCACTCCACTCCACTCATCCACTCCACTCATCCACTCCACTCATCCACTCCATTCATCCACTCCAATCCACTCCACTCATCCACTCCACTCTACTCATCCACTCCACTCCAATCCACCTCACTCCAATCCACTGTCGTACAGCTGTAGAAGCAGCTTAAAGACTTCTCGTCAAAGACTTCGCAATGTAAGAATTAAGAGGCTTCACTTTATTCAAAGATTTATTCAGTTATTGCGGAGAGAACCCGACTCTTATACATTATACTTTTACAAAAAAAACACACTACGACGCGTCGACTCGAAGGAAATTCTCTGCCCAAGCTTTGCGCAGTGTCCCTTTATATGAACGAAGTCTCTTTTGATCTTCTCCGGGTGGAAGCTTGGGTCACCACGGGGTTTGCCAAAAGGCAGACCGTGTGGCACCCCTTCCCATCTGTTTCCTATCATGGAGTTACTGAAGTGGTTTAAAAAAGATTGTGATCCCGTGAAGATAGGAAAAAGGTAATTGTCCAAGCCAAAAAGTCAACGTTCCCTGACATGTTCAATCTCAGATAATGAGCTCTTGTGCTCAGGAGAGAGCTGGGCCAGCACTCTGCCCCTGTGCACATCCACAGAGGTGAAAAGGTCATCCCACAGATGGCAGATTGTCGTTCTGTTCCATATTCACTCCCTTCAGTATCCCATGCTAAAACTGAATGCTTTATACACAATTTAGTTCTCACATCAAAGAATGGAGTCTGTGCAATGCAATTGAAATGCCGGCGATAACTCGCCTGCTCTTAGCCTGTAGAAGTCTTTATAATTCTACACCACCCTTCCACTCCACCCTTCCACTCCACCCTTCCACTCCACCCTTCCACTCCACCCTTCCTCTCCACCCTTCCTCTCCACCCTTCCTCTCCACCCATCCAACCCATCCAATCCACCCATCCACTCCACCCATCCACTGCACCCATCCACTGCACCCATCCACTCCACCCATCCACTCCACCCATCCACTCCACCCATCCACTGCACCCATCCACTGCACCCATCCACTGCACCCATCCACTGCACCCATCCACTCCACTGCACCCTAACCCATCCGCTGCACTCTAACCCATCCGCTGCACTCTAACCCATCCACTGCACTCTAACCCATCCGCTGCACTCTAACCCATCCGCTGCACTCTAACCCATCCGCTGCACTCTAACCCATCCGCTGCACTCTAACCCATCCGCTGCACTCTAACCCATCCGCTGCACTCTAACCCATCCGCTGCACTCTAACCCATCCGCTGCACTCTAACCCATCCGCTGCACTCTAACCCATCCGCTGCACTCTAACCCCTCCGCTGCACTCTAACCCATCCGCTGCACTCTAACCCATCCGCTGCACTCTAACCCATCCGCTGCACTCTAACCCATCCGCTGCACTCTAACCCATCCGCTGCACTCTAACCCATCCGCTGCACTCTAGCCCATCCGCTGCACTCTAGCCCATCCGCTGCACTCTAGCCCATCCGCTGCACTCTAGCCCATCCGCTGCACTCTAGCCCATCCGCTGCACTCTAGCCCATCCGCTGCACTCTAGCCCATCCGCTGCACTCTAGCCCATCCGCTGCACTCTAGCCCATCCGCTGCACTCTAGCCCATCCGCTGCACTCTAGCCCATCCGCTGCACTCTAGCCCATCCGCTGCACTCTAGCCCATCCGCTGCACTCTAGCCCATCCGCTGCACTCTAGCCCATCCGCTGCACTCTAGCCCATCCGCTGCACTCTAGCCCATCCGCTGCACTCTAGCCCATCCGCTGCACTCTAGCCCATCCGCTGCACTCTAGCCCATCCGCTGCACTCTAGCCCATCCGCTGCACTCTAGCCCATCCGCTGCACTCTAGCCCATCCGCTGCACTCTAGCCCATCCGCTGCACTCTAACCCAACCCATCCGCTCCACTCTAACCCAACCCATCCGCTCCACTCTAACCCAACCCATCCGCTCCACTCTAACCCAACCCATCCGCTCCACTCTAACCCAACCCATCCGCTCCACTCTAACCCAACCCATCCGCTCCACTCTAACCCAACCCATCCGCTCCACTCTAACCCAACCCATCCGCTCCACTCTAACCCAACCCATCCGCTCCACTCTAACCCAACCCATCCGCTCCACTCTAACCCAACCCATCCGCTCCACTCTAACCCAACCCATCCGCTCCACTCTAACCCAACCCATCCGCTCCACTCTAACCCAACCCATCCGCTCCACTCTAACCCAACCCATCCGCTCCACTCTAACCCAACCCATCCGCTCCACTCTAACCCAACCCATCCGCTCCACTCTAACCCAACCCATCCGCTCCACTCTAACCCAACCCATCCGCTCCACTCTAACCCAACCCATCCGCTCCACTCTAACCCAACCCATCCGCTCCACTCTAACCCAACCCATCCGCTCCACTCTAACCCAACCCATCCGCTCCACTCTAACCCAACCCATCCGCTCCACTCTAACCCAACCCATCCGCTCCACTCTAACCTAACCCATCCGCTCCACTCTAACCCAACCCATCCGCTCCACTCTAACCTAACCCATCCGCTCCACTCTAACCTAACCCATCCGCTCCACTCTAACCTAACCCATCCGCTCCACTCTAACCTAACCCATCCGCTCCACTCTAACCTAACCCATCCGCTCCACTCCACTCTAACCTAACCCATCCGCTCCACTCCACTCTAACCTAACCCATCCGCTCCACTCCACTCTAACCTAACCCATCCGCTCCACTCCACTCTAACCTAACCCATCCGCTCCACTCCACTCTAACCTAACCCATCCGCTCCACTCCACTCTAACCTAACCCATCCGCTCCACTCCACTCTAACCTAACCCATCCGCTCCACTCCACTCTAACCTAACCCATCCACTCCACTCTAACCTAACCCATCCACTCCACTCTAACCTAACCCATCCACTCCACTCTAACCTAACCCATCCACTCCACTCTAACCTAACCCATCCACTCCACTCTAACCTAACCCATCCACTCCACTCTAACCTAACCCATCCACTCCACTCTAACCTAACCCATCCACTCCACTCTAACCTAACCCATCCACTCCACTCTAACCTAACCCATCCACTCCACTCCACTCTAACCTAACCCATCCACTCCACTCCACTCTAACCTAACCCATCCACTCCACTCTAACCTAACCCATCCACTCCACTCTAACCTAACCCATCCACTCCACTCTAACCTAACCCATCCACTCCACTCTAACCTAACCCATCCACTCCACTCTAACCTAACCCATCCACTCCACTCTAACCTAACCCATCCACTCCACTCTAACCTAACCCATCCACTCCACTCTAACCTAACCCATCCACTCCACTCTAACCTAACCCATCCACTCCACTCTAACCTAACCCATCCACTCCACTCTAACCTAACCCATCCACTCCACTCTAACCTAACCCATCCACTCCACTCTAACCTAACCCATCCACTCCACTCTAACCTAACCCATCCACTCCACTCTAACCTAACCCATCCACTCCACTCTAACCTAACCCATCCACTCCACTCTAACCTAACCCATCCACTCCACTCTAACCTAACCCATCCACTCCACTCTAACCTAACCCATCCACTCCACTCTAACCTAACCCATCCACTCCACTCTAACCTAACCCATCCACTCCACTCTAACCTAACCCATCCACTCCACTCTAACCTAACCCATCCACTCCACTCTAACCTAACCCATCCACTCCACTCTAACCTAACCCATCCACTCCACTCTAACCTAACCCATCCACTCCACTCTAACCTAACCCATCCACTCCACTCTAACCTAACCCATCCACTCCACTCTAACCTAACCCATCCACTCCACTCTAACCTAACCCATCCACTCCACTCTAACCTAACCCATCCACTCCACTCTAACCTAACCCATCCACTCCACTCTAACCTAACCCATCCACTCCACTCTAACCTAACCCATCCACTCCACTCTAACCTAACCCATCCACTCCACTCCACTCTAACCCATCCACTCCACTCCACTCTAACCCATCCACTCCACTCCACTCTAACCCATCCACTCCACTCCACTCTAACCCATCCACTCCACTCCACTCTAACCCATCCACTCCACTCCACTCTAACCCATCCACTCCACTCCACTCTAACCCATCCACTCCACTCCACTCTAACCCATCCACTCCACTCCACTCTAACCCATCCACTCCACTCCACTCTAACCCATCCACTCCACTCCACTCTAACCCATCCACTCCACTCCACTCTAACCCATCATCCCATCCACTTCCACCCCCATTAACCCTCCGGACGGTGTTCAGCCCTTTATTTAGTTTCCGCACGTTTTGTGTGAGGAACGAGGTTGTTGGCCATAGGAATTTAGTACATTTGTTAAACACCATAAAATGTGGGCAATCTTATTTTCCCAGGGAGGAGAGAGTCGTATACTCCTCCACTGCCCTGCCCGATACGTGGCCATCACCAAGGTGGTTTTTTTTGTTTGTTTGTTTTTATAAATACCAGTCAGTGTAAGTTATTTCCCTTCTTTCTCCCTCCCTCCCTCACTCACTCACGAGTCACCTCGTTCTTCGGCAATGCTTGTAATGGAGGCACAATTATAATCTCACTTTACTATACGAACAATGCAACGGTGTTTCATTTTCGGCCTGAAGAAGAATTTATCAAAAGTGAAAACATGGGGCTTCAGTAATGGGGCCTCTCTTGCGTCCATCCCGAAGAAAACTCGCCTCGTCGGAAAGCTGCGTACAGAACTCTAAACCCCCTCGATTCGTGTGTGTTTGTGTGTCTTCTGATGTGGAAAGTGATGTCCCAAAATGATCGTCATGGCCCCTGAGTTGATGAGGCGAACTACAAATAATCCGGAATAATTCCGATGTTTCAAAGGAACGCCATGTTAAGGTGTATTGAGCCACTTAATAGGACCTTCCATGGCATTCGAATTCCAAAATAAATTACAACATTGTAACAAAGCATGTGTTAATTAACACTGATAATCTATATAATAATAGCGTAAGGACTCGACTTTGTTATCCCTTTTACGCCGCACCCAGTGACCCGATGCCCACGGCACTAATGCATTTACGATCTAAGAAACGCGCTCTTTGTTTATCACGTACAGCCACACTCGAAAAATCTGAATTAGTCGACTTTGGGGCCAAAAAGCATACGATTAACGGCCGATACGACGCCATCTTACGACGCCATCGTATTGGCGTCTGCTGGGCGAAGGCGATGCGAGCCGTCCGCTGATTGGACAGTCGAGTGGTGTGAACATGGCTGGTGTGAACCAAATGGTCTTTTTATTCCCTTGAACATTTTAAATTAGGATATATAAGGAAACGTCTTTATCGTCATTTTAATAAAGTTAAATGGAGTGACGTTGCGATACTCGGGGTGCGTTACATAAATCCTCGTAACTCAGAGAGGTGTAGCAGGTGGCGAGACGTAACACTCCCAGAATGGCGCTATGCCGATTCCTATTACGAATCCATTCATTTTTCAAAAGTATATCGTAGCGTTGTCATTTAAGTAGATTGCAATAAATACGTTCTTCATATACGCACTCTTCATTCTCATCTTTCTTCCTAACTCTTACTCGGACAAGGAAAGCCCCTATGCCATCCATAATGGTACACTCTATCCATACACCACGTCCTCCCTTCCGTGGATGTTCCACGGGCATGGCCATGAACAGGCTAACAGTGCTGCAGTGTGCGTGCCGGAGTGCCAGGTAACGGCTGTGCCAAGGGATGGAGTGTCGGAGATTATAAAAAGGATCTTTCATTTTAGGGCGTGTATTTTAGGGTAAACTGTGACGGAGGATCAAAGGGGTGAGAAGGAAACAGAGTAGGGTAAGGGTGGGGGTTCGGAGGGGATCGATCATTAGAGAGCCACAAAAAGGAGTTCTATAAAAGGTTTACCATTTGGCGCGCTTTCTTTCCCTCCACCACCAAAGGTGGATGGAGGTTGTGTTTTCACCCCCGCCTGTCTGTGTCTGTTTGTCTATGAACAGGATATCTCAAAAAGTTGTGGATGGATTCGGACGAAACTTGGTGACCGGGTTAGGTATATGATGAGGATGAATTGATTCAATTTTGGTGAAGATTCGAATCCGGATCCGGATACGGGAATTTTTAATTTATTAAGCGATTCATGACCATTGAGAGATGGGGCCCTAAAACGATATATAGCATATTTCAAAAAGTTGTGTACGAGTTGGTTAAATGAGTTGTTTAGATGACAAGAACAAGCAGATTCGATTTTGGTTCATGTCGGATCCAGATCCAGCCTATCAGTGGATACGAATCATAAAATGTCC
The DNA here is from genome assembly GCF_964187855.1 of Myxine glutinosa. Classification (NCBI taxonomy): domain Eukaryota; kingdom Metazoa; phylum Chordata; class Myxini; order Myxiniformes; family Myxinidae; genus Myxine; species Myxine glutinosa. The sequence continues at coordinate 188,947,763 of NC_136263.1, read as the reverse complement.
ACCTGCCGGAGGTATGCGCTCTACTGAGTGCCACCACTGAGTGGACAATCCAGAGCATGCATTTGTGCCGGTGTCGGCGATCGTTGTGCATATACGCACTCTTCATTCTCATCTTTCTTCCTAACTCTTACTCGGACAAGCAAATCCCCTATGCCATCCATAATGGTACACTCTATCCATACACCACATCCTCCCTTCCATGGATGTTCCACGGGTTTCGGCTAGTAATAACAATAATAGTAGTACAAATTGGCAATGATAATAACGAACGTATAATCTGCGTCCTGGCCCAAGCACAGCTGGCTTGGTGAATGGCAACCTAATTAAGGCTCAAGCAGCACAGCAGGCAGGTGTGCTGCAAGGTGTGCTGCAAGGACATGAAGATAAATGAAAATTTATCTCCCACGCCGGGCAGGGCGGCGGTGGAGGGAGTCGTGGACTCCCTCCACATTCCCACGAGTTGCAACAAAATACTGAGTATACACAAGTAAATATCTAAAATATGAGCTCTGAGGGCGAATTATGGCATTTGGTACTTTTTGCAACTTGTGATTAATTTTTTCACCCAACCCGATAATATTGTTGTAGTAAATCGGCCTCTCCAACTTCAGGGAAGGTTAAGGGCCTAATTATTCACGTCGCGACCTGCAGGTGGAGCTTTGTGTGTTGCGATTTATCCATCGAGCGCTCCTCCACCCCCCCCCCCCCCCAAACTTTCTTTCCTCCTCGACTGCCCTGCCCAACTCCCTCCACCGCCGCCCTGCCCGACTCCCACCACCGCCGCCCTGCCCGACTCCCTCCACCGCCGCCCTGCCCGACTCCCTCCTCCGCCGCCCTGCCCGACTCCCACCACCGCCGCCCTGCCTGACTCCCACCACCGCCGCCCTGCCCGACTCCCTCCACCGCCGCCCTGCCCGACTCCCACCACCGCCGCCCTGCCCGACTCCCTCCACCGCCGCCCTGCCCGACTCCCTCCACCGCCGCCCTGCCCGACTCCCTCCACCGCCGCCCTGCCCGACTCCCTCCACCGCCGCCCTGCCCGACTCCCTCCACCGCCACCCTGCCCGACTCCCTCCACCGCCGCCCTGCCCGACTCCCTCCACCGCCGCCCTGCCCGACTCCCTCCACCGCCGCCCTGCCCGTCTCCCTCCACCGCCGCCCTGCCCGTCTCCCTCCACCGCCGCCCTGCCCGTCTCCCTCCACCGCCGCCCTGCCCGACTCCCTCCTCTGCCGCCCTGCCCGACTCCCTCCTCCGCCGCCCTGCCAGACTCCCTCCTCCGCCGCCCTGCCCGACTCCTTCCACCGCCGCCCTGCCCGACTCCCTCCACCGCCGCCCTGCCCGACTCCCTCCTCCGCCGCCCTGCCCGACTCCCTCCTCCGCCGCCCTGCCCGACTCCCTCCACCGTCGCCCTGCCCGTCTCCCTCCTCCGCCGCCCTGCCCGTCTCCCTCCTCCGCCGCCCTGCCCGGCTCCCTCCTCCGCCGCCCTGCCCGACTCCCTCCACCGCCGCCCTGCCCGACTCCCTCCACCGCCACCCTGCACGACTCCCTCCACCGCCGCCCTGCCCGACTCCCTCCACCGCCGCCCTGCCCGACTCCCTCCACCGCCGCCCTGCCCGACTCCCTCCTCCTCTACCCTACCCTCCCCCCCCCTCCCCCTTTTTGATTCCGCTGCCCGAGACAGTTGGGGAAGCTAGGCCGCAGAGGAGTCTATAGAAGACAGACCACCAACCTGCCTGCGGTGAGAGTGAAAGGCCCTCAATCAGCTTCATCGTGGGAGATACCAATGATTCTGAAAGCTTTGGTTTCTGCAGCGTGAAGCCGGGCTAGTTGAGGCAGGAGCACCAGCCCAGAGGGGAGTGCAGTACTCAATCAGGCTGTGGATGAAAGCTTTTAAAGTGGTGAGGAGCTCAGAGGTGCCAAGGAAGGACTTCGCACGACGGAGGATATGCCCAGTCGGCAAATGGCTTTGGAGGCCAGCTTGGAAATGTTTTTCCAAGAAAAAAAGGTCAGAGCAGATTGTGAGACTCAAACGCTTGTGTGACAACTTTTCAGAGAAGATAGTTGAAAAGGTAAATAGGGGGGGGGGGGGGGGGGGGGGAGGGGTTCCACACGGTCTTTTCCGAGAGACATAGTGAGTGAGATTTCAGGATTGAAAGATTTGTTCCAAGTGTTGGAAAACAAGCTTGTGATTTTTTTTTTTTTTTTTTTTTTTTTTTGCCTCGTGCAGAGATTGAAGAGATTGCTGCCTGCCGATCTGAGGGGTGAGAGCGGGGGTGGTAGAGGGTGGTGTTGTCAGCAAAGAGATAGAGAAGATTTTTCAGCGAGTCAGATCATTGATGAAGATTAGAAAAAGCACAGAGCCCAGAACCTTGAACTTTAGGAACTCGAGATTGGACAGGAAGACAGAGAAATCCATGGAGAGCCACACGGAGACTATGACAGAGGAAGAACGAACGCGAGCCATGAGTGATGGTTGTCATGGATACCATTGGAGGAGAGTTTGGGGAGCAGTGCGGGATGCCAGACTGCATCGAAGGCACGAGATATGTCAAGGGATACAGATCTGATCTCCTGTCTGGTATTGAGGACTTCCATCTGTTGAGAAAGGAGAAGCTTGTCCACGGTGGAGTGGCCTGGCCTGAATACAAATTGATCAGAGATAAAGTCCTTTTTTATTTATTTATTTTAATTTTATTTTATACAAGATCGAGGCTCGTGTAAGAGCTGAAAGCCATTGGAGAAGAAGAAGGATTTAACATCATAAGCAATGATTGATTCCATGATGTTGCTAATGATTGGGAGCAGGCTGATTGATCTGCAGTTGCAAGGATCTGTTTTTGCACCTTTTTGTGTAAAGCGGTAATGGTTGCTGATTTCCAAACAGATTGCAGATGACCATGAGCAAATGAGAGGGTGGATAGAACAGGGTGAGGATGTGATAGCGCAGCTGAGCAACTTCTGAGGACATGTGGGCTGATGCCATCTGGTTGCAGAATCAGAGTTGAGGTTTGACAAAAACTTCTCCACCTTGTCAGGAGAGAAGGACACAGAGTCCAGGAGCAGTTGGGTTCGACTGGGTAAGGTTTGGAGTTTTCAGGAAATAATTTGTAGTTTTCAAAAAGCAGTTTGTCCAGTGATGCTTCAGATGTGGACAAATAGTTTGTCAAGTGATATTAAAACATAATGCTAGAAAAGCACTCGGTAGAGCACATACATCTGCCAGGCTGAACAGTTTTTTTTGTATCCCACAGATAGCCCGGATTTGGTTTCGGACCTGAACCAAAATCTAATCGGCTTGTTCTTGTCACCTAACCAATTCGTCCACCAAGTTTAGTCATAACTCGTCCATAACTTTTTAAAATATCATGTTGTATATTGGTTTTTGCCCGATCTCTCTCTCAATGGTGAAGAATCACTTAAAATTAAATAATTATCGTATCTGAATCCATATTCCGAGCTTCACCAAAATCGAATCGATTAGTCCTTGTCACACACACAACCGTTCCACCAAGTTTCGTCCAAATCCGTCCATAACTTTTTGAGATATCCTGCTATATATCGCTTTTGGCCCCATCTCCCAATGGTGAAGAATCACTTTCAAACAAGAGAAAAATGACCACAGTGTGGTCACCAGCTGCGACGTGTAGAATCATGAGGATATCCGTTGCAATATGTTCTTACCTCATACCAACGCACGTCCGAGTGTGTGCACATGCGCTATTCAATAAGGCACCCCAACAACAAGAACAACGCGGTCCTCTCATAGAGCTGCTCGTCGCAGCTAAAAATATTACTAGCCGGATCCATATTAGTCTAGGGCGATTAGTAATTTCGTGTTTTTTGTTTGTTAAAATTGATTTAGCAATGGATTCTGCTTCAGAATATTATAGAGATGTAAAAAAAATAGGGTTCCATTTTTTCTTTTACGTCTAATAGGTAGTAATTCGAAGAAATCCAAGATGGCCGCCATAAAATTTGGAAAATACACTTTTGTGCATATCTTTGTATCTAGATATCATATAAACATGAATAATATGTCCTTTTATATGTTTTCAGACCCAAGGAAGCCATATCTGCCATTGTTTTTACAGAAAAATGCAAGGAAATTAAAATAGTGGGCAATATACCAGCCAAAATGGAGACGGCCGTCGTGAAATCGGATCGTATAATTTCCCAATTAGAATCGATTCAATAAACAATCTTCACTGATAACATTTATTTTGAATACACACACACGCACACGCACACACACACACACACACACATGCACACACATACACACACACCTAAACATAAACGATGAATGAACATAAACGATCACATAAACGAATGCCTCATTCATCCTCATCCATATCTATCACACGCGGTTCATTGATGTTTGCTTTGTTGTTACAACTGTAACCCACACACCCACAAACTTCAGTACAAGGAATATTGTTATTGCGACAGCTACATCTTCCCATACACCCTTTCTTGCACCCACAGTTCACGAGATTCATTATTGCTTCTGGGGCTGGAGGATTCAGGCATCGACTTGGGGCATAAACCCCATCATCCGAAAGTAACTGCCAACCATACTCGACAGGTGATGGAAGGGACGGATGGCTTTCTGCTGCCTTTCTCCATATCATTGCGATATAATGTGCTCGCTGAACGTGTAACTTTAGCGAACCAGTGGTAGGTGGAAGACTCTCTCCCTCAGCAGCACGGTTGGAGAATAAGAACCAGCGAAGCTCGTTTACTTTCGTGTGAACTTTAGACTTGTACAGCAGACAGACGAAGCGTTCCAGCTGGGAACACACTTCTGGTGACGGATCAGTTTGTCCCAAAGACTCCAGAGCCTCCCATATCTTGTTGTCACATGTCATGAAGACCTTAAAGCACCAGTCCTTGCTCCTGCCAGCGAACCTTCCAGACATGTCACTTCCCGTGAATGCGTGGAATCCAAGTATTGCAGACGCACGTTTCTCTCCTAGCATGCCATGAATAGGTTGGACTGCAATGCTCCTCCTCAACTTTCCCTTCCCAGTGAAAAACCTCGTAGCAGGTGGTAGATCGTGAAATCTCTGAATCAGTAGGAGGAAGATATCGGTATCTGGCGAATCAATGATAACTTCTGCATCTTTGTCGACTGTGAGAGCATGCAGAATTAAGAGTGTATCGGCCTCTTCTTGGCTGTGCGTGAGTAGACTGTCTGGAACTTCAGTGTTGCCCGTGGTCTTAGTTCCTGATGTCACCATGAACTTCTTCAACTTGTTTGGATGAGCCTTGCTGTAAGATAGACACTTCACAGCCAAGTACTCTGTAAGCTCTGCCTTGGTCTTCACATTGGAAAGGAAATCTTTGAGTGAAATCTTCTGGATCAATGTACTATCCCTGACGTGATAGTATGTTGATTTCCCCTTTGTCCTCTTTAGGCGCATTTTGTCTTTCAGTGAGTTATCGATGTATCGGTCGAATACCAACCTCACGTCATCATAATGCACGGCAATATTTTCGAGGCGTTCAATGAACGATTGAGCAAAGTCACTGCATGTAATCATTTGTTCTGTTTTGGAGATCCCGTTAACAAGAGCCATGCCATCAATGATTATCACTCTATGGCGAGAAGTAGTCTCGTTTTCATTGATCACTCCTGATCTTGTGGTTGTGTCTGGGTTTTGGCTGATCTGAGAGGGTTCCTGCAAATTTTGGCTTGAGATTTCATAGTCAGTTGATGGGTCATTAGTTTCTTCCCCAGCGTGTGCTGCTGCATCATTCAAAGCGGCAATTCCCGCGTCTTGATGCTCATTGATTTCTGTCGAAATAGGTTCTCCTGGTGGATCATGTACATCCTGCTCTTCAGGCTCAGCCAGATGCTCAAGTTGACGAAGGATTTTTGCCTTGTCGTATGCCAACAAGAGGGATCCATCAGATGCAAATAAAGAACGTGGAACGATGCCAAATTCATAGGTGCCAATACATTCTTTCAGGTCGAGCTCTGGTCGGCTCCGTGAGATAACGATGAACCTCTGCAACAATCCTCGCTCTTCTTTGACTTTGATCAGCTTGTCGCCCGATCTCACTTCTGTTGTGGCATTCGAACTCTTGAATGTTCGAAGTTTTCTTTTCGTCATTTTGTCCCACACAGAAAGTTTTCCCTCAGCTAAACGATCTGTGGCAAATTGCTGGAACATCTGTTGTCCGATCTCGTCGCGCTCTAAGATGTCGCTGGACACTTTTTCATTCATGACTTCTTTGGTGAGCAGGTTGTAGACCTCGTCTACTTCCTCTTCCATAAATGGATCGCCATGTTCACGGAACACCCTAGAAAGCTTGGAGGCATGGCTCATCACCCGGGAAAGCTTTCCCCCCGTGATTTCGTGGTGTTGTTTTCTGCTCTGGTTTTCACCAAGACCATATCCCTCCGCAAACTCGTGCAGTGACTTTGACAGCTCAGGTGCAATGAGGAAGAACTTGTCAAGCGCCTTCTCATTTTGAGTTATCCCTACGATTCCTCCAATCACCTTCAGTGTACGGTTTTCTTGCTCAATGCCATGGTCTGGGGCTATTGATGTGAAGCCTGCCAATCCTTTTGTCACACAGAAGTTCCCTTTCATGAATTCCCTCCACAGTTCTGGGTGCTGCTTTTCAGTCTCCTGCATTGTTGAAATGTAGAGAGGGAGCAACCGAGCATAGTTTAGATGATCGTGAGCGAAGAAGTACTTCGTGAGAGACTCGATGCTCTCCATATGCAGCAGCAGATCACGTTGTCTTGTACTTCTAATGAACAGAAGGATAGTCTCAAACTGTTTCATGTAGTTCAGGATGAAGCGCTGTATCTTGTTTGTGCTGACCTCAAATTGTTCCAGTTTTTTGGTCATATCTCTGGACTCCATCATGGCCAATGTTTTTTTGAGAATGTCGCATAGATTCTTCTCTGGCTCCATGCTCCCGCTGATGTCTCTCTGATATGCCTCTCCCAGACGAACAGATGACTCGTTCAGATAGGCCCTTTCTTCAGGTTCCATTGCCAGGAATCTCTGGAAGTACAGGTTGTACAAAGCGATCAGTGTTACCATGTGTGCCTCCAGAGCTCGATACAAGTGCCTCCCATTTAGTATTTGGCTCACTGTGGTTGGCGAGAAAAGTCCAGCCTCGACCCATGCCTGATCAATTCCACTCCCTTCCACGTATTTTCCTAATGCAGCTAAGGCCCAAAACACAACATGTAGCTCACCAGGTCGGAAGAGGAATTGCTTCCTTGATGGCCTCGCGTTCCACCCACAGCTTCATCGCCAGGTCGTATAGCTGCAAATCGAGAGTCATGACTGTGATTGCCTCACTCCCCATAACACGAGTTGTGATGTTGTGAGCTCTCATCAGACCCGTGTACAGTGTATCATAGTCTGTAGGAGGCGACCTTATCAACGGAGGAACGAGAGCAACATTGGTCTTCTCACTGGACGAAGATAGCAAGGAATTGAAGGCTCCCCACGTCCCCGGAGCTGTGAGTTTGACGTCAACTTCTCCTTCTTCCTCGAAGTTCAGGCATCCAATCATCCAGGTCATATCGGTTTTCTTGTTCTTGTCTGTCTCGGGTTTTGATGTGAGCAGCTTGCAGTCGCTCTTTCTCTTCTCGGGTGCTGGCTTCTTGCAGGTCAACGTTTTACAGCCAACTGCATCATGTATCGTTTGAGCTTTTGATGACCGGTCAAGTTCAATTGGTGGTATCATGGGTGATTTCTCCGGTGATACAGGCTGGTAGATCGCAATTGCTGTACCATGAAGGGTATTCATCCCGCAAGGAGTTGACTCTAGAAAATCGATGTTGTCCATGGCAAACCAGACGAACGTGTCCTGAACCAACCATGGTGGTAGACAGATGCCTCCGGTGGACTCCATTTGCTTCAGTACGGAGTTGGCAATGCTGGTCTCAATCTCCATGACCTTTTTGTAGGAGATGGCGAGGTCCAGATGTGCAAGTTTCTCTACAAGCGCCTTGGATCGTGTGTTTTTGTGTATGTCGAGAGCTAAGCCCACACTCAATGGAGTTTCAAATCGTTGTTTGAATGATCCATCCTCGCTTCTTGGTTCGTACGATACCTGTCGGTCAGATTTATAAGCACCGACAAAGTGCTGCGCCAACAATGATGCACTCACACCAATGGAGTCCTCCCTGTTGCTATTTCCTACTTTCCTTGTTCCCATGACTGCATGCTTGCAGAAGATGTTGAGCATCGGGGGTGGCTTGTAATCAGCAAAGGTTCCATTAAATTTCCATGCTGGGGAAGATGCGATGTCTTTCCTCAATATTTTCGCAGCTCGCAAAAGTACTTTAAAATCGTCTTTGATGCTGTCTGCTGTAATTGTGCTTGATATCATGTGGTCTTTGAGCTTTGTGGAAAGAATCTGCTCTGGCTTTGTTTTGTTTGAGGGCCGGCTGAAATGAACATCGGCAATGTTGTCTAGGATCAATTGTTTCAGGTATGGCTTATAACTATGGTTGTCTGAGACCGGAAAGTCGTGCTCCTTAAGTAAATTGACATAGGTTACATGAATTTCATTCATATTCAGCACAGCATTGTCAGTAGTATCATTCAACGCAGTTTCAACAATTTCAATGAGTTCAAGGTCTGATAACACCTGACCAAAGTTAACATTGGTTGTTTCTGTTTGTTTTTCCGTCTTAACTATAGCACGTTTGGCCTTAACTACACATGGTAAATGATATTTCATGTCCTCAGCCATTGCTTGCAATGGGTCAGGCGAACTTATGACACTGTTCAGTCTCACTTTCAGATTGTCATTACTTGTTTCTTGGCCAATGTTTCTGATCTGGAGTCCCATGTTCTTTGTTGACACATTGTGTAGTTCACTTCCTCTGTCTTCCTGGCATATGACACATCTGAGCGCGTCAAATGTCTGTTCTCGGGAACACCTTCTGGATGTTGACGTGCTTTCCCCTAGATCACTAGAACTTGGTCGTCCTCTCTTTTTCAGTCGGATTTCTGCGGCACTGCCTGATGTTGTTCCTTTCTCAAACCTAGCCTTTGCTCGATCAATGTGCATCTTATTGGTAACATCTTTGTAACAAGCTTTATGGTAGCGGAGACCTTTTGCGAGCAATTCTTCAGCAGAGGAATATTGCAAACGTCTATTCAATGATGCAAACTTTGTTTCACCATACGTGTACTGTTCCTCAGCACCTGCCATCAGTTTCTCGACAGAGGAGAGTTTTGGTTTCGTTACAAAGGTTGTATAGTCTGTTTGCCCTATGGCCATTTGGCATACAAAACAAAGTCCGAAATCTACTGACTTCTCAATCTTCCTGGGTGGTGAGTCACTCATCTTGAAGGTAGGTGTAATTTTCTAGACACTCTTGAACTGTCGTCGGTCCTGCAAAGATAGATACTACTATTCAGATTCACATTTCGTCAACACAGTCAAAACCAGACCTTAACTAGATGGTGGAAACTTAATTAACCGATTTCATGCCGGCCGACCCCACTTTGGCTGGTATATGTCCACTATTTTATTTTCCTTGCATTTTTCTGTAAAAACAATGGCAGAAATGGCTTCCTTGGGTCTGAAAACATATAAAAGGACATATTATTCATGTTTATATGATATCTAGATACAAAGATATGCACAAAAGTGTATTTTCCAAATTTTATGGCGGCCATCTTGGATTTCTTCGAATTACTACCTATTAGACGTAAAAGAAAAAATGGAACCCTATTTTTTTTACATCTCTATAATATTCTGAAGCAGAATCCATTGCTAAATCAATTTTAACAAACAAAAAACACAAACAATATTGTTATGACATATGGGCCTGCACTATATCCGAATCAGGATCTTCACCAAAATCGAATCGTTTCGTCCCTGTAACATACACGACCTCTGCCAACTTTCATCCGAATCGGTCCACAACTCTGAGATATCTTGCTCACAGACAGACAAACAGAAATGAGAAGATATCATACAGAGCACGATACTTGCAAAATCCATCCCCTCTCCCCCTCCCGAACAAAAAAAAAACAAAAAAAAAAACATCGTTTAGAGGCCATTTTTCCCCGCAAAGCGGGGGTTGGCCTTTTTGGGGACCGTGGTAGTTGTTGTTTTTTGGTCCCCTTTTTGAAGCAATGTTTTACGGCCGGATGCCCTTCCTGACGCCAACCCTTTTTGCCGCCTTCAACGACAAACAGGGAATTACCAGTGAACTGGTACTCGATTAGCCGACCTCGGAAGGATGACAGGCTGAGTCAACCCCCCTGGCATTAATTCGGCGATCGACCGAGATTCGAACCCAGGATCCTAGGATCCTAAGCCGGCACCCTAGCCGCTAGCCCAACACCAGGGATCAAACATCCACCCAACACCTCTCCCCCTCCCGAACAAAAGGTTGCAATTGATCCAGCAAATTGTCCATTTCATAAAGATTAAAATTGACTATATTGATCAAAGCTCGGGTCATTTCGATGAAAATTGTCGGTTTTTCAAATGAAAGTTGATGATTTTGGAAATTTGACTTTTAGTTGACCTTTGACATTTTGACCTCAAATAGTTGGTTTTCCAATTTTGTGACAATATGCACATGTGATTTTAGAAATTCGACCTCCAGGTGACATTCGATCTCAAAATCAATAGGCTTCTCAATTGTGACCTCTACAACTTGGTAAAGTTTTATGACAATTGGTTTGGAATAATTGTGACCTGCAGGCGAGTAACAAACAAACCAGATATGCAAATCCTCTTCAGTTCGAGTTAATTGGATGAAAATTTAGGATTTTAGAAATTTGGCCTATGTTGACCTCAAAAATACTTCGTGGTTGAATGTGCAAATTTTCTTGAAATGTCAAGTCAATCGGATGAAAATTGAGGATTTTTAAAATTTGGCCTTTTTTTTTTTATACAAGATCGAGGCTCGTGTAGGAGCTAACATTAATCACAAAAAAAAACGGACACAAACTAACTATAATGGCACTCGGTGGAGCGCATACCTCTGCCAGGATTCCGCTGATGCGCCAGTGGGTGTTTTGTATCTTATTTTCTGGATCTGGACCTGAGCCAAAATTGAATCTCCATGTTGCTGTGGCCAAATTAAGTCGTCCAACTCGTTTTGTCAAAGGTTGTCCACAACTTTTTGAAATATGCTATATGTTATTGTCATGTGATTCCCCAGGTGAACACAGGGATCACGAATCAACAATAGCGAGCTTTAACTCTGAGGCGACTGATCAAATGCGGATTTTTATCATATGCGCCGGAGGAATAAAGGGGAAGGGAGGAAGCTGAAGCGCTTCCCTGAGTGATCCTGCCGGGCAGTCTTCAACCTGCAAAAAATAACTCAAAATGGGAACACGGTTTTAAAATGTACCGAAAATAACAGGTTTATTAAAACAGAATGCTGGGACAAAAAAAAAAGAAAAAGAAAAAAAGAACCACCTTTAGAGGCCATTTTTCCCTGCAGAGCAGGGGTTGGCCTTTTTCGGGCACCGTGGTCCCCTTTTTTTGAAGCAATGTTTTATGGCCGGATGCCCTTCCTGCCGCCAACCCTGTTAGTCACCTTTTGCGGCACACAGGGAATTACCAGTGAACTGGTACTCAATTTGCCGACCCCGGAAGGATGACAGGCTGAGTCAACCCCTTGGCATTAATTCAGCGATCGACCGGGATTCGAACCTAGGATCCCAAGCCGGCACCCTAACCGCTGAGCCAACACCAGGCTGTTGTCCATTTCGTAAAGTGTCTGAACCTCCAGGTGGAGGTATGCTTTGCAGGGACAAAGAAAAGTGCAACGATAAAACTAAGTTCCTAAACGGAGCACTCCCTCACCAGACTTGGAAACACAAAGGGAAGGATAACCTGGAAAATAAAAACGTGGTTCTTTGCACTTGGCTCAATCGGCTTGAACCTCATCAGGGTCTGCGAACGGGTCCGGGGCGCTGGTAGTGCTGCACGCGTTGGCACGAAACAGGCCTCACTAGGCTTCGATGTAGGCCTCCTGAGCATTTGTCCACGTGTTGTTTCTGCCTGGCAAAACTGCAGCTCTCCGTCTGCGACTCTTCCTCCTCACGTCAGACGAACAAGGGAATGGGGATACGATGCCGGCCCACAACCGCTTCCTCCAGAACGTCAAGACGGGGGGAGAATCGTCAGCGCTCAACTGTGTTTCACCAGAGTCCGATATCAAGGGGGCAAGATGTCTGTCAGCGCGTTCTTTTATCGGCCGTCTCGTGATGTCATCTGTAACTCTCCACCAATCAGCCCGCTGGCCACCACAGCATGCTCGGCTCTACACCAGTCACCGTACCGCTTCTTGCTCGCCCTTCTTTCACCAATCAGTGTGTGCCTTCTTCCACCCTGGCCAATCAGCAAGTACCTTCTTACTCCGGCCTTCCTGTTGGTTTTATTGTTATTTATTGTAATGTGCGTTTAATGGGCCCTTCCTGCGCTAGTGTCTATTGCAGTGCCATAAGGGACAAAGGATAAATCACCAAGGGTAAGACGTACAAGGGATAATTTATCCTTATTTCCTAAGATAGTTAACATGCCCCGCCCCCTCGTGACGGGGACAGATGTACAACTTATCCGACATTCGGGCTAAACAGGTCCTCTACTTATTACATGGTGGTGGTTCTTCGTCACGACAGTCGGAGCATGATACCTACACAAATCTACCTGACTCTACATATCACTACCCCACTGACATAAAATTATTATTGGCCCTATCACTCATTGGTGCAGAATCACTTAAAAATTATCGTATTCAGATCTTCACCAAAATCTGATTCCTTCTTGTCTCATACCCCACCAGTCCACCAAGTTTTGTCCGAATCTGTCCATAACTTTGAGATGTCCTGCTATACATCGCTTTTAGCCCATTCCCTCAATGGTGAAAAATCACTGAAAAAAAAATATATATATTGTTGCGGATCTCTCGAGCCCGTCAACGTACAGAGGGGGATTAAACCCTTTTCCGCCTTCGAGCTTTGAGTCCACGAGGCCGAGTCGCCACTCCCATAGTGAGCGTGTGGAAGGGTATCTGGTCGAGTCCCTAAGTACCTTCGATACACACGCCGCCACGAGAACGGGGACTGGACCTCACACGGGTCACGCTAATCTGATACGCCTGAGCGGTTCGCGTGTCACGTGACTCGTGCCGTTAATTCCTATTGAACCTGATTTGAGCGGTTTTATTCGTGCGATGCTCGGCCAATGGTGTGAAATGACGTGCACTGTCAAATGGAAGGAAGAACACAGGTTTATTATTATTTACAATTGATCAGGGTGAAGAGACACAGAGCAGATACTTAGTCAATCTTACTTAATCCTCGGACAAGGGCCCACTCACTCACGCGGGAAAAAGGAGGAAGGAAAAGTACGCGCTCCAAACGCGCCTTGGCGCCGTTAACTCCGGACAGCTCACCGGGCGTGGCCCTCGAAGTGTTCGTGGCACGTGTGCAGGGAGCTCAGGCAGGGAGATCGTGCGTCTGTGGCCCCGGGAGGGATCGTCCCCGCAAGCGCGATTAACAGCCGCAGGGCACAGGGAGAGTTCGTGCACAGAGAGCTGGGGGTGGAGAGCGTTCGTTCACAGACCTCTTGGACAGGAACTCTGACTGGGGCTCTGACTCTCCGACACTCTGACTTCTTACTCAACCGCACGACTTCTAGAGCACGCTCTGACTCTGAAGCTCTGACTCTCACTGCTCACTCTCTCTCAGCTTCAGACTGACTTCACTGGGGCACTGGCGCACTAGCGCGGGGGGGGGGGGGGGGGGGCGGGCAGGGTTTTGTAGCCCCGCCCCAGAGTCTTACCCGAATGTTCCAAGCCCCTCCGGCTGCTGTTGTTATAGCCACTCCCCTTGAGCTCCGATTGGCTGCTCGCCGCTTACCGGCCACTCCCCTGCAGCTCCTCCCTTGGGCCTTCCAGACTTGTTCCAGGCCGAGCACGTGGCATTCTAGCCCAATTGAGGCCGACACTTACTGGCCTGCTCAACGCATACCAACACAGGAAAGGAGACTATGCTTAACATTTAATAAGAAATAACTGAACTAAGCGAGGCTACATGTTGTGGTGCAACTACCTACGAGGGGGGTTATCCTTTATTCTGAAAACCGCAACAATATATATATAAATAATTGGTCGGGATCTGGATCGTCACCAAAATCTAACTTTCGTCATTGTCACATACCCAAGCTCTCCACCAAATTTTTTCAGAATCTGTCCACAACCTTTTGAGATGTCCTGTTCACAGATGGACAGTATTGGGTGAAAACACAACCTCTGTCCACCTTAGGTGGTGGAGCTAACAAACATCTTGCGTTTTATTCAGTTTGCCTGAATTTTTTTTTCCGTGTTGCATACTGGAAAAATTCAGCATTCAAACAGTTGAGCAGTCCCTGCGAGATTTGACAAAACTCCCCCCCCCCCCCCCCCCCTTTTGTCATTTCTAATTGACTCGATTTAAACACCACCTTCCACAGTCAGAACATGCCCTGTTCAGCATATTAACCTCTCAGGATTTGTTCGCATCCCCAATTGCTTTAGCAACTACACTGGGGTGTCTGCTTTGGTTTTTCTTTTTTTTTATTGTGTTGTGCTTATCCTTGTACAAATCAAATCTCTTGAGAGTTGACCATTTTTCTTCCCCTATGCTTTTGTGCATTAAATTTGGGTGTTTGACTCATACTTTTTATCAGCTATTTAAAAGCTCCTGTTCTTCACAACATGAAGCCATATACCGTGCAAACATATCCCAAGTGCAGGAAGGTTTAAGCAGCGTTAGGTTGTATGCAGTATAAGTAATACTACAGTATATAATTGTATACAGTATAACTATTCTTTGTGCTGCACTCCACTGTTATCTATTGTAAATCTGCATTGTATGTTTTTCATGCCCATTTCCTTCCCCCCTTTTCCTGTTGTAAACCTCTGATGCATTTAAAGTGATGACAGAGGGAGAATATATATTACTTGGCAATTCAAGTTGCAGTTCCTCGGTTAATGATCTCGTTTTATTTTGATTACATTTTTCAATGTCAGTGAAACATTTGAAAACATAAAGATGTAACAGTTCTGTTGAAATTTAACTTGTTTAAAAAAAAAAAAAAATTGTTTTCAAACAATGAGACAAGGTTTTGTGGAGAGGCGTGGACCACAGACATTGGTAGACATGTTTTTTATTGTCCCCCGTCGCACCGTGGAGCGAAAGTTGGACTATGGTTTTCCCGTACGTGCGTGCGTACGTGCGTAAGCGAAGGACTGCATTCGAATTTGGTGTGTGGGTGCAACCCACGTCAAAATCCAAGATGGCCGCTCTATGTATGTCTGAACCTTGTGAGCGGAATATCTTGAAAAATAAGCGAAGTACCAACTTCTAATCTGGTGTGTGGGTGTATCTAGGCATAAGGAAGAACCCTATTGAAAATTGGGTCGCCACGTCAAAATCCAAGATGGCCACCGCCATGTATGTCTTAACCTTGTGAGCTGAATATCTTGAAAAATAAGCGACGTACCAACTTCTAATCTGGTGTGTGGTGAATCTAGGCACAAGGAAGAACGCTATTGAAAATTGGGTCGCCACGTCAAAATCCAAAATGGCCGCCACCATATATATGTCTGAACCTTGTGAGCGAAATATCTTGGAAAAAATAAGCGAAGTACCACCTTCTAATCTGGTGTGTGGGTGTATCTAGGCATAAGGAAGAACCCTATTGAAAACTGTCGCCACGTCAAAATCCAAGATGGCCGCCGCCATGTATGTCTGAACCTTGTGAGCGAAATATCTTGAACAATAAGCGAAGTACCAACTTCTAATCTGGTGTGTGGGTGTATCTAGGCACAAGGAAGAACGCTATTGAAAATTGGGTCGCCATGTCAAAATCCAAGAACCTTGTGAGCGGAATATCTTGAAAAATATGCGAAGTACCAACTTCTAATCTGGTGTGTGGGTGTATCTAGGCATAAGGAAGAACGCTATTGAAAATTGGGTCGCCACGTCAAAATCCAAGATGGCCGCCGCTATGTATTGCTACGGAACCCAACGTCGGCCTCTGTTCCCCTTATCAAGGGGGGATTAATCCCCTCGTCTATAACTGACCGATGTGGTCCCTGACGCTGCACAGCTACCCCGAAGAGGCAGGTGCACAACCTCGTTCGTACCGCGGACAGATGTTAATTGCCGAGCGGTTTTAGCAACCGCGGCACAAACTATTAACAGAACTAGACCCGATCCTTAAACGTTGACCAAAATCGCGCCACATATACTCAATGGGGAAACCTCTAAAGCGACCGAACGAGCATGAAGAAGAAAAAGACAAAGTAGGGAATAACAGGATTTATTATTATTTACACACAACTAAAGCAGAAGAGAAACAATCAAAGTAATACACAAGGAAATGGAAGAATCAGAAGGACACAGTGCAAATATTAACTTATATTATACAGTCTTACTTAACCCCAGGGACAAGACGCACAGAACAAACACGTACACGAATGGGGAAATTGCAGAGTGGATTGGTTGGAGGGATCAGAAGGTTCAGGTGGGACCACAAAGCCTGGAAGGTTGAGCAGGGTGCACAGCAAGCAGGTCCTCTCCGGGCTAGGAGCGAGCAGGGCGGCGGCAGCACACGTATATCGTCCTTCCTCGACACGCCTCGGGCTCTTTTGTCATCTGCTCCGGTCCTCTCTCAATCGTCTGACGCGTCTCTCCCTCCAATCCTCCTTTTTGCACCACCTTCTTTGTATCTCTTGCTGTATCTCTCCTGCGCGATCGTCGCACGCTTGTCTCATACCTTCAGCGCGGGTGTGACACGCCTTCGTCGGTTTCGGTCCCGCCCTCCCTGTGCTCTGTTTCATGACCTTACATGGCAATGCCCCGGGCTTGTCTCCTTATTTGGGCATGGCGCCGAACGGCGCGCCCCTCGTGGCGAGCCACGGGCTTGTTTCCTTATTTGGGCATGGGGCTGAACAGCCCCGCCCCCTGTGGCGCGCCCTGGGCTTGCCTCTTCCCGGCGACCCCGCCCCTCCTGTTCAAACAGAGCACGGAGCACATATTCACTATAGCAGCGAAATGAGAGGGCGCGCACCCCACGCTTGTGAAACTGCTTTACCCAGAGATGGAGAGTTTGGCTGGGAAATGTAATTATTGAAGGGGAGCTATTCTTATTTGATTCGGTGCAATGGAGTGTCAACTAATGGAAGACACAGCCTTTAACTAACATAGAATAAGGGAATAACTATTTAGAGGTTCTACAATTTGCTAGGTGTATGCGGTCAATTAACTAAAGGGACGACCATTGATCTTGGTTCTTAAAGGAGGTATTTACAACAATCATGACACTTACACAGGGTGATATTTTACAACAATTCTCAAATCCACAACAGTATGTCTGAACTTTGTGAGCAAAATATCATATAATAGCATGTTTTCTGCATCTTCCACTTTGTCAACTCACATCACTTCCCCGACGGGGGACCTAGGCGTAACGCTCGTTTTACTTGTTTTGCAAGAATTGCATTTTTAGATTGTACAAGCACCTAAGGTGTTTGGGATTTTAACCTGGGTTCCCTGCATCGTCAGCCTTGTGCCCAGAACCAATGAACTGACTTGGAAAGATGAATAAGCAGAAATTATAGTGTCTGTGCGAGTGTGCGTGTGTCTGTCTGTCCTTCAATTGCCACGGCTCATTATTTTGGATTTCCCCCAAAGTGTTTGCACATGCTGGCCTATTATTACCTCCTCCACCAAAGGTGTTTGGAGGTTGTTTTCACCCCTGACTGTGTTTGTGAACAAAATATCTCAAAGTTGTGGATGGATTCGGACAAAAGTTGGCAGAGATGAACCATATGACAACGATGAAATGCTTAGATTTTGGTGAAGATCTGGATTTGGATCTGGCTACTAGAATTTTAAAGTGATTCTTCACTATTTGGGAGATAGGGCCAAAACGATACATAGCAGGATATCTCAAAAAGTTATGGGTGGATTTGGACGAAACTTGTTGGACAGGTTTTGTGTGTGTGAAGAGGAAGAATTGATTCAATTTTGGTGAAGATCTGGATCTGGATCTGGCTAGTAAAATTTTTGAAGTGATTCTTCACCATTGAGTGATGTGGCCAACCAGGTGGAGGTATGTATGCACTCTACTGAGTGCCGTTCTATTTAGGCTATGAGATATTCAGATTTGCAAATCTATAGATTTGTCAAATGAAGCAACGCCATGCTTTTTACAGTTGCATGCTTGATTTAAAGGTCGTTTTAATGGCTATCTCAGGCAGATGAAGAACTTGTGTACTTAATGATTATAACTTGTTTCCTTTTTCTGGTCCTTTTTTTTGTGCTTTGTCATGAAGTAGAGGCTACCTTGGAATCCCCATGGATTAATTCCAGTCTGTTGCCTTGGTGTGTCTCCCCCTGGATCTGCGCTATTTTCAGTTCCATTTTGAAATAGCAATGACTTGGTCTTCACTGGTAGTTGGTGTCGATAATTGCATCTGCGTTGGGTTTTCCCTGTTGTGTTTTCATTGTTTAGTCTGAATGCAAAGCCTGTCAGCAAAACCCAGTTGTCTGTACTAATTGGCATCGAGGGTGGCATTAACGCTTTTGCCTGCAAATGAATCTCCTATAACGGTCCGGTGCAGTGAGCTTTGTTAACGCGTGGATTGAGTTGTTTTTTTTTTTGTTTTTTTTATTATTATGTTGGTGTCGGAGTATTATGTTGTTTATTATTATGTTGGCAAATATTTGCCAACATTATTGTTTTTGCCAACAATATTTGGAGACAATATTTGCCAACAACAACAAATGCCAACATTATAATTTGCCATTATTGTGGTCCAAAATATGCTAATTATTAGGCAAACAACATTATTATGTTTATTAGGCTAACCCCTGCTCTAGCAGGGAAAATGGCCTTAAAACGATCATTCATTATGTTGAAGGCTCCAGTCAGACTATATCTATATACAGTATATATATATATATATATATAATATGTGTATATATATATATATATGTGTATATATATATATATATGTGTATATATATATATGTGTACATATATATATGTGTATATATATATATGTATATATATATGTATATATATATATGTATATATATATATATGTATATATGTATATGTATATATATATATGTATGTATATGTATATATATATATGTATATATATATATATGTATATATGTATATGTATATATATATATGTATATATATATATATATATATATGTATATATGTATATACTGTATATGTATATATATATATATATATATATATATATATATATATATATGTATGTATATATATATATATATATGTATGTATATATATATATATATATATATGTATGTATATATATATATATATATATATGTATGTATATATATATATATATGTATGTATATATATATATATATATATATGTATGTATATATATTGTTGCGAATATGGAATTTGACCTCCATATCCGCTTGTAAATATTCCCCTATCTTCTCCGATACTCCCCAACTCTCCCCTTACCCCATTCCCTAGTCCCATTGTCTGTAAACAACACCCATTAGAGCCGATCTTCCCCTTCATTCCCCCATTAAATGTCGTGCCCAGGTCCCCCGCACCACACGTAGACAATTATAGGACATCTTGCTAGTTATTCTTAATCTATGTCAGTTAAGGACTTGTTTCCATTAATTATGACTCTTCGTTGCACCAGAATGTGATGATATGGCACCAGTAGGAGTTTAGGACCTTCCCATACCTCCCCGCATCTCTTCCCATCATCTCAAGCTCCAACAACAACCACAACAACAGCGGCTTTGCGTCCTCACTCCGGCTCGGTTGGCCGCCATTGAACATGTGCTCGACGGGGTTACCCAGAAGGGGGCTCCCTGTCGGCCCCTCGTCAAGGGCGGAGCCGGTAACCCCCGCACCCAATGAGAAGCCATGGGCCGATGCCATATGGGGCGGAGCTAACGAGCGAGGGCGTGACTCCCCGCCGGATATACGCGGCCCCGCGCCGGACGTGACGTAAGATGCGCCCCGAGCTTGGAAGGACAAGACGCCACCCTCCCGAGCGCTGAGCGACCTCCCCGGCATCTCCACCAAAGTCGCGACCCACGAGCGCTGAGCGACCTCCCCGCATCTGCTGGACACCAACGTACGCGATTCTGTCCCTGAGCCAGGTGCACCTGAGCCATCGACTGCCGCTTTCCTGGCCATCAAACCCCGTGTGAGTGAGCCTTGTCCCGTTTATCTGTGGTCTGTCTAGGGTTAATATAAGAGTGTGTTTAAGTGCCCACCTTCCTATGTTTCCCTCTTGTCCCTGTAATCTAACCTTTTCCGCCTTAATATAACCTCCTCCGGAGGTCTTGAGAACTGAACCCCTGGTGTCGTATTGTGTGATTGTAACCCAGCCGGGTGTCTTCTCTTTCCAATTGAGCCAGCATAGCGCGGCTTCGTCGACGTTCGAGTACAATCGGGTAACTTGTACGGATACGGCGGCCATCCCGCTCGGCCCACCATACCATCAAAGTCGTATCTGTAACAATTGGTGTCGGGAGTGAGATTCGAGGCCCGACCAAATTTTGAAGGAAAAAAAAAAAAAACGAATAGAGGAAAAAAAAAAAATTTGGTCAAAATTTGGAGCGGCCGAAATTTGTTTTGTTTTACGAAACTCGAATTTTGCAAGTCGCGCTATGGCGGATCAAGACGGCTGGGGTCCGGTAGGGGAGAGTGAGGTAGGGTCGATCCAGGACCAAAATGAGGGACAGGAGGAGAGCGAAGCAGTGAGGGCGGCAGGTTCGCAAAATAGCGCCGTCACGCACGAAGAAGCGGGCGCGCAAAATGGCGCCTCGCTGATCACCGCGCCCGCGACAGTAGCAGCGCCGCCGTTGGATTCGGACCTTTTGTTGCTACAAATCGGTGCCCTTATGGACAAAATGAGGGACGAAGCAAGGGCTGATAGTGCGAAAATGGAAAGCAGAATGATGGGGGTAATGAGGGACGAAGCGAGGGGTACCAGTGAGAAGTTAGACAATAATTTTGAGGAGTTAGACAAGAAAATTGAGAAGTTAGACAATAATTTTGAGGAGTTAGACAACGGGATAAAAGAAGTAAAGAATGGGTTAACGGGGGTAGAAAACAGAATGGCCGCTCAAGAGAATCAAATGGAAGGGATGCAAAAAGGGTTAGAGGGGTTAGAAAACAGTATGGAAGGCAAATTGAGGGACATGAGGGACCAAGCGGAAAGGGAAGTTAAACAAATGGAGCAGCAGATAGAGGGGGTCAGAATGGGGGTAGAAACCAAACTGGATGCTCACAGGGAGGAAATGGAGCAGATGAGGGTGGCATCTGGGCAGGAGATGCAAGTGATGGGAGAGGAGATCAGAAGAGGAGTGAGTGAGGAGGTCGGAGGAGTGCGCGAGGAGGTGAGGCACTGTAAGGAGCGCATGGAGAAAGAGGTGAGAAAGGGGACTGTAAAATTGCAAGGTGGCATAGAGGACCTGACGCAGGAGGTGGAGCAGCTGACGGTGGGACAGACGGAGTTAGTGGAGCAGGTTCAAAGGAACACTGCGGTATTAGGAGGTTTAAAGGCGACACAAAAAGAAATTAAAAACGACTTGATAGCGACAAAGAGGGAATGTCAGATGGTACGTGAGGGACTGACAACGAGGTTGGACGAGGTGATAGAGGTAATGGAGACGAAGGACCGGCAGGTGAGGACGCACATGGAAACGGTCAAGGTAGCCTTGGAGGACGAGCTTGAGGAGACGTACCGGGGAATAAAAGAGGTGAAGCACAAATTAGAAGAAGTGGAAGAAGGGATGAGCGAAATTAAGAAGCGACGGAGAGGGGATAAGAAAGAAATAAAAGAGGAGATAAAAGAATTGGTCCAAAGTCTGTGTTTGGATCGTGATGACGTGCTCATTAACCGGATGAGGGATTCGCAGGTGATGGAGGAGAAGCGAAGAGGAAGAGGACCCGGTGTAAGTGGTGACCAATATGGTCGTGCGTATGATGCGCCAGGGGATTTAATAAGCTTGGGGGTCGAGATAGACCCGGGTGTTCGTGAGAGGCCGTTGGTGAAGTGTGCGACAGGTCTGGTGTGCGAAAAAGGAGGTGTGCGAGAAAGTCCGACTCTGGGGTGTGTGAGGAAAAAGTGTGTGCCAAGGATTGAGTGTGCTGGCGAGAGTGAGTCGGTCGTAGCGCGTGTGCGAGGGAGCACGTGGAAGCGCGGGGTGGTGAGTGTTACAGAGGGTGTGACGGGAGAGTGTGCGCAGGAGTGTGCGCGAGAAAGGTGTGTGACGGACAGGTGCATGAGGAAAGAGTGCGCTGTCAGAAGTAAGGAAGAGTGTCCACCTGTGGGGAGTGTTACAGAGGGTGTGACGGGAGAGTGTGCGCAGGAGTGTGCGCGAGAAAGGTGTGTGACGGACAGGTGCATGGGGAAAGAGTGTGCTGTCAAGAGTAAGGGTGAGTGCGCTGTCAGGAATGGAGGTGAAAGTAGTGAGAGTGACATGGAGCGTGAGTTAGTTGTGACAGGTGAGCGAGGATGTACACCTGGGATGGAAGGATGCACACCTGGAATGGTAGAGCGTGAGTGGGAATGCACGCTGGAGTTGGTGGTGAGGCACGTGGTTGGGTGTGCGAATGAGAGCACACCTGTGATTGTCACAGAGGAGGTGACCGAGGAGGGGGCGCGAAGAGGTGTATTGGTGAGGTGTGCTACCAACGAGTGTGTGCCAAAGTGTTCGGTGGTCAGGTGTGTGACCAAGGCGGTGAGTGGAATGGGTGTACCTGGGTGTGTAAGGAACGGTACGAGGGGCATGGAAACGGCTGGATGTGTGAGCAAGGAACGGGCTGCGGGATGTAAGCATGCAGGTGAAGCATCGACGTTAGACGGGGTAGAGTTTAGAACGACTTATAGCCGAGTCGGGCCCTCGGTGCGTGCTGGGCCTCGCTTTGAACGGCCGCGTCCAGGCTCCACTAGGCGGAGCTGGCAGCCCGATAGAAAGGGTCGTCATGGCGACCACTTTGTGGTGAGACGTGCCGGCAGGTCGAGATCGGGGCATTGGATGGCTCCACGCCGAGGTGGTGCGTGGGATCTCGGCACGGGTAAGCCCCCGTCCCTGCACCGAGTGCCGGACGCATCCAGCAGCTGGCACAAAACAACCAGCATCCATTGTTTGGCTTTACGAAGCCGGGCTTTGGACAGGAATTGGCGCACCGAGAGGTATTAGTGAGTCGACTGGGTGATGAGGTTAGTGTTTTGGACCCAAAATTGGAGAAAAACAAAATTTGATGATTGGCCAAGGATTGGCAGTAGTGATTGGCAGATGATGGGCAGTGATTGGCAAATTTTTGATTTGTTGAAATTTGATGTGCAAAATTGGTAGTGAGAGACCCCCGATGTGGTGGGATGGCATCCCTGCCACCCTTCCCATGGGGGGGGCAAAGGAGCAATAGCTTATGGGGTGTATGGCAGTGAAAACTAGCCCGGGTGGGTTAGGATATGGTGTGTAGGGATCTAGAAGAGATGACAGTAGGTAACGTTAAGGTTAGTTAGTGACTGATACCTGTAGTGGGGACGCAGGTAGATTAGTAGGGATGATAATGACGTGGGAGCGCAATAGTTTAAAGGGACGACTGGGAAGCGCAAGTTTCAGAAGGGAGTAGTTAGCTGAGATGATGCCGTGTTTGTGAGAATTGAACAGGTGTGATTGCACAGGTGTGCAACTGGACAGGTGTGTGGAGCAGTGTATGAGTAGTGAGTGTGTGGATCAGCGCGAATGCGCTTGGGGAGAGAAGGGTGCAGGTGGCACCAGGTGTGAGAGCACAGGTGTGCAGGTGCAGGTGTGTGGAGAGAGTTGGAGTGAGTGGTACGGAGTGGTGTGCGTGGTGCGAAGGTGTGGATGGGGGAAGAGTGGACCCCTTTCACGAGTACCCGGGGCGGGTAGTGTAAGTGTTAGGTAGAGGGTACAGGTAAATTGTGGTTGGATATTGGCATTTGTGGTGCGGTTGCAGAATGGTGTTGTGGATGGGTGCATTAGTGTTGTGGAAATGGCTGGGCGTGTAGCCTGTTAGTGTGTGTAGTTGGTTGGGCACTCCACCACTGTGAGGATGTCGGCCAGGTGAGGCCGCAGGTGGGCTCTGGGAGCCGGTAGAGTTGTGGATGGGTGCCTGAGGATCCCGGGTGTGGATCGGGCAGCCCAGTGCCAGAGAGGGCACGGAGTGGGGAGAGAGCCAGAGGGCCTTCCCCAGGTAGTTAGGTTAGGGTGAGGAGCAGGTAAGCTCGGAGGCAACTGCAGTGGTGGAGGTGTGCAGGTGGGTAGACCCACTGGGAGAGGTACACGCCGCAGCCCAGAAATTGTGCGAGGGCACCGGGAGATGAATCGGGGGAATGAGACCCCAAATTGAAGAGCACCACAGTTTGGCCAATGGGAATTGGTTTTAGAACCCATAGTGTAAGAGGGCCAATGGTTTGGCCGGAGAAAGACCCCGGGTAGTGTAAAGTTGTTAAAGTCATTTAGGAAATAGTTAGGATTGATGAACCTGTCGCACCATACGCAGCCACTTACCTGTGGTGATGATGATGACTCCACACCTGTGTTTTCTTTGTTTTGTTGCAGGAGATGAATCGCTGTGTGGATTTGTGAGACGCATCACGACGTGGATGAGACATTGGGGTGATTCCATCTCTCCCTCCTTAGGAGGGACTGATGATGAATTGGTGATGGCAAAATTTGATGTGCAGTTGGAGATGGCAAATTTTGATGAGAGTTGAAAATGGCAAATTTGATTGGTTAGGAGGGAGAGAAGACGAATTTGGTATATGGGAGGAACGGGGAAGACAGTAGGGATGTTTGTTGATTTGTAAAGTAGATGTTTATGGGTAGTGTTGTGTTTTGTGGATACAGTAAGGGGTAAGGGAGGGGCCATGTAGGTTACCTGGTGGGGGGGGGGGCGTACGATAGGAACGTACCTGTCTCACCTGGTTCCCATGTGCCCCCAGTGTGCATCATCTTGTATTGCGTGCACTTTTGCGCCCTTACCACCTTACTCACTTGTTTCTTCTGTTGTCTCCCACCTCCGAGGATCTGGCTTTGGGGTAGAGAGAGAGGAGAGAGAGGTGCTGGCGACGCAGTTGTGGGCCTGCACTTTCGCTGTTCGCTGCCTGGATCGGTACACCATATGGACCGCAATGTTTGTGGCCACCCACAATGGACCGCAGTTCGTTTGCGGCCAAGCACCACCCGGGGATGGACCTATGGGTCAACGTGGCACCTATGCCATACAGGTGAACCACTTATAATTAATACCACCAAGTGCACCACAAGAAGAGCAAGAGACACCTGCAGGGTTAGGGGTTGTTGAAGTTATTTTTATTCCAATGAACAATGGTGACTGCACCGATTGGTGGTGGGGTGGTGCTTTTGATGCTGGGAAAGGGTGCTCTGCACGTTATTAAAGGCCGTCGGCCACAGAGCACTCGTGGGTTGGTGTATCGATGTTGGCAAGCGCGCTCTCTCTATGCATAACATCTGCATGTGTTCCTCCAAAGACAGGTCCTGGATCGTAGTGTAAATATCAGCGTAGTCTTGTAAATAATGCTCCCTACCGGCTGTATGTTTAGTTTGAGGATTCTTTCCGGATTCGGTTATCCTGTGGGTGTGTTTCTGAGAGGAGAAGGGTGCAACGTCGCAGGGGGACATATTTACTCATTTGTGAATATCTATAAAACTGTCGCACTCAGGGTAGAGTTAATAGTAGAGGGAACTACATTGCGTGCCACACTAAAGTAGGTAAAGATTTATCGGGTCGGGACGCCCCGAGGGTAGAGAAGGGTGCAATGTTGCGAATATGGAATTTGACCTCCATATCCGCTTGTAAATATTCCCCTATCTTCTCCGATACTCCCCAACTCTCCCCTTACCCCATTCCCTAGTCCCATTGTCTGTAAACAACACCCATTAGAGCCGATCTTCCCCTTCATTCCCCCATTAAATGTCGTGCCCAGGTCCCCCGCACCACACGTAGACAATTATAGGACATCTTGCTAGTTATTCTTAATCTATGTCAGTTAAGGACTTGTTTCCATTAATTATGACTCTTCGTTGCACCAGAATGTGATGATATGGCACCAGTAGGAGTTTAGGACCTTCCCATACCTCCCCGCATCTCTTCCCATCATCTCAAGCTCCAACAACAACCACAACAACAGCGGCTTTGCGTCCTCACTCCGGCTCGGTTGGCCGCCATTGAACATGTGCTCGACGGGGTTACCCAGAAGGGGGCTCCCTGTCGGCCCCTCGTCAAGGGCGGAGCCGGTAACCCCCGCACCCAATGAGAAGCCATGGGCCGATGCCATATGGGGCGGAGCTAACGAGCGAGGGCGTGACTCCCCGCCGGATATACGCGGCCCCGCGCCGGACGTGACGTAAGATGCGCCCCGAGCTTGGAAGGACAAGACGCCACCCTCCCGAGCGCTGAGCGACCTCCCCGGCATCTCCACCAAAGTCGCGACCCACGAGCGCTGAGCGACCTCCCCGCATCTGCTGGACACCAACGTACGCGATTCTGTCCCTGAGCCAGGTGCACCTGAGCCATCGACTGCCGCTTTCCTGGCCATCAAACCCCGTGTGAGTGAGCCTTGTCCCGTTTATCTGTGGTCTGTCTAGGGTTAATATAAGAGTGTGTTTAAGTGCCCACCTTCCTATGTTTCCCTCTTGTCCCTGTAATCTAACCTTTTCCGCCTTAATATAACCTCCTCCGGAGGTCTTGAGAACTGAACCCCTGGTGTCGTATTGTGTGATTGTAACCCAGCCGGGTGTCTTCTCTTTCCAATTGAGCCAGCATAGCGCGGCTTCGTCGACGTTCGAGTACAATCGGGTAACTTGTACGGATACGGCGGCCATCCCGCTCGGCCCACCATACCATCAAAGTCGTATCTGTAACAATATATATATATATATGTATGTATATATATATATATATGTATGTATATATATATATATATATATATGTATGTATATATATATATATATATATATATGTATGTATATATATATATATATATATATATATATATATATATATATATATATATATGTATGTATATATATATATATATATGTATGTATATATATATATATATATATATGTATGTATATATATATATATATATATATATGTATGTATATATATATATATATATGTATGTATATATATATATATATATATATATGTATGTATATATATATATATATATATATATGTATGTATATATATATATATATATATATATGTATGTATATATATATATATATATATATATGTATGTATATATATATGTGTATATATATATGTATATATGTATGTATATATATATGTATGTATATATATATGTATATATATATGTATGTATATATATATGTATGTATATATATATGTATGTATATATATATATATGTATGTATATATATATATATGTATGTATATATATATATATATATATATATATATATATATATATATATATATATATATATATATTGTTGCGGATATGAGGACTGTATTTTTTTTGATTGTGTGTATTATTATTATTGTTTATTCTGCGCCTCCTGCCTCCGGAGCTGTGTAAAGGTCAAAGGGCGTCCCATAATTAGTCCATAAAGCATCCACACCACAGCCAATCATAGAATACCCCTGTTCAATAGTTACTCTTATTATGTGTTTTAGGGTAAGGCTGTGTCTCCCATTAATTGAAATACTCCATTGCACCAGTGAAAGAGATAGATTCCCTTCATTCCCACTCCCAAAACTTCCATTCCCCCTTTTCGTCAATTGCCATTCGCATTGCCAACCAACAATTGCCGCCATTGGCCACGAGGCAGGGTTGGGGAAGAAAGGCGGGTCCCCACCTCGTCATAGAGGGGAGGAGTGAGTCAGCCCCACTCAACCAACCACGAACAAGGGGTTGGACTTGGAGAGGGTGTGGAGAGAAACATCGAGGAGGTTCGCGAAGGTTGAGGGGCGGGGCCTATATAACCCGCAGGCAGGGCGTTTCCCAAAAGAGATGAGCTTTTACAGAGAGACGAGAGGGAGTCCAAGCGGTTGAGTCCAAGAGAGGCGCTTTGAGGTGAGTCCGAGAGAAGTCCAGAGTTGAGCTGCAGCTCGAGCCACCGAAACTGCATTTACTGCAGCTCGAGCCACCGAAACTGCATTTACTGCAGCTGGAGCCACCGAAACTGCAGCCACAGCAGCGTGAGGCCTGGACGGCAGTTTGGAGCAGGGCCGCGAAGGGGCGGCGGCTGCCCAACGAGTCGATCGGTTGCAGGACCAGTTGGACCTCCCTATCCCGCCAGCCATCCATCTCCCGCCAGTCCTATCATCATTCCCCACGTGAGTCTGTCCTTGTTTGTTCTGTCCCTGGGTTAAGACTGTAGGTAAGCTAGCGTTGCACTGTGTATCTAATATCTTCTGTAAATAAACGTGACTGCTTTCTTCCTGCTTATATGTGTAAATAATAAATCCAATTACTCTTCTGTACGTCTTCTTCTTCTTTGTATTCGGTCGCTTTAGAGTTTTCCATATTGAGCAGCCGCGGTGCGATACGGCCAACGTTTGGGTGGAATCGGGTTCTAGTCGGGGAATAACTGTTCGGTCGCGGTAATACCACCGCTCGGTAAAATAACATCCTTTAACTGCGTCCGTAACAATTGGTGTCCGGGAGTGGGATACGAGGCCCGAAGCGCGCTTAACGCGCTCAAAATTACGAGCTGCTGAAAAATTATGTTTTAAAGAAAAACCCGAATTTTGAAATCGCGCCATGGCTGGTCAAGGCGATCGGATGCCGGTGGGTGAGCTAGAGGAGGGGTTAGGAGTAACCCAGGATCAGAGGGACGAAGTAGAGGAGAACATTGGCAATGTGGTTGAGGGAGTATCAGACGCACAAAATGTTGTCCTCGCGCACGTGGGTGTAGCGGCACCAAATTTAGCCGCGCCCGCGACCGTAGCAGCGCCACTGGTGGATTGGAATCTTTTTATGATCCAAATGAAGGCCCTTATGGACAAGAATAGTGAGCAATTGGAAGCCAAAATGGGGAACCGGATGGATGCTCAGAGTGAGCAAATGAAGGCTCAGAGTGAGCAAATGGGGAACCGGATGGATGCTCGGTGAGCAAATAAGGGCTCAGAGTGAGCAATTGGGGGTAATGGGGGGCAAAATGGGTGAAATGGGGGGCAAAATGGGAGAAATGGGGGAACGGCTAGAAGCTAAATTTGAGGGGTTAGACAATAATTTTAAGGGATTAGACAAGAAATTTGGGAAGTTAGACGACAAATTTGAGGGGTTAGACAACGGGATAAAAGAGGTAAAAAAAAATGGGTTAATGGGGTTAGAAAATAGGATGGAAGACAAATTGCGGGAAATAGGGGAGCAATCCACCCGGGAAATCGAACAGATGGGGAACCAGATAGAGGAGGTGAAAATCGGGTTAGAAAGTAAATTGGATGCTCAGAGGGATGAATTGGGACAGATGAGGGTAGCATCTACAAAAGAGAGGGAGGAGATGAAAGAGGAGATACGACGAGGTGTAAGTGAGGAGGTCTCGGGGGTACACGAGGAGGTAAAGCGAGGTGAAAAGCGTATGGAGAAAGAGGTGAGGAATAATACGGCTAGGTTACAGGGGGGAATAGAGGGTCTGACGAAGGGAGTAGAACAGCTGACAGTGGGACAAAAGGAACTAGTGGACCAAGTGGAAAAGAACACGGCAATAATCGGGGGGTTAAAAGCGACACAAAAAGACATTAAGAACGAATTAATAGCGACACAGAAGGAATGTCAGATGGTACATGAGGGGTTGACGAATAAGTTGGAAGAGGTGACAGAAGTAATGGAGACGAAGGACCGACAGTGGGACAGTGGGACAAAAGGAACTAGTGGACCAAGTGGAAAAGAACACGGCAATTCATACATAGACACACATAGACATATGTGTCTATGTGTATATATATATATGTGTATATATATATGTGTATATATATATATGTGTATATATGTATATATATATGTGTATGTATATATATATATACTGAAACGCAAAAGAAACTTACCACCTTTGAAACCTTTAAATATCAACAATAACACTGCGTGTAGTAAATGTGTGAACTTATTTGTGGACAATAGTGGCCTCACTGTCAGACAAAACGGTCACGGATGGTCACTTGAACCTTCAATGGTCACTTCATAGCACAGCTGTTGAACAGCCGTTTTGACTGTCAGTGATTAGCCAAGAGGTACGGGATGATTTTAATGAGCTGCACGTGATGTCTTGATATTGGCTTTAAAAAGGCCAGTGCAAAATGGGCATTTCAATCAACATGCCACGATTGTCAAGGGATCAACGGCAGCGTGCCCTGGGCATGCTGCAAGGTGGACTGAGCTACCGTGAGGTGGCACGTCGCCTTGGCTGTTCACACCAGACGATATCGGCCCTGGTGGACAGAGACACCCTCCACAACTCTGCAGATGACAGACCTCGATCAGGGAGGCCAAGAGTCACCACTGCAAGGCAGGACAGGCAGATGGTCCGAAGTCACCTGCGGGATCGATTCCGTCCAGCATCCCGCACTGCGGCAGAAACTCCGGGGCGTGCAAACCCATGGATCTCCAATGATACTGCACGAAGACGACTGCATGACTATGGTCTGACTGCCAGAAGACCATACAGAGGCCCCGTGATGACGGTTGCCCATCGCCGCAACCAACAGAGATGGTGCCAGCAGCATCAGCGGTGGACCTTGGCGCAGTGGAACGAGGTCGCTTTCAGCGATGAGTCAAGGTTCTGTGTGGACAGTCCTGATGGGCGTGAGTGTGTCTGGAGAAGAACTGGCGAGCGATATGCCGATTGTTGCGTGCGTCAAGCCAACAGGTGGGGTGGCCCAAGTGTGATGGTGTGGGCAGCCATATCAGGCCGGTACAGGACGCCACTGGTGGTTGTGGATGGGAATCTTAACGCCCAGTGGTATGTGGATAACATCCTGCGACCTCATCTGCTGCCATTCCTGCTAGACCACCCAGAACTGAGAACCTTTCAGCATGACAACGCTCGTCCCCATGCTGCTCGCTTTACCACTGCATTTCTCTAAGGCAAGAACATCAACACCATGCAGTGGCCTGCGCTCTCCCCTGACCTGAATCCCATAGAGCACCTGTGGGATGAGCTTGGGAGACGCGTAGTTGGCAGGGCCAGGACACGGGCAGAGCTGCTTCAGACATTGAGGACTGAGTGGGACAGAATCCAGCAGCAATCCATCCAAAGACTGGTAGGCAGTATACGCCGACGATGCACTGCCTGTATCCAAAACAATGGTGGCCATACACGCTATTGAAAGGGGACTGACATTGCACCCTGTGCTGTTCTGTACTGTAGAACAAACTGATGAGATGGTGTATCTTGGTCAAAAACTTGACATGTCATCAATAAAATGCCAATGTTTCAATTAGCAATTGTTGGTTTGTTTTATTTTGAACTGTTACAATTTTATTACATTTCAAACAAGTGGTAAATTTCTTTTGCGTTTTCGGTCTTTTTGAAGTTGGTCAAAATGGTCAAAATGGTCAAATTTTTCGGTCAAAATGCCCATTTTGCACTGGCCTTTTTAAAGCCAATATCAACACATCACGTGCAGCTCATTAAAATCATCCCGTACCCCTTGGCTAATCACTGACAGTCAAAACGGCTGTTCAACAGCTGTGCTATGAAGTGACCATTGAAGGTTCAAGTGACTATCCGTGACCGTTTTGTCTGACAGTGAGGACACTATAGTCCACAAATAAGTTCACACATTTACTATACGCAGTGTTATTGTTGATATTTAAAGGTTTCAAAGGTGGTAAGTTTCTTTTGTGTTTTCGGTCTTTTTGAAGTTGGTCAAAATGGTCAAATTTTTCGGTCAAAATGCCCATTTTGCACTGGCCTTTTTAAAGCCAATATCAAGACATCACGTGCAGCTCATTAAAATCATCCCGTACCCCTTGGCCAATCACTGACAGTCAAAACGGCTGTTCAACAGCTGTGCTATGAAGTGACCATTGAAGGTTCAAGTGACCATCCGTGACCGTTTTGTCTGACAGCGAGGACACTATTGTCCACAAATAAGTTCACACATTTACTACACGCAGTGTTATTGTTGATATTTAAAGGTTTCAAAGGTGGTAAGTTTCTTTTGCGTTTCAGTGTATATATATATATATATTATATATATATATATATATATATATATATATATATATATATATATATATATATATATATATATATATATATGTGTATAGACATATGTGTATATGGGAGGACGCACATATAAACGGTTAAGGTGGCGTTAGAGGAAGAGATAGAGGGGGCGCACCGGGAGATGAAGGAAGTAAAGGAAAAATTAGAGGAGGTGGAAGAAGGGGTGAGTGAAATTAAGAAGAGACGAAGGGAAACTAAAAAGGAAATAAAGGAGGAGGTGATGGAATTGGTACAAGGTCTGTGCTCGAATCGTGATGAGGTGCTCACTAACCAAATAGAGTTTGCAGGTGGCAGAGGAGGTGCGGAGACGAGGTGTCAAGGTGAGTGGCGATATATTCGGAAATGTATATGATGTGAGGGGAGCTTCAGTCGGCTTGGGGGTTGATTTAGACCCGGGTGTTCGTGAGGGACCAATAGTGAGGTGTATGACTGGTCCGGAGTGTGTGGAAAGAGGAGGTGTACAAGGAGGTCTGGCTATGGGGAGTGAGGGGGGTGCTGGTGAGCAAGAATGTGCGGGTATGGAGTGGGTAGCGGGTTGCGGCAGGGCGACCCAGGCATCGACACCACGGGGGGTAGTGTTTGGAGGAACGGGGGACGCGCGGGAGCCCCCTGGGAATAGCGTACTGTGGGAGCCCGAGTGGTTTGATCCCGCAGGGAGTGACGCGCGGGGTCCGACCTTCGGGCACCCACAAAGTCCCACTCACGCCGTATGACGGCAAGAGTGATTTGAGGGCGTACCTGGCACAGTTTGAGTACGTGTGTAAAGGCAACGGTTGGAATCTGGACGAAGGTGGAGTACACCTGGTAGGGGCACTGCGCGGTGCGGCGGCGGAGGTGCTGACAGCTTTACCACCGGGTGCTCTCACCCTGCCAGCTCTCCGTGCGGCTTTAATTAACCGTTTCGGTATTGAGCAGCAAAGCGAGCTTGTTAAAGCTCAACTTGCGCAGCGTAAACGCAAGCCCCAGGAGACCATCGGGGAACTTGCTCACGATATTCGCCGCGCAGTAGGGATTGCACACGCAGACATGGCAGCGAGTTCCCAGGAAAGCCTGGCGCTGGATCACTTTATTCAGGCCCTTCGGATCTGGAGCTCCGACAACAGCTCGCCATGTGGCGCCCGCAGACCATGAGTCAGGCGGCCGATGCTGCAGCCCGTTGGGAAGCAGCGAGGCCCCTGGCCCGGGGAGGCGAGCGCCATGCAGTGGCGGTGCGTCAGGTGGGGCCCGAGATGGGGGGCGGCCCCCTAAGGGGGGCCCGCCCCCGACGGGGGCCCTGACCTGGAGAGCATGGTTCGGAGGCTGGTGGATCGGCGTCTAGTGGGACCTGGACCATGGCAGGCGGCCCCAGTGGTGGCCCCCGGTAGTCCCCGACAGAGTACCCCAATTCGGACATACAGGGGGGGGAATTTGGAATACCGGAGGCAAGCACCTTACCAGGTGAGGTGCTATAATTGTGCTCGGATGGGTCACCGTGCGTGGGAGTGTCGAGCTCCGCGCCGGGACGTTCCCCGCCAACCGATGCCCTCAACTCCGCCCCATATCGATCGGCCTAGCCGACCTCAGACACCCCCCCGCCAGGGCCCGGGAAACTAGAACATGCCGGGCATGCAGGGCGGTGTTCGGCAGTAGGGGATGGGGAGAAGCCCTCGTTGACGCGACAGGTCATTCATTGTGGCCAAATTGGAACGGGTAGTTTGACAATTCGGTGCAAAAATTGCCGGCGTGGGGGTAGACGCCGTGGTGGACACGGGAGCCAGCGCCACGATAATCAGCCCCGTGGTCCTTAATTCGAGTGCAGACGGCTGGGGTAAAATCCAGCGTCTGGAAAATCATAGCTTGCAGCTGGCTACCGGGGCAACGGCTCCGATCATAGGGCGTGGTTTTGTGACCCTCAAGTTGGGATCGGTAAAGCAAGAGATAGAGGTTTGGGTGGCGGAGGTGTGCGACCCGTGCTTAATAGGGTTGGATTTGTTGACTGCCGGCAGTTGTAAAATAGACTTGGGCCGGGGGATCCTGCAATGGGGGGTGGAGGAGCTACCATTGGAGGGGGTGAGCACGGCCGAGAGGGTGGAGCTGGAGGCTCCTGAGGCCGTGACCATCCCTCCGGGGGCCGAGGCCGTAGTGCCGGCCCGATGGTCAGCCCGCCCGACATGGCAGGAATCCTGCGGCCTGGTCGAACCGGTGGCAGCGCGATCCATACCTGGTTTAATCGTGGGCCGCACCCTTGTAAAAACGGACGGGCCGGTAGTGGCCGTCCGAGTAATTAATATTAGCACAGAACCACGCACTATAGTAAGGGGCACGAAGATAGCTGGCTGCACCCCAGTTAGAGAAGTCGCGTCAGTGAGGAGCGAGAACATCCAGTCGAGCCGGCCCCAGGGGGAGCCTTCAATAAGTTCTAGGAATTGGCCCGATCCCATTTGCGAGATGGTAAATCGTAGTAGTGTAGAGTTGGGAGGTACCCAGAGGGAGGCCTTACACAAACTGGTTGGGTCCCATTTGGACCTCTTCTCCTTGTCCACCGAGGATATTGGACGTACGGGCCTGGTGAAACATCAGATCCACACCGGTGAGGCCCGGCCTATTCGTCAGGCCGCCCGACGGCTCCCTTGGAGCAAGAGGGCGGAAGCTGACGAGCAGGTTGAAAAAATGCTCGACGCAGGCGTGATCGAGCCCTCGGGAAGTCCTTGGATGTCACCTGTTGTGCTGGTCAAAAAGAAGGATGGGACCACGCGGTTCTGCGTGGACTATCGCCAGCTAAACAACGTGACACTCAAGGACTCATATCCCCTGCCAAGGATTGATGACACCCTCGATGCCGTTGTGGGCTCAAATTGGTTCACAACTTTGGACCTCAAGAGTGGGTATTGGCAGGTGGAGATGGATCGGACAGGGAAGGAGAAAACGGCATTTTCCACAGGTAACGGGCTGTATCAGTTCACTGTGATG
Source organism: Myxine glutinosa (assembly GCF_964187855.1). Taxonomy (NCBI): domain Eukaryota; kingdom Metazoa; phylum Chordata; class Myxini; order Myxiniformes; family Myxinidae; genus Myxine; species Myxine glutinosa. Next base: position 188,912,516 of record NC_136263.1, on the reverse strand, counting down.
CCGTTTGGTTTGTGTAACGCCCCCGCCACCTTTGAGAGATTGATGGAGCATGTGCTAGGCGGCATGCCATGGCAATCATGCCTGGTATACCTGGATGACGTCCTGGTACATGCCAAGACCTTCCCCCAGGCGTTAGCTAATTTGGACCAGGTGTTCGGGTGCCTCAGGCAGGCAGGGTTAAAGCTGAACCCGAGTAAGTGCACTTTGTTTGCAAGAGAGGTGGCCTATCTAGGTCACGTGATCGGCTGCGAGGGGGTAAAAACGGACCCAGACAAAATTAAAGCGGTAGAGGAGTGGCCCGCACCACGTACCATCAAAGAGGTGCGGGGATTCTTAGGACTCTGCTCCTACTACCGGCGCTTTGTGGCGAAATTTGCGGAGTTGGCCCGTCCCCTCCACCGGCTTACGGAGAAGGGGACGCGATTTAATTGGACGCGGGAGTGCCACGAGGCCTTCCAAAAATTGAAGGGGTGTCTAACATCTGCACCCCTTCTGGCTTACCCCACTAGCAATGGGGCATTTACCCTGGACACGGATGCGAGCCAGGAAGGATTGGGCGCAGTTTTGTCTCAGACACAGGAGGGCGTGGAGAGAGTGATTGGTTACTATAGTCGGGCCTTAAGTAGGCCCGAGCGAAATTATTGTGTCACTCGCAAAGAGTTATTGGCTATGCTGGCTGCCATGAACCATTTCCACCCGTACCTGTACGGGCGGAAATTTTCGGTTTGAACTGACCATTCCTCCCTGCAATGGCTCCTTCGGTTCAAGGAACCGGAGGGCCAAATTGCAAGGTGGTTGGAAAAGTTGCAGCAGTACGATTTCAATGTGACCCATAGGGCCGGGAAGGCCCATGGTAATGCGGACGCACTCTCTCGGCGTCCTTGTCTGGGGGAAAACTGCAAATTTTGTGTGAGACACGAGGAGAGGGAACAATTGGGCGATTCTGCCCCGATTCTCGTTGTCCGGGCAACCCGGGTGAGAGGGCCAATTTTGCCACTAACCGTGGACGAGGAATTTGGAGATTTGGCTTGGAGCACGGCCCAGCAGGAGGATCCTGTCCTGGGTCCGGTGTTCAATTGGGGCAAAGACCAAAGGGGGAAGAGGTCACCCCCCTCGGGGCGCAAACAAAGGCGTATTGGGCTCAGTGGCAGACCCTGGAGTTGAAAGGCAACATCTTATATCGCAAGTGGGTGGAGGTTCCCTCTGATAGAACTTCCTGGCTGGTGATAGTCCCAGACAAATTCAAGAACGTCATATTACAACAGGTGCATGGTACCCGCTCCGGCGGCCATTTGGGCAGGACGGACAATATCTCGGGTCCGCCGGAGGTTCTATTGGGTGAATATGGGGCGCGACATACAGGACTGGTGTCGGAGATGCGACGCCTGTTCTGCCAAAAAGGGACCAGCACGGAGGATGAGGGCCCCTCTTCAATTACATCAGGTGGGGGCCCCCCTTGAGCGGGTGGCTATGGATATTCTAGGACCGCTGCCCCGCACCCGCCAAGGTAATAAGTATATCCTCGTTGTAATGGACTATTTTACCAAGTGGCCGGAGGCCTACGCCCTCCCCAACCAAGAAGCCGGGGTTGTGGCGCAGGCCTTCGTAGAAGGATTTGTATGTCGGCACGGGATTCCACAGGAGCTGCACACCGATCAGGGACGAAATTTTGAGAGCCAATTATTAAAGGATGTGTGCAGACTCCTGTCAATTCGGAAAACCAGGACCACGCCCTTGCGGCCACAATCTGACGGGATGTTGGAAAGGTTCAATCGAACATTGATCCAACAACTGGCATTGTTCACCACCACCCGTCAGGATGACTGGGACGAACATCTCCCGAACCTGTTGATGGCCTACCGAACTAGCCAGCACGGGGCCACCACATGCAGTCCAGCGTTGCTTATGTATGGGCGGGAGTTGCGGGCTCCCGCCGACTTGCTATGCGGTCCCGTGCCAGACACCACAGATACACCGCCGAGGGAGGGTTACGCACGTCACTTGGAGGAAGGCATGGAGCGGGTCCATGCCTTCGCCCACCGCCAGCTCCATCTGGCGGGGGCCAAGATGAAGCGCAGGTATGACGACCGGAGCCAGGGGAGTCAATACGCTCCGGGGATGAAGATTTGGTTCTTTAATCCCCGGAGGCGGAAGGGCAGGTGCCCAAAACTCACCTCCCCCTGGCAAGGCCCGGGATTCGTCCTGTCGCAAATCTGTGACGTGGTCATTAAGATCAAAATGGGGCCACGGGCCCCCCCTCGGATCGTCCATGCCGACCGGATAAGACCTTATGCCGGCGAGCAGGCGCCCTCATGGATCGCCTCGGCTCTAGATGCCGAGGCAGGACCCAGTACCTCTTGCGACGGGGGCTCGTAGCGTCAGAGGACTGGGGGGATGGTAGAGGGAGATGCCCCATGTGAAGGGATGGCCAATCCACCATCCCTCACAGTGGGGGGCAAAGGAGCACTAGATTATGGGGTTGATGGCAGTGAAAACTAGCCCGGGTGGGTTAGGATATTGTGTGTAGGGACCTAGAAGATGACATTAGGTAACGTTAAGGTTAGTTAGTGACAATGACACCTGTAGGGGGGACGCAGGTAGATTAGTGTGGATGATAATGACGTGGGAGCGCAATAGTTTAAAGGGGCGACTGGGAAGCGCAAGTTTCAGAGGGGAACAGGTAGATCAGATGATGCCGTGTGAGTGTTGGAGGTGTATAGAAGAGTATTGTGAAAAGTATTGTGAAAAGTGTGTGGTGAACAGGTGTGATTGCACAGGTGTGCAACTGGACAGGAGTGTGGAGCAGTGTATGAGTGAGTGAAGGTGATTGTGTATTGTGCTGACCAAATGGTCCAGGAAGAGGAGGAGGGTGCAGGTGGCACCAGGTGGTGTGATTGCACAGGTGTGCAACAACAGGTATGAGGAACAGGTGTGTGGAATAAATGGTAGTGTGGAATATCTGGAGTATTGGAATGGATGGTCGTGGAGTGAGTATGATGGAAACTGTGGAGTGGAGTGGATGGTGCGAAGGTGTGAATGGGGGAAGAGTGGACCCCCATCACGAATACCCGGGGCGGGTAGTGCAAGTGTTAGGTAGAGGGTATAGGTAAATTGTGGTTGGATAATGGCATCTGTGGTGCGTGGTGGAAGAATGGTATTTGTATGGGTGCATTAGTGTTGTGGAAATGGCTGGGCGTGTAGCCTGTTAGTGTGTGTAGTTGGTTTGGGCACTCCACCACTGTGAGGATGTCGGCCAGGTGAGGCCGCAGGTGGGCTCTGGGAGCCGGTAGTTGTGGATGGGGCCTGAGGATCCGGAGGACGGACCCGGGTAGCCCAGTGCCAGAGGGCACCAAGGGGTGACAGAGCCAGGAGGGGCCTTCCCCAGTTAGTTAGGTTAGGGTGAGGAGCTAGGTAAGCTCGGGTGGCAACTGCAGTGGTGGAGGTGTGCAGGTGGGTAGACCTGCTGGGAGAGCTACACGTCACAGCCCAGAAATTGTGCAATTCACCGGGAGATGAATCGGGGGAGTGAGACCCCAAATTGAGCAGCACCACAATTTGGGTCAATGGGAATTGGTTTTTAAAACCCATAGTGTAAGTGGCCAATGGATTGGCAGGGAAAGACCCCGGGTAGTGTAAAGTGTGTTGATGTCATTTAGAGGATAGTTAGGATTGGAGTCTCCTCGCACCATCTGCATCCACTCACCTGAGGTGACAGGTACTCCACACCATGCCATGTTTTGATTATTTTTTATGATGCAAATGTTTGGATTGTGAGACGCATCATGACGTGGGTGTGACATTGTGCTTGGTGTTCCATCTCTTCCTCCTTATGAGGATTGATGATGAATTGATGATGGCAAATTTTGGATAGTGGGGGAGTGAAGACGAATTTGGTATAAGGGAAATAAGGGGAAGACGTGACGGTAGCGACGAATTTGTAAATGTGTAGATTTTGTACATATGGGGTAAGGGCAAGGGTAGTGTAGGTGACAGGGGGGTGACGTACGGTAGGGACAAGCTTTCTTCTCACTTCGCCCTCCGTACGCATTTCGCCTTGCATTTC